>NW_004949106.1:2278520-2280842 GCF_000317375.1 Microtus ochrogaster | reverse complement strand
TGTGTGTGTGTGTGTGTGTGTGTGTGTGTGTGTGTGTGTGTGTGTGTGTGTGTGATTTAAGGGGACTTATTAGCGTGGCTTACAGGCTGTGGTTTAGCTAGCCCAACAACGGCTGTCTACCAATGGAAAATTCAAAACTCCAGGAGTTGTTTAGTTCATGGGGCCGGATGTCTCGGCTGCTTCTCGGTATCCTGAAGAACCAGACTCTAATGCCAGCAAAGGAACAGACTTGCCAGGCAAGCAAGCAAAGAGAAAGAGCTCCCTTCTTCCATTTCCTTATACAGACTTCCAGAAGAAGGCGTGACCCAGGTTAAAGATGTGAATTTTTGCCTCAAAAGATCAGGATTGGGTGTGTCTTCCCACTTCAAGTGATCTAATTGAGAAAGAAAACTCTCACAGGTGTAGGCAGTCACTTGGATTTTAGTTAATCCCAGGTGTAGTCAAGTTGACAACCAAGAAGAGCCACAGTAGGATGGCTCAGCAGCTAAGGACAACTTTTTCTCAATTAGATGGAGACATCACATCTAGGGCTGAGTGTCCCAAGCCCCTCACTCTCTGCACACTGTCCAGCTGTGGACCCCTGTATTTATTCCCCTCTGCTGCAGGGGGACACCCCTGATGATGACTAAGCAAGACACTGATCTATGAGTAGAGCAGAGTGTTCGGAGGCATTTTGTGGCTTCGTTGTTTTAGCAGAACAGCAGTATTTGGTTTTCCCCTAGGTCCCTGGCCTGTCTAGTCTCAGGCTCTCGGTCACTTGAGCAGTGTCAGGAATGAGTTCTATCTATCTCATGGAATGAGCCTTAAATCCAAAGCATGGTCTATCAAGTTGAGATAGGATTAAGCCCTGCCCCCCGCTGTATTAAGGCAGGGCCAAGGCAACCCAGTATGAGGAATACATTTCTGGAAGCCAAAGCATTCGGGGCAGACCCAGCTCCTACCATCAGGAGTCCCACGAGTAGATCAAGCTACACAGTTGTCACATATATGTAGAGGTCCTAGGTTAGTCCCATGCAGGCTCCCTAGCTGCCGGTCCAGACTCTGTGAGTCCCGTAAGCCCAGGTTAGTTGTTCCCCCATCATGACCTTGGCCCTGCCCCTGCCCTTGCCCCCACCTCAACAGGAATCTCTGAGCTGCTTGACTGTGGATCTCTGTATCTGTGTCTATCAGTTACTGGATGAAGGCTCTCTATTGACAACGGGGGCAGTCACCAATCTGATTACAAGAGACGGCCAATTCAGGTTCCCCGCTCCACTATTGGTAGGAGCCTTAGCTGGGGTCATCGTTGTAGATTTGTGGGAGTTTCCCTTGCAGCTGGTTTCTCCTTGACTCCAAAATGCCCTCTCCCCATCAAGATGTCTATTTCATTACTCTCCCTGTCCGTCGACACCTCTACCCGAAGCCTCGTGTCCCCTGCCAGCCCCCAGTCTACCCAGGAGATAGATCTCTGCTATTTCCCCTTCCCAGGAAAACTCAGCCTTACCGCTCTGGAACTGCGAAGGTAGACGAAGCCAGGCTGTATCTAGAGCTACTGAAGGCTGGCTTCACAATAGGACAGCTCAGCCCTGGAGGAAAAGATACCCTGATTTGTTGGGCAGTCTGGGGATGCTTGGAGGTGGGGGACAGTGGGGGACGGTCTCCTTACAGGAGATCCCGCCCCTCTCCTAGAGAGTGGTGACAACTGAGCTCCATGCTGCTGGCTTAAGAGAGCATGCACGCCGGCAGAGCTATGCGCTTCTTCTGCTGCTGCACGGACAAACTGTTTCTTTCGCTGTCTCCTTTTAACTTTTTTTTTGCTCTGTTTTCAAGCGTTAAGGAGTATTTCTTTCATTGGCTCTGGTTCTAGGGCAAAAATGCACTTTTTTTTGGCTCTAGTTTCAAAACTAGGGTTTTTTTTGTGTGTGTGTTTTGTTTGTTTGTTTTTTCTCTTGGTTCGGGGCTAAAAGTGTTTCTTTCACTGGCTCGAGTTTCAGGGTCAGGGTGGTAGATTTTGTGCTCAGGGATCGGTTGGTTTCTTTAGCTGGTCCCTTTACCCTGTACTCAGACCCCTTTTGGATCCTCCTGACCAAGGCAACTCTGGTAAAAGAAAGAATTTGAATGAGGACTTGCTTACAGGTTGAGAGATTTAGGCTATTAACATCATGACAGGAGCAGGGCAACATTCACGGCACTGGATTAATAGCTGAGACCTATATCCTGATTTGGAGAAAGAGAGTGAGAGAGAGAGAGAGAGGGAGAGAGAGAGAGAGAGAGAGAGAGAGAGAGAGAGAGAACAGACACAGTGAGAGAGACGAAGACCAGACCTGGCATGGGCTTTTAAAA
>NW_004949106.1:2258781-2278250 GCF_000317375.1 Microtus ochrogaster | reverse complement strand
AAAAAAATGATGACATCTTGAAATTTGCAGGCAAATGGATGGAGCTAGAAAACCTCATATTGAGTGAGGTAACCCAGACCCAGAAAGATAATTATCACATGTACTCACTTGTAAGTGGTTTTTAAACATAAAGCGAAGAAAGCCAGCCTACAATTCACAATCCCAGAGAACCTAGACAGCAATGAGGAACCTAAGAGAGACATACATGGATCTAATGTACATGGGAAGTAGAAAAAGACAAGATCTCCTGAGTAAATTAGGAGCATGGGGACCATGGGGGAAGGTTGAAGGGAAGAGGGGAGGAAGAGAGGGGAAAAGAGAAAAATGTAGAGCTCGATAAAATCAATAAAAAAAAAAAAACCCAAGTGACACACTTTCTCCAATAAGGCCACACCTCCCATCCCTTCTAAATCTTTTTAAACACCACGCCCTGGTGACCAAGCATTCGAATATGTGAGGCTATGCAGCCATTCTCATTAAAAACAGCACAGTAATTCTCTTTCCTTGTTGAGTCTGTGATTTAGGTCTTGTGGAAACTGTGGCCTTGAAAAAGGAATTGGGCAATGTTTCCATTTTGCAGAATACTTTGAGGAGTATTGGTGCTAATTCATCTTTGAAAATAGGATAGAATTCCTTGCTAAAACCATTTGGCCGTCAGCTTTTATTGATTGAGAGACTTTTAATTACTGCCTCTGTTTCATTCGGGGTTATAGGTCTGTCTCAATTCCTTCTCTGATCTTGATTTAATTTTGGTAGGTAGTATATATCAAGAAAACTATCCATTTTGGTTAGATTTTACAGTTTGATGGAGTATAGAAAGTCTGCCTTTAAAGTTCTCTGAATTCTTCACTGTCTGTTGTTGTATCCCCCTTTTGTCTCTAATTTTGTTAATTTGGATCTTCTCTTTCTGCCTGTTAGTTAATATGACCAAGGCCTTGCCAATCTTACTGATTTTTTTTTTCAAAGACCGACACTTTGTTTTTACTGATTCTTGGTATTTTCGTTTGTTTGTTTCTGTTTTATTGACTTCAGCCCTGAATTTGGTGATTTCTTCCCATCTTCTCAGCTGTCTGTCTTCTTTTTTGCGACAGAGCTTTCAGATGTGAGGTTAAATTACTAATTTGAGATTTCTCCAGTTTTTTATGTAGGCACTTAGTGCTATGAACTTGCCAGTTAGGACCAGCTTCTTTTTGTCCCATAAGTTTGGGCATGCTGTGTTTTCATTTTCACTGAATTCTAAAAGCTTTTAATCTCTTTCTTAATTTCTATCTTGGTCTGTTTTTCATACAGTTGTGAATTGTCAAGTTTCCATGAGTTTGAAGACTTCTGTTGATTCTGTTGTTGTTGATATCCAGTTTTAATCCATGATGGTTTGATTAGATGCATGATGCTGCTTCAGTTTCCCTCTATCTACGGAGACTTGCTTTGTATCCAAATAGGCGGTCAATTTTGGAGAAAGTTCCATGAGTCACCAAGAGGAAGGTATTTTGTGTGTGTGTGTGTGTGTGTGTGTGTGTGTGTGTGTGTGTGTGTGTGTGTGTTTGGGTGAAATGTTCTGTATATGTGGTAGGTCCATTGGGTTTATAGCATCAGTTAGCTCCAGAATTTTTCTGGTTAGTTTTTATCTGGATGACCTGTCCATTGACTTGGGTAGAGTATTGAAGACACCCACTATCACTATGTGAGTGTTAATATGTGATTTTTGCTGTAGTAATGTTTCTTTTATGAATTTTGTGTGCTTATGTTTGTGGCCTAGATGTTTAGAGCCATAATATCCATTCGGTGGATCTTTCCTTGTTTGACTATATGGTGCTGTACCCTTCCTCCTTGGATTAATTTTGATTTGGTCTATTTTGTTAGATATTAAAATGGCTATATCAGCTTTTGTACATGGGCCCATTTGCCTCAAATATCTTTTTATCCTTTTACCTTGAGAAGATCCCGTCTTTGACAATAAGGTGTTTCTTGGTTGCAGCAGAAGGATGGATCCCATTTTGCATCTGTTCTGTTGGTCTGTATCTTTTTGTTGGAGAATTGAGACCACTGGTGTTGAGATTTATGAATGGGCAGTGTTTGATTCTTATTACTTTGTTTTTGTGGTGTTTTTTTTTTCCCTTCTTTTGATTTGATAGCCTGAGGCTATCTACTTACTCCTTATGGGTGTTTTTGCATGTGGTTAACCTCTTCAAGTTGAAGTTTTCTTTCTATGACCTTCTGTGGAACTGGACTTGTAAATAGATACTGTTTAATTGTTCTTTAGTTAATTTGTTCTTTAGGTTGACTGTTTTATTTTTTTTTATCATGGACTGTCTTTCTTTCTCCATCTATAGTAATTGAATATTTTGCTGGGTATAGTAGTCTAAACAGACATTTATGGTTTCTTAGAGTACGTAGAACTTCCACCCAGGTCCTTCTACCTTTCAGAGTTTCCATTGAAAAGTTGGGTGCTAATCTAATAGGTCTGCCTTAATACGTAATTTGTTTTTTTTCCCTTGTAACTTTTTATATTATTTCTTTGTTATATACATTCAGTGTTCACTGTGACTTTCTTTTCTGGCTCAGTCTATTTGGTATTCTGGTATATTGTTTGTACCTTGAGAGGTACCTCTTTCTTTAGGTTGAAGAATTTTCTTCAATGATTTTGTTGAAAATATTTTCCATGTCTTTAACGTGGGTTTCTTCTCCTTCTTTGATTCCTTTTTTTTTTTTTTTAAATTTGGTCTTTTGATAGTGTCCAAGTTACTGGATATTTTGTGACTGGATTCCTTTTTAAGACTTGATATTTTCTTTTATTGGGGTGCCCATTTATTCCACCTTGTCTTCAATGCTTTAGATTTTCTCTTCCATTGCTTCTATTCTGTTGGTAAATTTTTTATTCTCAATTTTCCCTCAGTTTGTCTTTTCTTTACTGATTTTACTTCCACTTTCATGTCTTGAACAATTTTCTTAATTTCCCTCCACTGTGTTTCAAAAATTTTATTAATGAAATTTTTTTTTCATTTTCACTTTAAGGTCCTTGATCATGAAATTTCATAAGTGCCTAGCACAATGCCATCCTCTTGGGATGGAGTGTTCCAACATACAATGTCTGCAGGCTACGTTGCTCATTCAAACCATAACATGCACACATTTTCAATGGTTCATCTCATTATACATAAATTATTCCCATGATATATAAATTATAAATATAAATCTATAATATAAGTAATTTATATTATATATAAATTATTTTAAGAGTAAGTTTTCCTAGGAACTGGGAAACCGTTGGAATGATCTCACACTGGATCACTGCCACCCACTTAGGTCCGACAGGTTAACTTTTTGTACCAAAGAATAAAGTATTTCTGTAGGCACCTTCCTTTAGCCGCGAGCCACGAAGGTTTTCCAGAATGTTTCCTGGAAATTTACATTCATTTCCTGTCTGTGAGAATTTTAGAACCTGCCACTATATTTCAAATGGACTGGAAAATAAAATGAGGTATATTCAAAGCATTTGGACGAAAGCAGAGAAAACTTTCACTGCATAGCATTATTTATAACAGCCCTGTTAGGGCTCAGACCCAGGACAAGTGGCTAACTGAGGTCCCTATTTAACACGTTAAAGAGAGCCCAGCTATCAGTTTCTCCACACACCCCTCAGCCCCTGCCTGTTATGGGATCTGGTTAGCACACCCTGCCTTGGACCCTAAAGTTCTCCAGGTCAGGGGCTGAGCTGCCTTTCCCCTCAGCTGCCCTTCCCTATAGAGTTCAGCCAATTTGGTTACCCAGCCCCTTTTCTACACCTTCCTTCCTGGCTCTCCCCCCTCCTTCCACCCCTCCCCTTTCCTCACATGGCCCAGCTCAGAGTCAAGTTCGTGCTATACTCTCCCAGACGTCCCTGCCTCTGACGGTGCCATCAATAAACCTTCTCCTCCACCAAACCTAGGAGCAGTCATGTCCTTCCTTTCTATTTCTTTTTTTTTTCCCAGTCCTAAGTAAACTGAAAGCATTCAATGTTCCTTCGCTTGTACTCCAAACATATGCCCTTGCAACTGGATGGCAGCTTAAATGCACATGGATGCTCCAAAGTCCAGGTCCTGGCTGATGTGACCGCAGAAGGCTGCCCACCACAGCCTCGGTCCAAGGCCCAGCGACACGTTACGCCTGCGGTTTTGTCTGAGTCAAACATATGCACCCACAGGGAAGGTTTCTATCTAAATCATAAATATTTCATCGAGAAATTCTTTAAAGGAATGCATAACATTTTGATGCTGTTGAAGAAGGATCATACATAGCCTGTGTTAAAGATCAGCCTCAAAAGTTAAGATACAGCTGATATATATGTGTATATGTGTGTGTATGGTATGTAATATATTATACTTAATCTATGTTACATATATGTGTGTAATATATTATACATTTTATACACACACACACACACACACACACACACACACACACATATATATATATATATATATATATATATATATGGCCGAGAACATTCCTGAGCTGAACATTGAAAGTGATGGTCTAATCTCAGGTTTGAGGTTTAAACATCAAGAAACCACTTTTTGTTGTTATATTTTTATAGCAAAAGAGCCTGTCACTAAAAGAATTAGCATGCCTAAAGGAAAGAGGTCAGAGAGCCAGGAGAGAATTCTTCTGCAGGCCAGCACCAGGACTGTGTCTTATGCCCATCTGAGCATCTACACAGATGCAACTGCCTGCTGGCTTGCCTTTAAAGAGCTATAACTAATCACACAAATAATACAGAGGCATTTTCAGATTAATTCAACACCTCAAAAAGAAAACATGGCAAATCTGATTTCTTTAAAAAAAAAAACTTTTGATGTTTTGAAGATTTATATTTTTTTTTCTTTCCTCCAAGTGGTTCAGTAAGAGCCTTTGGCAGAAGTGCGGTTACACTTTCCTATCTGTGCAAACGGTGTTGTATCTGAGTGATTGGATTGTCCAGTTTCAAACTGTAAACACCGGACGTTTGGGCTTGCATTTCCAAAAGCTCCTGGCCTACAATTGCATGGTCGGGTGGAAAGTCACGAACCCCATCGTCCCTTGTCTCTTAAACCAGACCCCTCACTTTCTTGGGAGCTCGGATGAAACAGCCTGGCGATTGCAGCCTAGGGGACAAAGGGTTTACTACGGCTCGCGATTCATCATGGCAGAGAAGTCAGGACGGCAAAGGATTCAGGAAGCTGATCACAAGGTATCCAAACCCAGGAGAAAGATGGGTGCCGGCACCCAGCCCGCTCACTGTACCTTTTTATGTCCCCACGTCACTTTACCTGGGTCTTCCCACCGCCAGTTAACAATTGATGTCATCTAGGTAATACCCCACGGGCCTTTACCTGGAGGCTTGTCTCAAAGGTGTTTCTAGACCCTGCCAAGTTTGACAATTTAACCAGCACAGCACACCGTAGAATTTTCCACTAGAGAACTGTCGCTCCAAAAGGGTCACGTGCAGCCTCTCTGAGAGTCCCCAATCAGAAATCATGCAAGGAAGGCAGATACTATGATGTCAGTGTCGGTTGCTGAGTGGCTGTGTCCTCTGTTGGGGATGGACACACACCACACACACACACATACACACACGCATACACAGACACACATACACACACACTGCACATACACAGACACACACACTACACACACACATACACACACACACATACACAGACACATACACATACACTACACATACACAGACAGACACACTACACATACATACACACACATACATAGACACACATATGCACAAGCAGCACATACACATACACACTCACGCACGCACACACACAGACACAGGCACACACACTACACACACATACACAGACACAGACATACACATATATATACACACACACATACACCCATACACACTCACGCACGCACACAGACACAGACACACACACTACACACACACCACACACACTCATGCATGCACACACACCAGACACACTCACACACATACTCACACCACACACACACACATACACCACACACACACACGCACTACTGTAGCAAAATTGAATAAGCCCATGGCAAAAAGAAGCTGCAAAAATAAATACAAGGATAACTCACAAATTAAAAAATCTATAATCAATAAGAATGTGTAGATGTGGCCGCGTTCTTAGATAAGACCGCATTTTCAACTATTTTTAAAATGTTTCCCATTTGGCAAAACCCCAAATGGGCTTTGCCAAGCACTTTTCTCTGCACGTTTTAAGTGCATATGTATTTCAAGGAAAATTTAATCCATATGTTCTTCTCTCATTTACACAATTTACCAAAATGTTGCTCTGAATGAGCCATTTAATGTCTAAGAAAACTAAAGAGCGCGTCTTTCCCCCGAAATAAGATTTCAGCTTTTTTTTTTCTTCCTGAACTAAAAATGTGTTCTGGACTGCATAGTAAACTAATTGAAAAATATCCCATTCCGTTTTAATATCCAGAACCAAGTAATATCTGATAAAAGGAAACCCTGTCTCGAAAAACCAAAAAAAAAAAAAAAAAAAAAAGGCAAGCTAGCGGAAGAAGACACCTTCCCCTCGCGGAACTGCTCCCAACTTCCTCAAAAAGCCCTGTCGTCTCATGGGTCCCAGGAGCCAAGGGATATCCAGGGTACAGGTCTCATAGAATATTTTATTTCTTGTCACTTTAGAGAAACTGAGTCTGAGCAAAGTCGAAGCACTGACGGCCACCATGAAATAACATCAGTGGAACCAAAGTATTTGACCAGCTACGGGAGTTCATTGTGTGTGTGTTTTTAAATCTTATCTAGAATCTTACGCTGTAATGTACGAATGGTCTGGAACGACAGAAGATCGTGAGAACGCCGCGCAGCTCCTCCTGTCTGAAGAGTGCCCTCTGCCTTCTCCAGACACGTGTCCGGAAGGCTGGAGGCTGCCAGGCAGAAATTCAACAGCTGGTGTTGCCAGGGAGAGCTTCAGTCGTCCGAGACACCGAGTGTCCCAAATGTAGAGCCACGGGGGTCAGCCATGCAGCTGCTTTGTTAATTATTTTTAAGTGTGTGTGTGTGTGTGTGTGTGTGTGCGCGCGCGCGCGCATGCGTGTGTGTATGTGTGTGTGTGTGTGTGAGTTGGGCACATGTGTGCCATCACAGACACCTGAACGTCAGAGGACAACATTCAGAAGTCACTTCTGTCCTTCCACCGTGGGTCCCACGGATTCAGCCTGGGTCATCAGACTTGTGTGGCAAACATCCCTATCCCCCGAGGAGCCATCTCATTGGCTGCCACCCTTTTAAAAGATCAACAAGTTCAGCAACACCCGCCGCCATTCTTACCAGGAAGGAGGAACAGAAAAGCACACTGACCGCATCTCAACAGATAAGGACATTCATTTCCCCCTTTCTTGCCTTCTTCTCCCCCACAGGGGTGTCTCTGCATGTCATGTTTGTACCCCGGCAGGGCCATGGTCCATCCCGGCTTCAACTTCTGTTGCCAGGGTGTTGAGATGCCTCAGCCTCTCCAGGTATGGAGACAGACCTGGGAAAAAGACAGCCTGCATCCCGAGGGAACGAAGAGACTCAGAAAGGAATTTGAACCAAAAGGAAACCGCGTGGAATGATCTACTGCTCTCTAGTTCTTTAGCCTCGGGAAGGTTGCTTGACCTCTCTGCCTCGCTTGCTCATCTATAAATGTGGAGCGGTACTGTGCCTTGCTTGGGAGACAAGCAGCGCATGTAAAGCCCTTGAGATAAGGTTTGCGCAGAATGGAAACTCAATAAAAATAATTGTGGTTAACATTTTTTCCTTGCTTCACTCATGCTAGGAAGCTGGCGAAATTCCTAGGACTTATAGCCAGCAAAGAAAAGGAGAGTATAGGAATGGTACTTAAAACTGCCGAAGAGACCCGGGTCTAAGTGGCGGGGGAGGCTCTTGCAAACCAGTGAACTGTGACTCCGAACCCAACCACGCACTCCACACACAAAGCAAGCCCCAGCTTGAGGCAGGCGCAGCAGGCACCCATGTCACTCAACGTGTGACTTTTGGAGAATCGCACCGCTGTCTTTCTATCTTGATTCCCGGTTGTCCAAATGAGCTAACCAATCAAGCTCGCTCGTTATCAAATATGAAGAACAGTGTCCCGTGATAGTCTGTAAACACGTACAGCCATTCCGCATCAATTCAAAGGTAGAAACAGGGATCAAAAAAATAGTGTGGTCGAAGATTAGCCGGCCGTTGTAACCCAAAAGCAAAATCCTCGGCCGTACCCTTGAAGTTGCGGAACCAGAAAAGCTGCGCCAGCCACGAGCTCGGCAGCATGGTTCTTTATGGGGCACACGTCTGGCTGAGCTCTGCTTTGCTTTGTCGAAAAGGTAGCAAAAATAATGTAACTGCTGTCTAAATGTCATTACCAGGGAAATTGGGGTCCCTGCTTAGCATTCTTCCTCTCGTCCTTAAGATGATTTAAGAACAACCCAGAAGGAAACTCAAGGACAATTTCATTAGTGCTGGAAAGAAAAATCACAGGGCGGCAAACCTGTAAATCTTGGCACCACCCCAGAGGAGGAAGATGGGAAAGAGGGAGAGAGAAACCAGGGCTTTCTGAGTTAAACATGGAGGCTCAGCTACCAGTCACGTGATTAAAAGGAGGAGGCTTCCTTCGTACAAAGAGTGGGGAGATCCCAGCGGACCAGAGCAAACACCCACAGGCATGCGACAGAATGCAGCCAGCATTCAACAGAAAAAAAAAAAAAAAAGACAAAAAAAGAAGAAAAAGAGAAAGTTATATTTTCCTGAGTCAGGACCCAGAAAGTCTGACTGACGTAAGGAGCCTCATGGCAGCTCCATAGTGACCGCATAGAGAATTTGGACGCTGGGAAAGCTGGTAACACATTGTCTCCTTAAGGGGATAATTTTTCTTCCCTTCTCTTTAGCAGGGATCCAGGGAAATCCTACTTTTTGACAGGTTGATCTCTTAGCACGCTGATCGACTATGCCAACTGGATTCACTCTTCCGTTTCTGTGTAGCTTGAGATGTTGGTCTCCTCCTAGGTCAGAGGTAGATTCCACTCTCTTGGGTCAGAAAAATAACCCTTCACAGAGTCAACAGAACTACACCGAGGCTGTGACCCTGCCATTGTGACGATGACTTTCTATTTCCAGGAGGTGTGAAAAATGAGGGTGGATTTGGGGGTCATAAATGTCCCTACCTACTGGGAATGTAACTTCTATGGTGTAGGGGGGCTTGCCTAGCATGCTCAGTTCCCTGGGTTTGATCCCCAACACTGCCAAATGGAAAACAAGCGTGCCTACCACTCTGACAGTTCATGGGCCTACCTACCATGACCTAGAACAGTTAGATCGGTTTTAAGACCCCCTCCCATCACCGTCGTGTGGAAACTTGACAGCGGACTCTGGGATCAGTGCACACAACGGCTCAGTGGTGGGGAAATTAACTACTTTAAATTAACTACTTTCGACCTAAATTCGCTCCTTCATGACGTCAGGATTATTTTTCTGTTTCATAGATTTGCACAAGGGGTCCATCATAGAGTTTGCTTGCCTCACGATAGGCGTTCACGGGGCACTGCTAGGAAGATGGTACCCAAGAGCATAGTGGGTTCAGACATCTGATGGGAGCCTACGTACAATAAGTGAGTATCAGTGCGCACATCCGTGATGCCTCCCAACCCAAAGACTGCCCCTGGTTTTCCATGTCACTAAATGTAAAAGCAGCGAGATGGCGTTTGTTGACTGTATTAACGAAGCTGCTCCCCCCCGAATCAGGCTTTGTCAGAGACTTTCACAATGAGAAGAGTTCAATCCTATCTCAAATTTGAGCGTCAGATACTTAACAGTGGACACTGGGCCTTGATGTTGACAGCACACGTTATACTGATGGGTAGATGAAATGTTTAATATTTAAACAATAGAAACAATCAAAACTGTGGAGCAGGAGCTGAAGAGATGGCTCAGCAGTTAAAAACATTTGCGTTCTCAGAGAGGACGCTGGTTGAGCTCTCATCGTCCACACACCAGTCCGCAACGACCCAAACTGCAGGTCTGGGGTTTCCAATGGTCTCTTCTGAACCCTGCAGGTTACTACACATACACACACACACACACACACACACACACACACACGGACCACCTACATATACTCAGGCACACAACACATAAAGCAAGACGGGCATTTAATGTAGGGCGTGCAAAGAAACGTGCTCGAAGAAGCTGCACACAGCAATCGTGGAAAATGCCCTACATCAGAACGTTGTCAGAGTTTTAAGCCTCTTGTTAGGGGTTCTTCTCCTCACAGCAGAAGCGGGACAGAGAGATGCTATCCAGGTGGTAGCTGTAGTTTATCCCAAAGGCCGTCCTGAAAGATACGTGATTCGGTGGATCCCAAGAAGAGGAAGAGTCTTCAGGGTTGCTGAATTCATGCTTCCGGCTGACAGAGGAAGTGAGGAACGGGGGGACCAGGCATTTCTCTGCTGGCTTTGAGGACTTTCTCTTCCTTATTTCTGGTTCCTATGATTTTAACCAACACAGTCTCTATACTTGAAAAAAAAAATATGTGTTCCTGAGTGATGGTGAGCACCCCTTTCACACTCGGCAGTGAGACTTGAAAGTGAGGGCTAAGTTACCAAGGACACAGAGAAGCCACCGCGGAAGAAATCAGATAGGGAGCCGAGCTCTCGGAGGATCTCAAAGGAGGAGGCTTCAGATCCACCCCAGGGCAGACATTCCGGGAATCCCAGATAGGGCAGAGAGCCAAGCAAGAGAACTCTCCCTTCCTATTATTCCAAGCTTTCTTTATTTTTACTCCGAGATTGCAATTTGTTTTAAAATTTCTGGTACACAATAACTCTTCCTTACAACTTCGGCACAGTGCTTTCTGGGCTTGGGGGATGTTGAGAAGTCAAGCTCACTAGGAAATAAATTCAACCTGATTACTTAACCAAACTCCCTAAATGGCCCAGGTATGAATTCCTATCCAACTCAAGAATGAACAGAGCTTTGTCTTAGACTATCCTCTTTTCCTGGCTTCGAGAAGGGAACAGAAGGATGCACTGGATGGGGGAGAATATTTTAGTTGGCTCTTCAAGTTGAAACCTACCCATCAAAACAAAAAGCAAGGTTTGTGAGCTCAGGTAAACAAATAGTTCTGTGGGGAGGGCTGGTTTCCAAATGTCTCCGTCCACCCCGCGCACACTCACTTCCCATCTAGGGTCCTGCCACCCCTCCTTGCTTCGGTCTAGAGTCAGGCATACTGGAACTGATCACTTTTCAGGTTCAATAAGTCCTTGTTAATTATTTTAACATTTCAGGTTTAGGAAACCCAAGCCCAGTGTTTGCTAAGTACGCTTTTCCTTGATTTGCGTGCCCTCTTATGTTACAAGGGAAGTCGAGTCCATGTGTTTCTGATTCATTTGTACTTAACTCATCAAGACATTGTTTCGCGAAGGCCATTTGATGTCCAAAGATTCTGCTGAAAGTGCTGTTCCTCAAACCACCGAGCCAGGAGAGCTATGCAGTTAGAATAGAACCAATCAGGGGTCCCGGAACTAACTCTTCTTACCTTCCCTTCCCTTTACTTGCTTTCACAAGGGGGGGGCGAGTTATGTGGATAGAGATAACAGTGTTTCATGGAGGGGTTGGGGAACTGTATTGTAAAATAGCTCTTTGAAGAGTCTTTCTTAAGACCGGCTATGGCTGACACAAATAGACCTTGAAAGAAAAGAGGAAGATCTTGTTCCGTTTGCTGTTTGGTACAGCGGTTCTCTTGTAAGTAAATTCCCTTGCTGTAGGAATCACAGCTCAAAATGGAACTTGTGAATTGCAATTGGGTAGAGCATGTTTCTACTTGAAAGCTTAATCCTCACGGGTATGTTTACGTGGGAATACTGTCTTTCCTGCTGGTTTTCCTTTGGAGTAAAACTCACACCCCAACCTTTTAACCCGTTTGCAGAAAGACAGCAGGAAGATTCCCAACACAGAGGCCACTTCCTGTTTCCGGCGCAAATATGGGAATTCTCCAGCTATTTTCCTTTAGAGCACCGAATATCAAAAGTTAAAGCTATCCTAACGGAAACAGCTACAGGTTTAGAATGTATCAGAAATTAATTTTAAAAACTAACTTATTTCCACTTTCTGCTTCTTCCCAAAACTCGCTGTTAGTTGCTGGACTCTGGGTCCTCATGCCTGTCAATGGCATGAGTCTCCAGAAAGCAAAAATAAAACTCAAGAATCATTTTAAACAAAGATCAGAAAGTAGCTTGTGGATTCAAATAACAAGTTACAGCAGATGAGTTAGGGTGAAATCACAATATACCTTGGTCTGACGTCTGCACCAGCCGAGAGCCGTGAAGCGACTGGCATCTAATGAAGACCTTTGGCTATCTGCTTTCCCCAAAACTGCTTATTTCTCAAAGAGCTCTCTCTCTCTCTCTCCTCCCCTTTCCTCGTGCATGTCTGTCTGTGTCTGCCTGTCCATCTGAATATCTTCTCCCTATCTCCAGTGAGTAGCCCAGATCCGACAAAGGGCCCAGCTGAACACAGTTCAGAGAGGCGGACTCAGTAGACGCTGGGTCTCCCTTCCCTTGGCAGATCATGGTTGGATTGCCCACGGCTGGAAGAGAACATCCGTGCTGCAGGCGGGAAACCTGGACCCTTTCCTGCTGGCTTTTCACGAGGTTCTTAGGAAAGTAACCTCACGAGACAGGAGCAGACGGTCCGCAGCTGTGCAGTCAAGTACACAGGAGTCCTGGGTACGCCCGAGGCTCGGCACCAATGTCCCCCCCTGGAGATCTTGCAGCAGGCTGAGATCAGCCAGTGCCTTTCCTCCTGAGGATCAGGACCAATCCTACCTGGTTCTTGTCAAGCAGGCTTTCGGAACTGCATTAAAACGCCCCACGTGTGCCTGACGAATGACATCTTTCTAAGACCCTTTAGGAGAATGTCTATTGCTTGTCCAAGGAATGGGATGAGGGAACCAGGAGGAACACACCATCTTCACCCCATTCATACTGAAAAAAAAAAAAGCCAAGTCAGCCATGTGGTGTTTCTAGACCAGCAAGTGAGGACAGAAAACAAATGACGACCACCCAACATGGGACGTGACCATACGGAGGATGAATGCCACGGATAATGTCGCAAATTTAACGATGATAAACCTGGAGGGCAGGAAGGAGAACGTGTTTGTGATGAGAAAACCTCTTCCAGGGACATAGGCTGAGCTAGGGGATCCCCAGCAGAGGGAACCACAGGTGGGGTCCAATTACAAAGATGCTAAGAGCAAAGGATGCTTCCACACGGACACCTCACTTCACACGCTCCGAGAGTGTCCACCCGTGAGAACCTAAAGTCCGATATATATGATAGTTTCTCAAAATGCTACGAGTTATGAGCAAACGCCAGGTCCGTCTCAAACGGGAAGGCTCCTTGAGGCCCTTCTGTGGTCATTAATGTAGCCAGCTGCACTGCTGTGTCTTCCTCTACATTGGTCTGAGAGCGGAACGGATTAAGCTCCAGACAGCTCCCTCCAGTCGGCTTTCTGTGTCCCTCGGTCGGTTTTTCTGTTCTAATCTTGGCAGTTTCCTGTACCCTACCCAGAGTGCAGGACCTGGGCACCACTGTGTCCTAAGAGAAATGCAGAATGCCTTCCTGGTTCAACCAAGGAACGTAGCTCCTAGAAATAAAACAAAGTCTCTGAAAACAACAGTCAACTTTACAGTGATATGCAATTGCTACATTAGACACACAGACAAGACCGAACTGAAAGAGATAAAGAAAAAAAAATAGGTCAATGAAATTAGCCCACTACCCCTATTCTATGGACTTGGAGAATCAAACTTCCAACTCTACCTGTTTGGAAGGGTCCTAAGCCAAACTGTTCCAACTGAGGGGACATGTTCTTCAGGACAATGCCAAAGGAAGACCTCCGTGTCCCAACACAGAGGCAGAAATGCAGGCTCTTCCTACGATTCAGTTTTGAAATATGGTCTAGTGACCCCTATGCTTCCAGGCAGACCCCAGCCTGGCTCAAATGTATCTTCCTGTGTTCAAGGAAGGTGCCAACAGGATTGGCTCTCACCCTGTGTGCAGTGCGGGACAGGTTCCATGCTGCAAGAGGTCCTGGCGCACCCTCAGGCATGGGAGCCCGAAGAGGAAGCAAGTGAAAAAGGCAGCATCACAGGAAGATGCTGGAGAGGCTGGGAGAAGAAAGAGAGCCACCAGGGACACACAACGATGTTCCTCAGGGACCTCGGCAAGTGCCATGGAAACGAAGAAACGAGACAATACCGCGGCGTAGGAGCTAAGAACAGAGCCTTCCAGTAAGAAGGGGAAATGGCCCTGGGAATAAGCAGTGTGGAGCCAAAGGGAAGGCTGTGGCCGGCCTGCGCAGCCTTCGGATCTTTCTGTAACTCCGTACGGATGGGTGGAGATGCTGCTGGGATTGTCCTGACCACCTAGGCGAGCAGTCCTGCGGCGCTGTCTTCCAGTCTTCCAGCCAAATCAACAAGAGGGCACTGGCGTGGGTGTTACGCTCACAGGCGCCTACAGGCTCCACACGTCAAAGGATAACCACCCCACGCCACCATTCACAGCATCCTAGACTCTGTTACCCTGGTTCCTGCACCAGGGGGCCTCACACGCCGTATCTCACGAGCTGTGTTTATTCTCAAACGCCCCTTACGCCACGTTTATTTGTAAGAACATATCTAAGCTTTTATTTCTTCTGCTGTGGGAAGGAGGTCCGCCAGGACGCGCTACAAGGAAAAGGGAATGTTTATGTAAAACTTTTAGACAGAATGCAGGAAAAATAATCTTTCTGGTTAGAGGGCGTCGCTGGAGGAGGTGAGGAGCTGACTTCTCAGAAGGGCTCTTAATTGCATTTAAGTTTATCTGAAAAATTGCTTAAGCCTCTATCAGGAATGCCGGCTTCTTTCCAGAAGAAAGTGGGCGACGACGTAGCTTATACACAGAGAGTCGTATCCCGAAGCAAACGTGGGGCAGCATTTTTCCCATCTATTCATCCTCCCCTATGTATACTTCATGCTTCCTCCACGTCAGTGGGTTTTCTCCACTTCCAAGTGCCAGCCACAGTCAGCAGCTCTATTGCTTTCTCTGGTTTATGCCGAGGTCAAATGCTCCTTTCTCACGATAATCTCTTTGTATTCTCCATTGGGGGTGTTCCATTGTTCCAAGCTTGCTTTTTGTTGCTCCTTCTTGTGAGGGCTGCCTTGGAGTTTGAGTTTTTATTCTTTGGGTAATCTCGGCTGTGCTAAAGTTCACTCTAAGACGGGCTGACACTGACCTCAGAGCAACCCCTTTGCCTGTCTGACGGATGCTGGAATTTCAAGTGTGCGCTACTACGCCTGGCGTTGCTGCCTCCTCGGCCCTTATTTTAATTGCAAGTGATTGTATATTTTTCTTCCATGTATGCACCCACTGGTAATCAAAAGTTGGCGTAAGGGACTCCACGGTCCTCCTGTCTTGTTTCTCCATGGTGCTCGGTGCACGGCTTCTTCCCCGTGGCTCACTGTGGCTACTTGACCGTCAGCCAGTTCATCTTGATTCCTGTCCGGTGGGAAGGGAGTGAAGAATGCTTCTTTAAGGACATGCTTCCAAAGCTCCCACGGCGTCTCAGCTGACCTCACCTCGCCCTTCGCGTGGGTGCAGAGAGCCACTGGTAGTGAGGGAAAGGGAATGAGGTGGCCTTTAAAATCCACACCTTCTGCTTCACGAGAGGATGGGAAGAGGAAAACAGGACGGGAAAAGAGGGCGAGAGGGTCAGCACGAAGTTCCCTTCGGATGGCCTATCTCAGCGTCGGTCAGTCCTCACAGGCCAGGAAACTGTTTTTTACTCAAGCTGTATCCTCGGGCTCTAGTCTGTTTATTCTAACTGGCTTCACAGTAGATACTCACGGGCTTTATTTAAAAAATATTTTCGTTCATTTTTTCACAACTTCATACATGTGTATTGTGCATTTTAATTCATATTTATGAATTTATGTATTTACCCCATTGCCTTTTCTTACCCACACTCTGCCTCCCACTGAAGCCCTTCTCTGTAACATAGATTTTATTCATTTTTTTTAATTGATAATTTTTTTATTTTTTTTTTTGAGGAAAAAAAAATTTCCGCCTCCTCCCAGCCTCCCACTCCTCCCGCCCTCCCCCCACTCCTCTCCCCCTCCCTCTCGAGTCTGAAGAGCAGTCAGGGTTCCCTGCCCTGTAGAAAGTCCAAAGTCCTCCCCCCTCCATCCTGGTCTAGGAAGGTGAACATCCAAACTGGCTAGGCCCCCACAAAGCCAGAACAAGAAGTAGGATCAAAACCCAGTGCCATTGTCCTTGGCTTCTCAGCAACCCTCATTGTCCGCCATATTCAGAGAGTCCGGGTTTATCCCCTGCTTTTTCAGTCACAATCCAGCTGGCCTTGGTGAGCTCCCAATAGATCAGCTGGGGATAGGGAACCTGAAATGATCCTATCCTATAGCCATACTGATGAATATTTTGCATATCACCATAGAACCTTCATCTGGCGATGGATGGAGATAGAGACAGAGACCCACACTGGAACACTGGACTGAGCTCCCAAAGTACCAATGAGGAACAGAAGGAGGGAGAAGATGAGCAAGGAAGTCAGGACCAAGAGGGGTGCACCCACCCACGGAGATTTTATTTTTTTTAGTGTAGCTAAGCGCCAATTCCTAACTCTGGGTGGTTTATATAGAATATTAAAATGTTGATTATGTGTGATCAAATGTGAGTCCTATATGATCAGATATGATGAGGTATCTATCTATGGAGACTCAGCCATGGGGACTAACTTGTATCATCAATCCACCATGAGTCCCCAACTCTTTCCCACGTACCGCACCACTGTACTGATGCACTAATATGCCATACACACTGTAAACCGCGCACACAAATTAAAACTGGTGAGGTGAAGAGAGGCTACGCCAGCGTCCTGACGTTTTCTTCCTTCACTCCGGCGTGCTGTCTGAGAGAAGCCCACGGCAACAGCTTCTGGGGCTCTTGCTCTATAGTTCCCATACATAGCACCATTCCAACTGAAAACCCACTCCAAACGGAACCTGGAAGACCAGGGCAAACGTTAGCGGTGGATGTTATCATCTTGTTTGTCTCACACTGGGGGAAAGAAAGAAAACAATTGTTGAAACCCCCACATTTGGGATCCGACAAACAAATTAAATGTCTCGACAAGATGTCTACGTTGGAAAACCCATTTGGGCTCTTTGCACAACACAGTTGAGTTTGCTAAAGAGTTCAATCTCATCTTGTTTATGAACCCCTAATTTCCCCACGATTGGGTTTCACCGATGGGATAAACAAGGAACATTTCTGGTTCTGCTCTCTGTGGTCACGGATTACAGGGCCCCGGAGAAGCAGGCAGAGGTAGTGTGGGGTCTGGGTTTCAATGTGCTGTGTGTGTAGTCTATGGGCTTCTATAGTATACATACGGAGACTAACGCTTTTCCAACGGAGCTGGGGGTGAAGTTGCCAGAGCGGTCACACTGCATTTCCCTAAGGACCGAGAGCCTGAACCTGACAGTATTCATTTTGTGTTCTAGAATAAAACCAAGCAATCAGGACCCGGCAGGCCCCTGCACCGGGGCCGCTCACCGATATCAATTACTCCGCTAATTAGCCTGCCAAAGTGTCCTGTTCATTTAGGTCTTTCATTTGCAGGGACGGTGAAGCAGTGGGGACCACGCCATCTCGGGATTGCCAATGTGAACATCTGATCAGAGGCTGGCATGTGCCCACGGCCTTAGAGAGAAGAATGTCAGAAAATCAGTTAAGAGAAAGTTCAGATATGGCTCAGGAGAGACTGTAGGATTCAGAAGTGAAATTCCACGCGTTCTGATGAATGGACGTGGAGATAAAGACATCAGTAAGACCGCACAGAATTTCTGTGACGAGTTTAGGTTTTGAAAGAATCTGTGCAGGCGAAATCGTATAACCAAGGTCAGATTATGAAATGTATAAGAACATTGTCAAAACCGTTAATGCGCTGATACGCCAGTGCTTATGAAAGTGACAAAGGCAATAAGACCTGTCTGGCTCGTCTGTGCTCAGCTCTGACGTGAACGAGGAAGGGGGCTGTGCAGCCGGGAAGACAGGGAATGCTGCAGGTGAGCCAAGCTTCCCAATCACAGGAAATTACCTCCAAAGTGGGGAAAGGCAAGCGTTGGCTACAGGAGACACGGTCTCTGCAGAAGGAAGAGCCGCTAAAATGAACCCCACTCTCCATTTCCAGAGAATTCTACAGGGCCCGGAGTCATGATGCTGAGGTCGTTTTATTCCAGACGCAGATTCGAGACAGCTTGAGGCATACAGGCTTCTCAGAAGCACAGAGCTTGGGTGTCTCGGAGCAGACTGCCCCAAATCAACGAGAAGACGCGTGCTCTTTTGAAAACTTCTGGAGGGGACTGGTTCCCACGTCCTACGTGGAGTTAAAAAACAAAACCAGGAGCATCTTGCACAGGTCTCCAGTCTTCTGACATTCGTGACATGCTGTTGTCATCTATGAACGTGCCGGGCTGTATTCAAAGCTCTCCTGGGAGGCACGTAGTCCATTAGCCACAGGTTGGATACATATAAATCATACATATGGGCTCTTTAGGGTGATAGACGAACAGCCGGCAGGCAGGCTCTAACCAGGTGCAGAACACCTGCAAGACAGTCCCTTTGCATATGTGACAAATGGCCTTTAAAGGTTTGCTACTTTCCTTCTTTGTAAAAAAAAAAAAAAAAAAAAAAAAAGATTTATATTCTAAGTGCCTTTTTAAGCATGCAACCAAAAGACTTCTTTGAATGCAGCATGTAATTCATTGTGAGATAATGTATATACTTGAAATACTTTTTTGATTGAGGAAGATTATATTAAATGTATAATTCATCTTAATTTTGCAGCACTGAATATGGAAATCTGTCTTAGAACTGAGGAGACACACATGCACATACACACGTGTATTTATAAGACTGAAATCATACATTTTATACACTTGCCTTTGATTTTAATCTTCAGATCAGTGCCATGGAAAACTCCATAAACATCATTTCTAATGAATCAGTAATAACCCATAATTCACGTAATTATTCCTTTATTGTTCTAAACTTTCAAGTTGGTTTTTTCTTCTAATTTTGTGATTTATTTTCCAGAAACGATTTTCTGCCTTGCCCGTTGCCTTCCTGAAGTGTGGTTCTGAAGCAGAATTAGTGAATGAACAGATACACAAGGCACGAAGATTCCAGTACACAGTCCCAGACCGCGTCTCCGAAAATCTACCCTAGTCCACCGGTCTGCACGGCCACCGATCATCTGAATGAGGACCCAGCTTCCAACCACTAGAGATGATCTTTACAAGTTCTGTGTCCAGATACTGGGAGAAAAAAAATCTGTTCCCTTTTTATTTGAATTGGATTTCATTAGCTACAGTGAGCTCGTTACAGTACCCGGGAGGTTATCTCT
>NW_004949106.1:2255844-2258641 GCF_000317375.1 Microtus ochrogaster | reverse complement strand
TCTCTCTTTCTTTCCCTTTGTCAATCATTTATTGTTTTACTCATTTTTCTATCGCAAATCTTTGATTTTTTTTCCTGTTTACCGTCTTGTCATCTTTCCAGCGATCTGAACCATCTGGGTCTGACTTGCTCATATTTGCACACTAAGCGTTTGTGCTGTGTTTTACATACGGCGTCTTCCTTAAGGCTGACTTTATAGAACATGCACATTCTCCATTGGAGGGTTCAGCAAACCTTCTCCTGCGGGTCTGTCTGCTGCTGACCATGCTAAGCCCCGGCCACTGCTGTCTTTCTGAGTGACAGCTTGGTGTGCATTCTGTCTGTGCCTGTCTTCTGTTCTGTGCTTGGCGTTTGATTGCCTTCATCTGATACAGCTATGCTGATCATAGATATGTGTGTTTCTTTAAAAAGCTTTGCTGGAGGCTGCTGCTAAGTTATCAAATCACACGTGAACCTATGTTTCATAAGATATCAAGTTCATGGTTGAGGCAAAGTCTTGGGTTGTCATTACCTGAGGTCAGGAATTTGGTACATTTTCACTCCTCTGCCTTCACTATGTCTGCTTTCTGGTCTTCATTGCAGTGCAGGTCGGTAGGATACCCCGAAGAGGCAGGGGCAGGAGGATCACGAGATGGAGGCCAGCCTGGGCTACACATTGATGCCTGGCGTTGGTGGCGCACACCTTTAATCCCAGCACTCGGGAGGCAGAGACAGGTGGATCTCTGTGGGTTCGAGGCCAGCCTGGTCTGCAGAGTGAGTTCCAGGACAGGCTCCAAACCTATGAGGACAAACCCTCGAGAAAAACAAAACAAACAAACAAAATCTCAAGCTGGGATCATTTCTACCAAATTGTTGCTTTTCCACTTAGTAACTTTTAGGCCACCGTTTGGGTATTGGTTTTCAATGAAATCATATTTGCATTTTATCTGAATGCAGCAGCAATTACTTTCCTTTAAAAGGATGTTGATGTTTCCTGTGTCGCAGTTATTCTTCCCCACGCTCGCTGAGAACCCTTTGTTAGAACTTTTTGTGGCCTAGAGTCCTCCAGTTTTGTGATTTCTCAGGCAGCTATCACTGTGAGAAGCAGAGCTATCACTTGGTTAGGTGCAACTTCTTCCACAGAGGCACCAGGGTCTTGATAAGCAGATACCACGAACGAGTTCAGGCTCACTAGCTCTGCCTCTAGAATCACCTTACCACGTGAAGTACAAGGGACATGTGGATAGTGTCTGAAAGGACCGCTTGCTATGTTCTTTAAAAGTTTACATGTGGAAAGAAGGTCGGAGGCTGTGAAGCCCTGAAGCTGGGGTGGCCAAGCAGGCAAGAAACAGAGACGGGTGTGCACAGGGTTAGAACGGCTGCCTTCCCTCATGAAGAAAGAAATAAAAACTTGGCCAGAGCATGGTGACTAAAACCTGAAAAGCCAGTCCTTGGGAAGCAGAGGCAGAAGGAGTGTGAGTTCAAAGCCAGCCTGGGTTACACAGAGAGTTCAAGGCCAACGTGTACATACTGAGATCCTGTCTCATAAACACACACACACGCACACACATGCATACGTATGCGATCGTGCACACTCACACACATGCATGTTCACATGCACACATGCAGTTGTGCACACTACACACACGCATGCACACGTGCACACACACGATCATGCACATGTACACACAAGCACATGCACACATACATACTCCGTATCTCCTACCTAGACTGGATTGGGAAAGAAGCCTCAAGGGAAACAAACCAGGATTAGGATGGCTACAAAGGTTTCTTAATCACATTGACATAAAC
This sequence comes from Microtus ochrogaster, assembly GCF_000317375.1. Lineage (NCBI taxonomy): Eukaryota > Metazoa > Chordata > Mammalia > Rodentia > Cricetidae > Microtus > Microtus ochrogaster. The sequence goes on along the minus strand of NW_004949106.1, from coordinate 2,256,851 downwards.
AAAAGCCACAAGACTCTTAGTGACAAGGACTGAAAATTTCAGAGCCTTCTCTCCTCTTAAATGTTAAGCATGGGACCAGCAGGACGGCTCAACAAGAAACGGTGCAAGGTGCCAAACAAGGTTGACCCAAAGTCCTCCCTGGGAACAAACCCCTCACGCTGACCCCTGACCTCCACACATGCACCATGTGTGCTCACACGCACACGGTGAATACGATGTAATAATAACGATGTAGTATTTTGCAGCTGGTTACACGTGGCTGTGAGCAGGAGTCACGTGGGTCTTGATTCTCTGAAATATTAACTCACCCACTCTCCATCAACTATGTTCTGTTTCCCTAAAGTCTAACTAGGATCAAATTCAGGGTGTGTGCACGCGTGAGTGTGTGCCTGTGTATGCGTGTGCATGTATAAGTGTGTCTCTGCGTGTGCCTGTGTGTATATGCATAGCTACGTGCACGTGTGCGAGCGTGTGTGCCATTTTCTGTCTCACTGAAAGTCTGATTGCCTCAGAGGCCCGAAAGTCGGAGCAACGCTCCCTCCAGATGCGGCCTTAGTGAGAGACTGCAGCTCGCTGCTGTGATCGCTAACTTCATATCAATTCCGTTGGACCCTAGTGCCAGATATGTGGTCAAAATTCTGGATGTTTCTGTAAGGGATTTTTTTTTTTTTGGATGAGAAAAACATTCAAATCAGTGAAACTTGAGTGAGGTGATTGTCCTCCCTAACGTGGGTGGGCCTCATCAAGTCCATGAGAGCCAGAGTGGAATAGCAAACTGAGCTCCGTACGCGGGAAGAAGTTCAGCCAGAAGATACCTTTGGGCTTGAGCTGCCGCATCAGTTCTCCCCTGGTCACCAGCCTGATGGCCCCACACACTCCCCGCCTCCGTGATTGTTTGCCAGCACCCTAAAGTGGATCTCTGTTTTCTCAGTCTTTCTCTTATAATCTCTGCTGCCCCTCTTTCTTTCCTCCTCCTCCTCCTCCTCCTCCTCCTCCTCCTCTTCCTC
>NW_004949106.1:2235222-2254190 GCF_000317375.1 Microtus ochrogaster | reverse complement strand
TGCCTCTGCCTCCCGAGTGCTGGGATTAAAGGTGTGTGCCACCACCGCCCGGCGCCAATGGAGTTTTGTACCCACAACCGTGTAAGCCTCGGAGTTGATTAACAGCTTCCAAGAAGACTCACCTGCAGTTTCTTCAAGTTAAATCAGCCGTAGACGGTGATTCCAGAGGAACTCCAGTGACACCCACGCACTGGAGACCCTATATGAAAATGGAGTTTGCGTTGGACAAAAGTGTCGAGATAAAGACAACACTAATGACTCCCATGAGCCACGGTGCACACCAGGGAGCTAACTTCCTGCTTGAACATGCAGGAAAGCCAACAAGCATAACACATACGTCTTCCTTCCAACTCAGAGATTCCTAAGCAAACCCAAGTCAGAACCAAAGACAGACAGCCACGGACAACCCACTGGCCGAGATTTTCACACAGGTGAGCAATCACTAAATGACCTGTAAGACCACACCACCCAAGTCCGCCGTCCTTGTGCCACCATCTAGGAGGCCGTGTTGGCCAGCGTGAGGGGGCTCAGCCCATCCTCTGCCCCGACACCCTAGCTCCTTCCTTCCCTGCGTGTTTTTATGACACACGGGGCAGCAGGAATACTCGCCCAGTGCACGCTTCTCTACAGCAGTGTGCCTTGGGAGAGATGTGTGGCCTCCAGGAACATCACGCTGTTGGAACGCCAAGAGATCAGTAGGGGCTCAGCTTACAGTCAGCAACCTGATCCACGGTCTCTGTATGGATGCCTCCTGGCAAAGATCCATCCTTGCTTTAGTTGCTGGTACAAGTCAGAACACAGAGCTAATGGCTTACTGGTGTTTCAAAAGTGCTACCTGGTACTGAAAGCGACGGTAGGTGCCCAGCTCCAGTATCACTGCCAGAGAACAAAACCGCGACTGTTACCTTTCAGCCATCATCCCTACGACAAACGCTTCCCATGAGAACCCACTTTCTCTCACTTGAGACGAGTGGTGATGATCATGGTGACTCTTGATGAGCCGAGCCCCCCCGTTTCACAAGCGACCCACCCTTTAGCCCACCACAGGTGTTATCACCCGAATGAGAAGAGGGTGGGGTGGAAGTCAGTAATTTCACCAAAGACAGACTGTGAACAACCTCTTCCCATAGTTACTTTTGTTGTCACGGTGACAAAATAGCGGGTGGAAACGGTTCGAGAGAGTGAAAGTTTAGTTCCGCTCACGGATCCAGTGGTACTTCAACGGGTACGGCAGGGAAGTCCTTGTGGTAGGAATGGCTGCACCTCCTCACGCAGGAGGGAGAGCAAAGGATCGTCATGGATCAGGGCTAGGAGGCAGAGCACACAGGCTGGAACCAGAGGTGGATATGACCCTTCAAGGCCTGGCCCCTATCACCCACATGCCCTGCTAGGCTCCACCCCCAAAGGCTCCACAACCTCCCAGAACAGCAGCCCCAGCCGGGGCACGAGTGTGAAAACACACGAGATATTTCACCTTCAAATCACGAGACCCAACCTGCCTGCCAGAGCTGGGACCCTACACAGCCCCACATTCCTTTAAGGAAGTTTTATTGCGAACTCAGCCCAAATCCGTGGTAAGCTATACCCCCACCAGCAGGACCGCAACATCTCCCTGGACTAACGTCTTTGCAGTTCTGAAGATGGATCTAAAATATCGATTAGATAAGGCAGGTCTCAGCTAATAACTGGGAACAAATGTGAGCGCGCCAGGCATCCTGGGAAGCAGCCCCAACTCAGTGCACACCGGAGAAGGAGCCAGTGGGCTATCTTGGCTCTTCATCACGGGCGTGAACAGAGATGGGACCGTGGTGGTGAAAACCAACTGGTTTTCTAAAAGGGAACCTCTGGTAGTCAGATTTATTTTTCTTTGTCATGCACTATGAATAAAATAGCGCTCAGCTGCGCAGCTTAAATCATTTCCTGGAGTGCAGTTGGGCTTTGGTGCACGCGGACGGACGGCCGTTTTAAACTAACCCTGGGGTGTGGGAAGGAGCTGGCAGCCCACTAGGAAGAATTTCATCACCTAGGCTCCCGAACCTCAAAAGGCTCTTTATATACTTGAGATAGAAAAATTCTTTCACTGTCGCCTGAGATTATGTTTCATTATTCCGTGGGTTCAGTTACACGCCCCAAATGACACCTGATAAGCTGTCTACTGTGTGTCAAATTCACGCCAAGTGATTGGAGACTATGTTCCCAAATGATTGACAGTTCCCTAGCAACAACGAGGTATAGTACCTGTCAACTTTTGAGGTATGTCTTCGATGTAATGAAAATGGAAGAACACTAAAATACATAGAACTCTGAAAGAGGGAGTTTCCGTCGTCCCAAAGAGATCCCAGGTGACTGCGAAAAATGTGTTTGCCTGGGTAACAATTGTAACAGTGCCATGTGGGCATCTCAGCCACATACTTGAATGCAATGAACCCTGTAAACGCTCCTTCCCATTAACAGGAAGACAGTGCTGACCTCAGTAGCCCCAACAGAAGAGCAACTTGGCGTTCTAAATTTGGAGACAAAAGTCTGCTAATTGGTATTAAAGGAGCTGACATTTCCTGTAAGTTGGGGGCTTACCATCCAGGTTTCAGACCCAGGCATTAGAGGCAATGTGTTGTCATTGGTTCGCTCTGGGTTAGCTGGTGGATATTTTTAACATCGGAAACCTGTTATTTTGTCGTTGAGGTTTATCCTGCTTCCCTACAGCTTCACAAACTTTCCGTTTTAAATTCTAGAACCTTCCACGCCGATTATAAACTTTTATCTTTAAGAGGGGTGTCGCCTTTTAATCATTTGCCAGAACCTTTCTCCAAAACGTTCTAGAAGACAGCGCTGCTCCTAACTTCGTCTGAGAAAAAAACAAAAACAAAAAAAAAACAAAAAAACAAAAAAAACAAAAAAAACTCTACTTGTCTCACAGAGGTTCTTATTAGCTCCCTGGGAAGCCTGGGTCAAGACAGAAGTTGGTGTAAAACAACATGTCCCAAGGATTTATACTTGCCTCACACAAACGTGAGTTTCCCCCTTAGCAGAGGAAGCCAACGTTCTGATCTTTGCCCCTTGCCCGTGGAACATACTGAGCGCTGTTTCTCACGTGCCCAAGTTAGCCCCAGCTGAGTTGCTCTGGTCATAAATGAAAAAAGGTGTCGTCAGTGCCTGGGTTTTAAATCTGAATCTTAACTGTCACTCGCTGGCTTTGGGATCCCTAAGCCTAGTATCGCGCCTTCTCGGGAGAGTCTATGAGAAAGGGTGGTGCGTAGCTAGCACCCCCCAAGGCTAGCTGTTACTATCTCAGCCGCATTGAGTGGAAGCGCTTGCGCAGGGGCGCAGGCCTGAAGCTCTCCCCACATTCCCGTGTCGCTAGGAGCGTGCCCTGAGTGGGGTCCGTGGCTGGCCGCTGCTATGCTGCAGAAGGTCCTGCCTGTTGCTGGCGACCCCCTCAGCATGTGACCGCTCATGGGTGTCCCTGCTTGAAATCTAGGAGACACCAGGGCTTCTTTTCAGTCAAACTGGAAATCCTCATTCATTCCCCGCTTCCCTTCCGTTCTTCCCCTCCAGTTCCTTCAGTCTAGAGCATTCTTTTTTTAGTAACATGTGTGTTGTTCTTCTGGTTGGTGGTCCCCGTTTAAAGACTCCGAGTGCTCAAAACTCAGTTGCCCTGCACCGCCGAGGACTGTTTCCTTGCCTGGGTGAAATTTCTGGCTAGGAAACGGACAGTTTTTTTTTTTTCTTTACAGTTGTATCTACCTTTATAAATGCTATTCTAGAGCCCAGTGCCTTGTGCAACGAGGACCCGTGTTTGTGTGTTAATTGCATGACGTCATGCCTGCGCCTTTCCTTTCTCGGATGAGAAATGCCCAAGGCATCCGGAACTCCCTTCTTACTGGGTGAGACCTGTGCATCTCAAAGTCGTCCCTGCAACTCAAGAAGGTGGTGCTGACTGCTGTGTAGTTACTGGTTCCAGGCTCTGGGCCGCTAAGGATGGAGGAAGGACAAGGGAGGGAGGTCGGACTTGTACTAAGAGCCCCAATCGCCTGAGGCGCCCATTCTTTCCAGACTTGGTTCTTCATTGACAAAACTAGAAGGGAGAGCCTTTTCCAGCTGTGGAATGATGAAATACTAAAAATCTGCAGAGCCCAGGCTTAAAAAAACGTCGTCCATTTCCTTTGTCAGGATCATTGAGAGCAATCGCGTATATGGGCTTTCTAGGTCCGTGCTCTTTTTGAAAATAAACTAATATATTCTCATTCTTCCTGTCTTCTCAACTACCCTCATTTTGCATTAAGAAGCTATAAAGAAGCCTACAAACCACAATCCCAGAGAACTTAGACAACAATGAGGACACTAAGAGAGACTTACATAAATCTAATCTACCTGGGAAGTAGAAAGTAGAAAAAGACAAGATCTTCTGAGTAAATTGGGAGCATGGGGACCTTGGGAAAGGGTTGAAGGGGAGGGGAGAGGCAGAGAGGGGAGCAGAGAAAAATGTAGAGCTCAATAAAATCAATAAAAATTTTTTTTTTAAAAAAGAAGTTATATACTGATTTGAATAAAGTGGAATCTGCTGGGTGTCAGAATGAGGAAGAGACCTGGTCAGTCATCCTCATCAGCTTAGACCATGAAACCCAATATGGACAGGTTCAACAGAACCTCCATATATGGGCTGCGCATGCGTGCTTCAGCATTGCCAGGGCATAAATTCCATTCATTCATTCATTCATTCACTCATTCATCTTATTGAAGAGAAGAGTTGTCCTGTGTCTTGAGTCTAGGTGTTCAGTTCAAAGAAGGTTAATGCTGTCTCAAAGTACAAACTCATATACATATGTCATACAGGCACAGAAAAGTGATTGGAATGGATGGATAGCAAAACACGCATAGTAGCTATCCCTGAACTGTGAAGCACACGGGCTTTGAAGTTTTCGCTATACTCATCAAGCATGTTTTATTTTATCATCATAATAAAGAGTTTTGACCCCTTCTCGTTGGTCTTTCCATACATCCAGGCGTGTGCGCACCTCAGTCCTCTGTGAGTGCGTGTCGGCATCGAAGTACCCCCCACTTCCCAGGGAAAACTGCATCTGTGTCCTGCTCTTCCTCGTCTCAAATACAGTAGCAAGAACATTGTAGACGCTCAGAGGTGTGTGCCGATTAAAGGTTAGGTGTAGAGAATGGCGCCGTGGACTTCCTGTGTGTTTCCAGGGTCTATATCTTAGGTTTGGGGTTTGTCTTTGTCCAGGCGAGGCATTCCAAGAACACTCTAATGCAGCGAGATTTGCATGCTCGGACCAAACAGATTTAAGCACCTTTCAAAGTTGCTCGTTCCCATCAGATAAACTCACCGAAATAATAAAGCCCCACGGGAAATACCTGCTGGCAGTGGAGAAAATTAACAAATGAACAGTTTCATCGCAATGAATAAAGTGACACTGAGGTCCATCCAAAGGAACTCAAAATTGTTTATTGTGTATCTGTTTGGAGTTAAAAGCTTTGGTAAGGAATATGGCCACTTTTATTAACACTAAGTAATTTCAAGGTGATTCAAAGCCATACTTTATAGGATCATGATCTCCTGTATAAATAAATCCTTTGTTCTAAATAACTAGAATTCACTTTAGTCATTGTAATATCACAGCGCAAAGTAGGCCCATGTCTATCATAAAACTAGAAACGAAACTGTCTTCCACGTACTGCCTTTAGGAGAATGTCTCCAAATCTGGACTGAAATATCGCAAATGTTAAGAAAGGTTTTTCATATTGTGCTTTTGAAACATCATTGCAAACCAATCTCCAAGGATGTAGGGAAGAGGGCCGCTTGCTGATTCTTAGCCACCCGGCTAGATTAGCCCTGAAAATAATCACACATAAACTGTATTAATTAAAACACTGCTTGGCCCACTAGATCTAGCTTCTTATTGGCTAACTCTTACATCTTAATTGAACCCATTTCTATTCATCTGTGCATCACGGCTTACCAGCAAAGTTTCAGCATGTCTATCTCTGGCAGCAGATCCATAGCGTCTCTCTCTCTCCACCTTCTTTCTCCCAGCATTCAGTCCAGTCTTCCCTGCCTAGCTAAGTTCTGCCCTGCTATAGGTCCAAAGCAGTTTCTTTATTCATTAATGGTAATCACAGCACACAGAGGGGAATCCCACATCACAAGGAGGTGGGTGTCTCTTTCTCTGCCTTGTCTAAGACTTGTATCTAATGGATAACGGTCTCGATAACTTTAACCGAGAAGAATTATCAACCAAGCAATAGGAGATCAAGAGACACAAAAGATTTTGTTTGTTACAGTCCCCAGGGACAGGACGGAGGCGTAAGTCTGCATTTTTGAACTAACCTCCGTGAAACACAGAGGCACGGATAACCTCCCTTTTCTCCTGTTCCCTTAAGACCTAGAAAAAGACAAGGAGGAGACTGTGTGAGACCAAAAGATGAAATTACCCAGATTTTTTTAATGTACCATAGGTCAGAAGAGCTTCCTTCTTCAACCGCCTCGATGATACTGTACCAGGCGCTAATTTAAAGCCTCAAGCCAGCTTGAGTCATTCTGTAGAAACAAAACTCTAAGCAGGGGGCAGAGAAGACCAGTAATTTTTTTTTTTTAAGAAGAAAATGCAACTGGGGAAAATAAAATGTACTGTTCCGCTAGAAACCCGACTCCACCCCCAGGCTAACCAAGCCTTGTTCCTGAAGATGAATAATGTCACTGTAACTCATCGGGAGACTCCACGTTTTAATTTGAAGAGCCATTCCTATGTTAACCTTTAATGGCCTGTCTTCTGGACCCACAGAGAGAGTTGCGGAAGGAGTCATCCGGCAGGGGCATAATTAAGGCTTGTGAGAAGCAGCTGGGGCGCTGATCTCCTTCTCAGCCAATGACTGGCCAGCACCGGCACTGAGATCTACCATTTGATCAGGGCCTCTAGCCCCACGGGGCTTTACGGTCTGCAAGCCACAACTTACTAATAAGCACCCTCCAGCCTGTTTGCTAAACAGATCTGTCCTGGCAGGCACCCCAAGACTGCTGCCCTTGAAACCTGGAGTGCTCTCCCCTGCGTGGCCCATTGTGTGGCAAGCGAGGGAACAGACTCCGTCCCTCTCGGAGGCGGCGCAATTACAGATCGGTTAGCTCTACAGCTGTGGCTCCCAAGACTGCTTCCCTCAACCCAATCGAGGCCTCATTTATTTTTGTATTGTCTTTGCTGCAAACCAACCAAACAGCTCCTCCGAGCTCATGTATACAATACAGCGAACGGCTCTTTCTCGTATAAACAAGATGGCAACTCTTGGCTCAAAGGCCTCAGCCTCGGTAGCTGCTGGTTTTGTTTTTACGGTCGGAGTGAAGCCTTTGCTTGCTGTAGCCTCGTTAGATTGTTTAAGGAAACATGGAAGACTGCTTTCTTTGGTAGACGTTTCAGTGTGTTGAAGACCCTGCCCCTGTATAGTAATGTTGTTGTGTGTGCGGGGATACCAGGCTGCCACCTTAAAGCCCCAAAATGTAAACAAACAGAAAAGGGACATCTCTGCGGGAATCATGGCAAAGTGACTTTGACTTATGGGCATTGATCTTCTAACAATTACGACGTATGGAAGAAAACGTCTTTTGGAAAGCACTTTTATATCCAAATTAATCCTTGCCTAACTGATAATTTTTTAAAAAAAAAATCTAGGCTTCTGGAATATTAGCATTGGGCTAGGAAGTCTACCTGAAAACAACGCAACAGCACCAGAAAGAAACATTTTTTTTTTTTGAGTTTATCATACTGTTTGAGCATCAACTCTGTGGCCTAATGATAACTTAGACCCTTGAGAAAATACAAGGCAAGCTAGTGATGCCACTGAGAATCATCTAGAGACCTTTGGGAAAACGGCTTCCCAGATAATAGTAGACGATAAAACCGTAACTGTGCTTCCCCTGGGAGGGAGTCTGGAGCCGGCTTTATTTATCTAGATCAGGCGGCACAGCTCGCTGGAGCTCCAATTGCTTCAGCAAAACCAAGTGTCCTCTTCCGCTGACTCGGGATGGGCTGGCAGGAGAGAGAAACGCTCAGGGCATCAGTCCCTGGAAGTCTGCAAACACCTAGGAGTGGAAACTGTTGTCATCGTTGAATTGAGATCAGCTGGTGACTACCAGGTACAGGTTTATGGGCTGTCAACCACTGGACAGGAGTCTTCCCGATCAGCTGGTGGTGACGACCAGGTACAGGTTTACGGGTTGTCAACTACTGGACAGGAGTCTTCCCGATCAATTCTTCATTACCCTAACCAGCCTGACTTAGGGATCTCAGAAGGCAGTTTGGAACGTATAAAGAGTTTTGTCTAACATCATCTCACTTTTTGCTACTTACTGACCACCCCCCCCACACACACACACTACATTTTCCCAAAGCAAAACCTTCTAGATTCACTATAGCGATAGGTGTTCAAAGCCAACATCTACGGCTTCCTCTGGGGCTACACTCAACGGGAAACAAACAAGAAGGGAAGAAGGTTTAGAGCTGAGGACTGGCTCACCGACTGGGTAAGAGTTTGTCCTTTTCTTCCGAAGATCCAGAGTTCAGGTCCTAGCAGCCAAGTTAGGAGGCTCAGCACCCCATGTAACTCTAGACTCAGGGTATCGAACTTGCTGTACTGGCTTCCATGGGTACCTACGCTCACATGTACAGACTCATGTTCACACATACATGTGTGTAGTGTCTGCATGTATGTAGTGTGTGCATGTGTGTGTGTATAATTAAAACGAAATGAAACCATTAAAGCTGCATTCAGGAGGAAGTTAGCTGGCTGTAATATTCCCTTACTGTCTCTCTGGTGTCTCTGGGTCCTGCAGAGTTGTATCCCTCATTCTTGAGATTGGTGACTTGAGTGTTCTCCTTTTCACACACACACACACACACACACACACACACACAAACACACATGTGTGCATGCATGTATCTACGCATAGGCACATATTCCTTCCACTTGGTAGCTTTTTTTTCCATCCTACCCTATCTTGTGGAAGCAAGCCTATCAGCAAAAATCCTCACCTCAGATCCAAAAAAGTTTCCAAAGAAACATAGAATTCTATGGGCTTTTTTCCCTTCAGTCTTTTAGAGACTCCATCCCCCTGCCAAGTGAAAAGAAGCCTGTGGTCCCTTCTTCCCTGCAGCTAAGTGCAGTTTCCCTCAAAAGCTGAGATTTTTTTTTTTCTCCTTCATCTTTTGTTTTCCACAGCTTGATTCTGATGGGTCTTAGGTGTTTTTCACTGTGTTCATCTTTCGGGGAGTCGTCAGGTGTCCCGGATCTGGGTGTTTATAGAAGACCTTGACTGTTACTGATGTTCTTCATGTTTCTACATTCTCCCTTTTGAGGCCTTGAAGTCACGATCGGCTACGTACCCTGAGTGTTATGACGTAAGCCTGCCCCGTCACACCCGTGTGCTACAGACAGCACATTGTAAATTAGTTTTGCATATCTTTCTTTAAAAAAGTGGCATAGTAGAAAATGTACTAGAGGAAAAAAAACCAGAGAAATCCTAGTCCTGTTTTCAATTCTTCTAATAACTAGTCCTTCTAATAACTAGTTCTGTTTTCAATTCTTCTAATAACTAGTCCTTCTAATAACTAGTCCTGTTTTCAATTCTTCTAATAACTAGCTGTCTTTTAGCAAGGCCTCTGGCCTCGCCCGGTTTTGTCTTCAATGAGTTCAGTTCTTTAAAACACTTTTAGATTTATTTATTTTATCTGTATGTTGTTTTGCTTGCGTGTATGTCTGAGCACCATGTGGGTGTCTGGTGACTGTGGCCCTCAGAAGAAGGTGGCAGAGCCCCTGGAACTGCCTTTAGGGATGGTTGTAAGCCACTATGTGGGTGCCAGGAACCAACTCTAGGTCCTAGGCCAGAGTCACAAGTGCTGTTAACCTCAGAGCCATCTCTCCAGGCCTCTGAATTTAGCTGGTTAAGTTAGGCTCTTGCCAAGGCCTTTGAGATCCTATCTTTCGATGACCCTGAGTTATCAGGAAGGGAAGCCTCCGGAATAAACAGACTCTTCCCAAGAATGTCTCTGATTTCTTTACATCCCCCAACCTTGCTTCATCTGACAGTCAGTACCGTGCCCCGCAGAACACTGCAGAGATGAAATAGCATACTCAGATTTAAAAAAAAAAAAAATCTGGGAAGTTTTCCCGGGAAGAGAGTTGCTTATGGCTTTGGAAGTCATATCAAAATAACCCCCACATGTTAACAGTACATGTCACATTAAGAAACGGTTATTAATGAGGGCTTTCAGAAACAAGCACGGTCGGTTTAAATAAGGTACAGCCTCCTGGTGACAGATTTGAGTACAGAAAGCCGGAAAGCAGCCAGACTGACAGAGGTACGGGCTCATTACTAAAAATAGGAAGAGGAAAGTGTAGCAAGCCCAGTCAGGTGGCAACCTAAATTCACACTTGGGGTTTTTAAACATCAGAAGCAAGACGGTCATTTACGGCGCTCTTCAGAAGGGTGAGGTTCTGCTAGGTGCTAGGCATACGCACCCATATGTGTAATGGCAGAAGGTGACTTGTCTTCCGTGGAGCGTGAGGGGGCAGGGAGAGGGGATGGAAGCCTGAAATGGGTTCTCTGCATAATTTGGCTTTTTTTCCCCCCTTTATTAGAAAAGCACATGTTAATAGCAACTTGAAAACGAGGAGCGATTTCTTAATAGTTTTGTCTGCGCGGTCCAGCCTGGACCTGGATGCTGGGTTATGGGAGCCCACAGCCTGGTCTTTTGGTTTTAGTAGGGACCTGCTGTGTCACAACGCTGGAACCGAGCATCGCCAGCTGGTCTGTTTTGGTTGTAGTCAGGGCAGTAATGACAAAAATAAAATTAGGATTCTTTCATAGTGTTTAAGGGGTGCTATTGAAAACGCACTTCTGTAAGCAACAAGGGGCAAGTCAGTCTTCATTCATCTCAGTAAAACCATGCCCTCTGCTCATGAGGGAAGGGGTTGGATTCTCCTCCTTGGGTTTTAGATTCTGGAACTCGAGAGTCACGGTGAGAAGCTTATTTTGAAAGAAGCCATGGGGGCCTGGAAGAAACACTTAAGAGCACTGGCTGCTCTTCCAGAGGACCTGGGTTCAATTCCCAGCATCCACACGGCAGCTCACTACTGTAGCATGAATTCTAGCTGCTCTTAATAATAAAACCCAGAGTCAGAAATCAGGGGGGTGAAAGCTGAAAGATCGGAAAAACAGAGCAGCCACTAGTCCTTACCTCTACGAAATCCTCAGACTGAATGGGGTGTCCTGTCTCTACAAGTCCTCAGACGGGAGGCACTGAGATCCTGTCTCCTCCTGCCTTATATTCCTCTCTCTGCCCAGCCATATTCCTTCCTGTCTCCACCCGCTAGTGTTGGGATTAAAGGCGTGTGACTCCCACGTACTAGGAATAAAGGTGTGAGCCACCACCACTTGCCTCTATTTCTCTTTTAGTCTGGATCAATCTATTGCAGCCCAGGCTGGCCTTGAACTCAACAGAGATCAGTCTGCCTCTGCCTCCCGAGTGCTGGGATTAAAGGTGTGCGCCACCACTGCCTGGCCTCTATGGCTAACTACTGGCTAGCTCTGCACTCTGATCTTCAGGCTAGCTTTGTTAGATCACAAAATATCAACACACACTACTGTCTATAACTCCAGTTCCAGGGGATCTGACACCCTCACACAGAGTATACACAGGCAAAACACCTTTGTACATTAAATATCTTAAGACAAAATTGAAAAAAAAATACACTCTACATTTTTAAAATAAGAAAGAAGCAGTGACACCCAGCTTACGAAGAGACAGCGGACTAATCTGTACCCCAACCACGTAAGGGTTTGCCTATATTCCCCACACAACCCAAAGCCAGAGTAAGAAACTAGAGGATGTAGGTCTGATGGGAGAAGCCGAAAAGATTGTAGGAAGAATCCTATTACCTTCCCAGCAGAGGCACAGAATCACTCCTTTCTCCACAGGTGATGTAGCCCAACGGATGCCCGAGACTGAATACAGTGCGCAACCACGCACATAGTATGTGTTTCTATGGACCCTACGGCATTGCCACATGCTCGTTCATCTGTTGTCTCATGCTTTACGCCTTGGTATCCCCTTGCACCTTTGTCCCCACGCTTTGGGAGGGAGGGCATTATTAACTAAAGTAGGAACCACGGGGACAGTCGATTCAACTGTGCCACTAAGTGTCCCGGCAATGGGAAGTGTGCGCTAAGTGTGTCTGTGCTTCACGAAGATGCGGTCTGTGCCCAGGTGGAGCAGAGCGTGATGGCGCAGGGTTTTATCATGCGGCTCAGAAAGCATCCAGATTAAAACTCTGGGACTGACTGAAGCTCAGGAGGCTGAAGTCGGTGTCGGCGCAGGCGCCCTTTGAGCCCTGCGCAGTCAGGCAAATCCCTGTCTTCTTAGCTTTGGGGAGTCATTCTCGGCACCCTTCAGTTTGCGTTTGCGTTTCTCTCGTCTCTGCCTCTGTAATCACGCGGTGTTTGCTGGCACGTGCCTTCCGTGTCATCTTAGAAGGATATTGGTCAAATTAGGTTAATATTAATATGACTAATAGAACATTAGATTAAGGGCTCGCCCTGCTGCAGCATGGCCTTCCTCAGTTGTATCTGCAAATACACTTTTTTTTTTAAAAAAAAAAAAAAAAAAGACCACCCCCTTGGGGGCTGGGGGCAGTTCAGATCTTTGGGGGACATACCGTTCAACCTGTAGCAGTCTCTGGAGCGCTCACAAAAGCATTTTAATGTAGCTTTGTGTTGCAATGAGGGTAAATATGTCCCAAGTCCCTCACTCTCCCCCCTTTCCACCACTTTCTTCTTAAACCTTTTATTTTTATTTTGTAAAAAGTGTTCAGCCTGCATGTATGCCTGTGCTTTGGTTGAGGGCATCAGATCTCATTATAGACGGTTGTGAACTACCATGCAGCTTCTGGGAATCGAACCCAGGACCTCTTAACCTCTGAGCCATCTCTCCAGCCCCGAGAGATTTGTTTTCTTAGTAAAAGCTAGGCTTAAATCGCTTACCAATATTGGAAAGAAAGGGGTCTAGATACTAACAACTATAATAAGGACGTAACCTGCTCATAGCACACTGTGTGACCGATTCAGGACTAAGGAAAACTCAGTCAAGTTTGTGTTGGCGGAGACGGCTCATTCGTTCCCAGCTGTCCAGACTGCCTAAATAACCACACAGAAACTTTATTATTTGAATCATTGCTTGGCCAATAGTTTAAGCGCATTGCTAGCTAGTTCTTACATCTAGAATCAACCCATTTCTATTATTTTCTATTTTACCACAGGCTCATGGCCTACCGCCAAGGTTCCAGTTGGCAGCTTGCGTCTTTCCCCTCTGGCGGCTCCAAGGCATCTCACTGACTCTGCCTACTCTCTGTACATATCTTTTCCAGCCTGGCTATATTCTGTTAAGCCATTGGCCCAAAGCAGCTTCTTTATTAACCAATAAAAGCAACACATAGACAGAAGGACTTCCCACACTAAGTGTATGATTATCTATCACAAACAACAAGTCCAGAGATGCCAGAAATGGCCTTGGGGTCTCCCATGATTGAACTTACAATGGCTGAGAACAAAACCTAATTGGACGCAGTGAGCCGAAAACCAAGACAAAGACCAAAGTTCTCGTCTTTCAGAGCTTGAAAAAATAGATGTGATGAAAACCTAAAAGGAAATAAAAATATCCACATTTCTTTTAGAATTATGGAGAAAACAATACCCAAAAAGGAAGAAAAAAAAACTGAGGAAAGAAAACCAAAAAAGGAAACTTCCAGAAGGGAAAACACGTTTGCTTCTTGCTCAGCACACTTCAGGGTTTAGTTTTGTGTCTGTGGATACTGTCACGGGGTCAGCCTGAGGGACCTGGTGTGACAGATTCTTGAGCAGATAAGGCTCTGTCATATAAGTGACCTTAACGTTGCTTGAATATGTGGAATGCCTCCCGGGCTACTTCTTAGACATGTACCTAAATTAGAGAAAAATGAAAGAGCATCTCAGCCAATCAGAATGAAGCCACCGACTGCTTACTAGGGGCTTTCCAGCAGAGCTGACTCAAAAGAGATACTACAACCACAAGTTGTGAGATGTATTTTCTTGCCTGCTTCTGAGTTCATGCTGCAATCTTGTTCTACAGTGGACTGCAGAGAACCTCTGGCTTGAAGCTGCCTGACCTATGAGTCACTGTTTGCTCAAAAAGAAAGGAAGGAAGGAAGGAAGGAAGGAAGGAAGGAAGGAAGGAAGGAAGGAAGGAAGGAAAAAACCTCCTAAATGTTCATTGTGACTCACATCACTTTTTAACAATTTACTTTTTATCATACTTTTCAAACTAGGGATTTTAAAACATTTATGAGAAAATGACGAATACGGTAGATGGATAGCAAGTTAATCAAACTATGAATATTTATTTGTTCCTTTTTTTTTTTTACTATTCATCTTTTAAAGATCCTGCACTATGTTTATCATCAGAAAGAAAAACAACATTCTGAAGACAGGCTCTTTTCTCTGGCTGAGGTACGTCATTTCTAGAGCCTGGTTTCACAAAGACGACAGCTCCTCCCGACTTCCCTACCTCCCTGTGGCATCTGTGGTCTGTGTACTATGCCACACGGTCCCGCGAAGCCGTTGACAATTGAACTCGTCTTCAGCACCATGGCTGTCGTTGCTCCGCTCAAGACCTGCGGCACCAAATTGCACCAGCAAAAGAAATAATTTGTTCAAATATACTTAGATCAAAGTTCTCTCCAAAATTCTTGATTTGTGTCTACTGAAAAATAACAACAAAAGTTCACTTTGTTTTTGCAGCATTGAGGCTCAAACCCAAGGATTGGTGTAGGGGAGGCAAGGGTAATGCAATGGTATCTCTGTTCCACAGCATCCCTGATGTAGCCCAGCTCAAGATGCTCAGCACCTCAAGTAAGTATGGAATAATCGGAGCAAATTTGCTCTTCTCAGACCTTACATTTTCTGCAAGAAAAATATCAACTTCCTCCCGGGCGGCACAGGAGCACCGGAGGCTTGCAGGGTGTGTGACCATCTGTAAGGGTGAGGATGGCCATTATCAGTAGGGACAGTGAGCTCTGCACTACGCAGACACCTGGGTTCCATTGAAACTGTCACACCACACCAGATGTCTGCCTTCCCACTTAAAAATCTGTGCATGAGAGGGTTTTTCTGCCTTGTCTGAGCCGCTGCTGTTTGGTGTCATATAATAATTAAAAGCACTCCTGGGGGACACACAACGAAAGTCTAGCGTCTCTGGGGGAGGCAGTTACTGCTCGTGAGGTGCATGGTATCAAGATATTTACAGATGAGGAAACCGAGGCACAGATATTGATCTCCTTATGTATTAAAAGTGAGGGCCAAGGGGACAAAGAAGGCCAATGGGCTGGGGGCTGTGTTTTCAGAGAGCGACAAGGGTGGGGCCCAGAAAAGGCCCAGAGCGGCAGAGCAACAGGCTATGCTGTTCCTGCCGCTCATATCGTCCAGTGCCATTCCAGAATAAAAGTCCCTAGAAACTTAACTCATGTGTACAACATGGGCTTCTGAACTGCACGTGCTGTATGTGTGTAAAATGAAAACAAGAAACAGAAACCAAAGAGCAGATCCCAGAGGTCGGGAGAGAGGGGAAAGTGGTTCCCTCTCCCTGCTTGAACATGCGTTCATTTTCTTCTCTCGCCGAGTATAATGAAGGGAATGGGAATTTTATTTGACACGTGCTAATTTTGAAATTGCTACACATCATTACATTGGCCGAGCCAATCAATGTGGGACTCGGGAGAGCTGCAGGGTGGATCCAGCCAGCCTGCGGACGACCTGGAGACTTTATACGCGGCATTTCGACATCCTGGCCCCCTTGTCCTTGTTTATTAAGAGGGATGAAGTTGGTGGCATTTCCTATCTGTTAGCGCCTTGGGCGTATGTAATCTACAAACAGAGATGTCTAAGGCGTATTCTGAACGTCTCTTTAAAACTCCGTGGGATGATGACTATTTGGTTCTCTTTGCTACACTCACCTCTCTCCGCCCCTCTCGTCCCCCCCCCCCAACAGCTCTTGATTAATAGAGGTTCCTGATTTTTAGGAGCTGTTTAAATAGGATTTTTACCATAATGCTGTTTGCTATGAGGCCTAAGAAAATTGAAGGGATTAGGGTTATAGCCCTAATAATTTGCCTTTATTGATCTAACCTGAAATAACAGGCAGAAAGGAAAAATAAAATTAGCAGTCTCGTGAATAATTCCCGGATAAATGTAAGTATTAAATCCCATTGACAATAAATAAATAAATAAATAAATAAATAAATAAATAAATAAATAAATAGAAAGGCAGTAAGGCGGGAGCCATGGTTTGAAAGAGACACATCAGGAAACAACTAAGATTCTCGGCCGCTACTTAAGTAAGGGCTTGGTGGAGGGTGGTCTGACCCAGGCACCCACCTTCCCTCTCTCAGCTGTCGCTTTATTTCTTGGGGTGTTAAATGTCACAGTGACTAATGCCTTTTCTCACGAACAATCTCTCCTATGCGGAATTTTGCCAGGATCCAGAAATAAGCAAAATTAAAAAAAAAATAAATAAATTAAAAAAAAAAACCACCTCTCTCAGGAACCCAAAGAGCAATACAGAATATAAATGTGACTTGTGTCCCTAACAATCCACTTTATTCATCCACGAGCCTCCATCTGGCCAGAGACTGTGTGTGTGGAGGAGGAAGATGGAGGAACTGAAGAAGATCAGGCTGGAGGCCCCAGCCCGTGAGGAACGGCCAACAGCTTTCCCTTTCTTCCCGTTCCCAGAAGCAGGGTGTTCCTAAGGGTCCCGCTACATCTGTACATCAGCCTTGTCCTTCCTTATTTTGTCCCTGAGCACCCCAAGCCTCCAGCCCGCATCCCTTCATTGCCGCCGTTCAACTTTGTCCAGCATCTTCAGAGTTGCTCAGAAACGGACGACTCACCCCGCAGCAAATGTCCAGACCACAGAGAAGAGGGTTGTGCTCGCTCGGGCATAGCAAGGATGATATCTGCCAGTCTTGATGAAAGCAGTCTTCCTCGGTAGTAACAGAGGCCCCAGCATGTGAGCGCCAACCCTCCTTGGAGATGATAGAGAACACAGGACGGTTGAAGCCCAACCTGTGGCCTACGTTGTTGTCACTGACGGTGCAGACGCATCCTTGCCCGTCGCTTTCCTGCCTTTCACACAACCTGCGGGATGCCCAACACCGGAACACTGTGACACGGTCCCCGCCCAAACCTGCCCCAGCCAGCAGCTGGCTGACAGTCACAGCCATATCCATATTGATTGCCTTTTTAAAAAATGCTCACTTAGCACAAGTAGCCCGAGAACTTTGAATTCCATGACCCTGCGAGGCCATTTTTTTAGTTCTTGATCCAGTAAACGTCAAACACCAGGGCCAACTGTACCTGATGGTCAGCGGTCAGTTTAGCAGGAATTCAGATGGGAAGAGGAGGAGGTTTAAGGTAATCACAAACCTGGTCCTTCTGCTGCTGCTGCTGCTGCTGCTGCTGCTGCTGCTGCTGCTGCTGCTGCTGGAGCCAGAGCTTCAGCACACAGGTCGCAGGGTGAGACGCCTCGGGAGCTTCAATGGCCAATTAACTCTTGCTTCCCCTTGTGTCTGAGGCTCATGGGGCAGTCCTGGCCTGCCTGGAGAGGCAGCAATGCTCCCGTTTCTCTCTGAGTCACCCCCCCTCTCTCTTTGTCGACCCAATTTCTGCCTGTGCATTGTCCTGTAAGGACATTCACCATCATCTAAGAGAATCTCATATGGGGCTCTGTATCTCAGTAAATCTGCAAAGACCCTTTAATCAAATTAGGTCACATTTACAGGTTCCAAATGGACATTTCTTTTCTTTTGGATGGGGCCTTCTATTTAGATTTCTGTTGCTGGACACAACCATAATTAAAAAAAAAAAAAGGACTTCTGCAAGAAAAGGTTTATTCAGCATATACAACCTGGCCACGGTGCAAATGGCAGCATCCTTGAGCAAAGGCTACAGAGGAATACTGCTTACTTGATTTCTCCCCCATGACCCCTAAAACCTGCTTTTCTATGCAGGGGTGACACCTGGCATGGTGAGCTGGGCACTCCCACTTCAGTCATGAATCAAGAAAGGGACCCACAGAGAAGTCCGTGGACCCATCTGAGGGAGGCAACCCCCAGTCAAGCTTCATTCTCCCTACGTGACTCCGGTGGGTATCATCTAGACAGAAAACTAAGCAGCACCAAGGGGAACCTCTCCTCGCCCACTGGAGTGTACTATATATTCCATCAGATCTTACCTGTTTCAGGAAGGTTTGCACAGGGCAAGTCTCCATGTTGGATATCAGCTGAAGCCTCCCCTCTCTTAGGTGTGGTTCACTAGACTCCCGGTTCTGTGGCCCAGGGGAAGCGCAGCCCCTCGGAGAGCTTGGGTAGAATATTCCAGAGTGAGCTCCAGAAGGCCGCAGTAGCATGGGTGGGCTAGCTCAGCTCACCTGGTTTTTCCACCACTTGCTCGGTGTCTCATCCCTTATCTCGCTGAACCATAACCAGATCTGACCTGTTTAATTCAAGATGATTACCCACCCAAGGTTCATACAGAAGAAATTCTACAGAATAAGCAGTAACAGAGAGATTAATGCAGGAGGCCAATCCCCTTCGACTCCTAGGTATCGGTCCCTGGTGAGTTAATTCTCGTCTTCCTGAGCCTCTTGTGCTGCCGCCCTCCTTGTCCGCCTTCTTTCTTAGAACAGTTTCTTTCCTCTTTCTCTTCATTCTTAGGGTCTCACGTTCGACCCTGTAATTTCATTTAAACTGGCTTCCTTTCCAAGGAGGTTCTCAGATTCAGAAAGACGCTGGCGCTAAGCTACGGAGACCCACGGAGACCCGACTCTCCCATCTTACCATCAATTAGGAAACACGGGCAAGATTCAGCTGTGCTTCAACTA
>NW_004949106.1:2198544-2232787 GCF_000317375.1 Microtus ochrogaster | reverse complement strand
GTAAGAGTTTGTCCTTTTCTTCCGAAGAACCAGAGTTCAGGTCCTAGCAGCCAAGTTAGGAGGCTCAGCACCCCATGTAACTCTAGACTCAGGGTATCGAACTTGCTGTACTGGCTTCCATGGGTACCTACGCTCACATGTACAGACTCATGTTCACACATACATGTGTGTAGTGTCTGCATGTATGTAGTGTGTGCATGTGTGTGTGTATAATTAAAACGAAATGAAACCATTAAAGCTGCATTCAGGAGGAAGTTAGCTGGCTGTAATATTCCCTTACTGTCTCTCTGGTGTCTCTGGGTCCTGCAGAGTTGTATCCCTCATTCTTGAGATTGGTGACTTGAGTGTTCTCCTTTTCACACACACACACACACACACACACACACACACAAACACACATGTGTGCATGCATGTATCTACGCATAGGCACATATTCCTTCCACTTGGTAGCTTTTTTTTCCATCCTACCCTATCTTGTGGAAGCAAGCCTATCAGCAAAAATCCTCACCTCAGATCCAAAAAAGTTTCCAAAGAAACATAGAATTCTATGGGCTTTTTTCCCTTCAGTCTTTTAGAGACTCCATCCCCCTGCCAAGTGAAAAGAAGCCTGTGGTCCCTTCTTCCCTGCAGCTAAGTGCAGTTTCCCTCAAAAGCTGAGATTTTTTTTTTTCTCCTTCATCTTTTGTTTTCCACAGCTTGATTCTGATGGGTCTTAGGTGTTTTTCACTGTGTTCATCTTTCGGGGAGTCGTCAGGTGTCCCGGATCTGGGTGTTTATAGAAGACCTTGACTGTTACTGATGTTCTTCATGTTTCTACATTCTCCCTTTTGAGGCCTTGAAGTCACGATCGGCTACGTACCCTGAGTGTTATGACGTAAGCCTGCCCCGTCACACCCGTGTGCTACAGACAGCACATTGTAAATTAGTTTTGCATATCTTTCTTTAAAAAAGTGGCATAGTAGAAAATGTACTAGAGGAAAAAAAACCAGAGAAATCCTAGTCCTGTTTTCAATTCTTCTAATAACTAGTCCTTCTAATAACTAGTTCTGTTTTCAATTCTTCTAATAACTAGTCCTTCTAATAACTAGTCCTGTTTTCAATTCTTCTAATAACTAGCTGTCTTTTAGCAAGGCCTCTGGCCTCGCCCGGTTTTGTCTTCAATGAGTTCAGTTCTTTAAAACACTTTTAGATTTATTTATTTTATCTGTATGTTGTTTTGCTTGCGTGTATGTCTGAGCACCATGTGGGTGTCTGGTGACTGTGGCCCTCAGAAGAAGGTGGCAGAGCCCCTGGAACTGCCTTTAGGGATGGTTGTAAGCCACTATGTGGGTGCCAGGAACCAACTCTAGGTCCTAGGCCAGAGTCACAAGTGCTGTTAACCTCAGAGCCATCTCTCCAGGCCTCTGAATTTAGCTGGTTAAGTTAGGCTCTTGCCAAGGCCTTTGAGATCCTATCTTTCGATGACCCTGAGTTATCAGGAAGGGAAGCCTCCGGAATAAACAGACTCTTCCCAAGAATGTCTCTGATTTCTTTACATCCCCCAACCTTGCTTCATCTGACAGTCAGTACCGTGCCCCGCAGAACACTGCAGAGATGAAATAGCATACTCAGATTTAAAAAAAAAAAAAATCTGGGAAGTTTTCCCGGGAAGAGAGTTGCTTATGGCTTTGGAAGTCATATCAAAATAACCCCCACATGTTAACAGTACATGTCACATTAAGAAACGGTTATTAATGAGGGCTTTCAGAAACAAGCACGGTCGGTTTAAATAAGGTACAGCCTCCTGGTGACAGATTTGAGTACAGAAAGCCGGAAAGCAGCCAGACTGACAGAGGTACGGGCTCATTACTAAAAATAGGAAGAGGAAAGTGTAGCAAGCCCAGTCAGGTGGCAACCTAAATTCACACTTGGGGTTTTTAAACATCAGAAGCAAGACGGTCATTTACGGCGCTCTTCAGAAGGGTGAGGTTCTGCTAGGTGCTAGGCATACGCACCCATATGTGTAATGGCAGAAGGTGACTTGTCTTCCGTGGAGCGTGAGGGGGCAGGGAGAGGGGATGGAAGCCTGAAATGGGTTCTCTGCATAATTTGGCTTTTTTTCCCCCCTTTATTAGAAAAGCACATGTTAATAGCAACTTGAAAACGAGGAGCGATTTCTTAATAGTTTTGTCTGCGCGGTCCAGCCTGGACCTGGATGCTGGGTTATGGGAGCCCACAGCCTGGTCTTTTGGTTTTAGTAGGGACCTGCTGTGTCACAACGCTGGAACCGAGCATCGCCAGCTGGTCTGTTTTGGTTGTAGTCAGGGCAGTAATGACAAAAATAAAATTAGGATTCTTTCATAGTGTTTAAGGGGTGCTATTGAAAACGCACTTCTGTAAGCAACAAGGGGCAAGTCAGTCTTCATTCATCTCAGTAAAACCATGCCCTCTGCTCATGAGGGAAGGGGTTGGATTCTCCTCCTTGGGTTTTAGATTCTGGAACTCGAGAGTCACGGTGAGAAGCTTATTTTGAAAGAAGCCATGGGGGCCTGGAAGAAACACTTAAGAGCACTGGCTGCTCTTCCAGAGGACCTGGGTTCAATTCCCAGCATCCACACGGCAGCTCACTACTGTAGCATGAATTCTAGCTGCTCTTAATAATAAAACCCAGAGTCAGAAATCAGGGGGGTGAAAGCTGAAAGATCGGAAAAACAGAGCAGCCACTAGTCCTTACGTCTACGAAATCCTCAGACTGAATGGGGTGTCCTGTCTCTACAAGTCCTCAGACGGGAGGCACTGAGATCCTGTCTCCTCCTGCCTTATATTCCTCTCTCTGCCCAGCCATATTCCTTCCTGTCTCCACCCGCTAGTGTTGGGATTAAAGGCGTGTGACTCCCACGTACTAGGAATAAAGGTGTGAGCCACCACCACTTGCCTCTATTTCTCTTTTAGTCTGGATCAATCTATTGCAGCCCAGGCTGGCCTTGAACTCAACAGAGATCAGTCTGCCTCTGCCTCCCGAGTGCTGGGATTAAAGGTGTGCGCCACCACTGCCTGGCCTCTATGGCTAACTACTGGCTAGCTCTGCACTCTGATCTTCAGGCTAGCTTTGTTAGATCACAAAATATCAACACACACTACTGTCTATAACTCCAGTTCCAGGGGATCTGACACCCTCACACAGAGTATACACAGGCAAAACACCTTTGTACATTAAATATCTTAAGACAAAATTGAAAAAAAAATACACTCTACATTTTTAAAATAAGAAAGAAGCAGTGACACCCAGCTTACGAAGAGACAGCGGACTAATCTGTACCCCAACCACGTAAGGGTTTGCCTATATTCCCCACACAACCCAAAGCCAGAGTAAGAAACTAGAGGATGTAGGTCTGATGGGAGAAGCCGAAAAGATTGTAGGAAGAATCCTATTACCTTCCCAGCAGAGGCACAGAATCACTCCTTTCTCCACAGGTGATGTAGCCCAACGGATGCCCGAGACTGAATACAGTGCGCAACCACGCACATAGTATGTGTTTCTATGGACCCTACGGCATTGCCACATGCTCGTTCATCTGTTGTCTCATGCTTTACGCCTTGGTATCCCCTTGCACCTTTGTCCCCACGCTTTGGGAGGGAGGGCATTATTAACTAAAGTAGGAACCACGGGGACAGTCGATTCAACTGTGCCACTAAGTGTCCCGGCAATGGGAAGTGTGCGCTAAGTGTGTCTGTGCTTCACGAAGATGCGGTCTGTGCCCAGGTGGAGCAGAGCGTGATGGCGCAGGGTTTTATCATGCGGCTCAGAAAGCATCCAGATTAAAACTCTGGGACTGACTGAAGCTCAGGAGGCTGAAGTCGGTGTCGGCGCAGGCGCCCTTTGAGCCCTGCGCAGTCAGGCAAATCCCTGTCTTCTTAGCTTTGGGGAGTCATTCTCGGCACCCTTCAGTTTGCGTTTGCGTTTCTCTCGTCTCTGCCTCTGTAATCACGCGGTGTTTGCTGGCACGTGCCTTCCGTGTCATCTTAGAAGGATATTGGTCAAATTAGGTTAATATTAATATGACTAATAGAACATTAGATTAAGGGCTCGCCCTGCTGCAGCATGGCCTTCCTCAGTTGTATCTGCAAATACACTTTTTTTTTTAAAAAAAAAAAAAAAAAAGACCACCCCCTTGGGGGCTGGGGGCAGTTCAGATCTTTGGGGGACATACCGTTCAACCTGTAGCAGTCTCTGGAGCGCTCACAAAAGCATTTTAATGTAGCTTTGTGTTGCAATGAGGGTAAATATGTCCCAAGTCCCTCACTCTCCCCCCTTTCCACCACTTTCTTCTTAAACCTTTTATTTTTATTTTGTAAAAAGTGTTCAGCCTGCATGTATGCCTGTGCTTTGGTTGAGGGCATCAGATCTCATTATAGACGGTTGTGAACTACCATGCAGCTTCTGGGAATCGAACCCAGGACCTCTTAACCTCTGAGCCATCTCTCCAGCCCCGAGAGATTTGTTTTCTTAGTAAAAGCTAGGCTTAAATCGCTTACCAATATTGGAAAGAAAGGGGTCTAGATACTAACAACTATAATAAGGACGTAACCTGCTCATAGCACACTGTGTGACCGATTCAGGACTAAGGAAAACTCAGTCAAGTTTGTGTTGGCGGAGACGGCTCATTCGTTCCCAGCTGTCCAGACTGCCTAAATAACCACACAGAAACTTTATTATTTGAATCATTGCTTGGCCAATAGTTTAAGCGCATTGCTAGCTAGTTCTTACATCTAGAATCAACCCATTTCTATTATTTTCTATTTTACCACAGGCTCATGGCCTACCGCCAAGGTTCCAGTTGGCAGCTTGCGTCTTTCCCCTCTGGCGGCTCCAAGGCATCTCACTGACTCTGCCTACTCTCTGTACATATCTTTTCCAGCCTGGCTATATTCTGTTAAGCCATTGGCCCAAAGCAGCTTCTTTATTAACCAATAAAAGCAACACATAGACAGAAGGACTTCCCACACTAAGTGTATGATTATCTATCACAAACAACAAGTCCAGAGATGCCAGAAATGGCCTTGGGGTCTCCCATGATTGAACTTACAATGGCTGAGAACAAAACCTAATTGGACGCAGTGAGCCGAAAACCAAGACAAAGACCAAAGTTCTCGTCTTTCAGAGCTTGAAAAAATAGATGTGATGAAAACCTAAAAGGAAATAAAAATATCCACATTTCTTTTAGAATTATGGAGAAAACAATACCCAAAAAGGAAGAAAAAAAAACTGAGGAAAGAAAACCAAAAAAGGAAACTTCCAGAAGGGAAAACACGTTTGCTTCTTGCTCAGCACACTTCAGGGTTTAGTTTTGTGTCTGTGGATACTGTCACGGGGTCAGCCTGAGGGACCTGGTGTGACAGATTCTTGAGCAGATAAGGCTCTGTCATATAAGTGACCTTAACGTTGCTTGAATATGTGGAATGCCTCCCGGGCTACTTCTTAGACATGTACCTAAATTAGAGAAAAATGAAAGAGCATCTCAGCCAATCAGAATGAAGCCACCGACTGCTTACTAGGGGCTTTCCAGCAGAGCTGACTCAAAAGAGATACTACAACCACAAGTTGTGAGATGTATTTTCTTGCCTGCTTCTGAGTTCATGCTGCAATCTTGTTCTACAGTGGACTGCAGAGAACCTCTGGCTTGAAGCTGCCTGACCTATGAGTCACTGTTTGCTCAAAAAGAAAGGAAGGAAGGAAGGAAGGAAGGAAGGAAGGAAGGAAGGAAGGAAGGAAGGAAGGAAAAAACCTCCTAAATGTTCATTGTGACTCACATCACTTTTTAACAATTTACTTTTTATCATACTTTTCAAACTAGGGATTTTAAAACATTTATGAGAAAATGACGAATACGGTAGATGGATAGCAAGTTAATCAAACTATGAATATTTATTTGTTCCTTTTTTTTTTTTACTATTCATCTTTTAAAGATCCTGCACTATGTTTATCATCAGAAAGAAAAACAACATTCTGAAGACAGGCTCTTTTCTCTGGCTGAGGTACGTCATTTCTAGAGCCTGGTTTCACAAAGACGACAGCTCCTCCCGACTTCCCTACCTCCCTGTGGCATCTGTGGTCTGTGTACTATGCCACACGGTCCCGCGAAGCCGTTGACAATTGAACTCGTCTTCAGCACCATGGCTGTCGTTGCTCCGCTCAAGACCTGCGGCACCAAATTGCACCAGCAAAAGAAATAATTTGTTCAAATATACTTAGATCAAAGTTCTCTCCAAAATTCTTGATTTGTGTCTACTGAAAAATAACAACAAAAGTTCACTTTGTTTTTGCAGCATTGAGGCTCAAACCCAAGGATTGGTGTAGGGGAGGCAAGGGTAATGCAATGGTATCTCTGTTCCACAGCATCCCTGATGTAGCCCAGCTCAAGATGCTCAGCACCTCAAGTAAGTATGGAATAATCGGAGCAAATTTGCTCTTCTCAGACCTTACATTTTCTGCAAGAAAAATATCAACTTCCTCCCGGGCGGCACAGGAGCACCGGAGGCTTGCAGGGTGTGTGACCATCTGTAAGGGTGAGGATGGCCATTATCAGTAGGGACAGTGAGCTCTGCACTACGCAGACACCTGGGTTCCATTGAAACTGTCACACCACACCAGATGTCTGCCTTCCCACTTAAAAATCTGTGCATGAGAGGGTTTTTCTGCCTTGTCTGAGCCGCTGCTGTTTGGTGTCATATAATAATTAAAAGCACTCCTGGGGGACACACAACGAAAGTCTAGCGTCTCTGGGGGAGGCAGTTACTGCTCGTGAGGTGCATGGTATCAAGATATTTACAGATGAGGAAACCGAGGCACAGATATTGATCTCCTTATGTATTAAAAGTGAGGGCCAAGGGGACAAAGAAGGCCAATGGGCTGGGGGCTGTGTTTTCAGAGAGCGACAAGGGTGGGGCCCAGAAAAGGCCCAGAGCGGCAGAGCAACAGGCTATGCTGTTCCTGCCGCTCATATCGTCCAGTGCCATTCCAGAATAAAAGTCCCTAGAAACTTAACTCATGTGTACAACATGGGCTTCTGAACTGCACGTGCTGTATGTGTGTAAAATGAAAACAAGAAACAGAAACCAAAGAGCAGATCCCAGAGGTCGGGAGAGAGGGGAAAGTGGTTCCCTCTCCCTGCTTGAACATGCGTTCATTTTCTTCTCTCGCCGAGTATAATGAAGGGAATGGGAATTTTATTTGACACGTGCTAATTTTGAAATTGCTACACATCATTACATTGGCCGAGCCAATCAATGTGGGACTCGGGAGAGCTGCAGGGTGGATCCAGCCAGCCTGCGGACGACCTGGAGACTTTATACGCGGCATTTCGACATCCTGGCCCCCTTGTCCTTGTTTATTAAGAGGGATGAAGTTGGTGGCATTTCCTATCTGTTAGCGCCTTGGGCGTATGTAATCTACAAACAGAGATGTCTAAGGCGTATTCTGAACGTCTCTTTAAAACTCCGTGGGATGATGACTATTTGGTTCTCTTTGCTACACTCACCTCTCTCCGCCCCTCTCGTCCCCCCCCCCCAACAGCTCTTGATTAATAGAGGTTCCTGATTTTTAGGAGCTGTTTAAATAGGATTTTTACCATAATGCTGTTTGCTATGAGGCCTAAGAAAATTGAAGGGATTAGGGTTATAGCCCTAATAATTTGCCTTTATTGATCTAACCTGAAATAACAGGCAGAAAGGAAAAATAAAATTAGCAGTCTCGTGAATAATTCCCGGATAAATGTAAGTATTAAATCCCATTGACAAAAAATAAATAAATAAATAAATAAATAAATAAATAAATAAATAAATAAATAAATAGAAAGGCAGTAAGGCGGGAGCCATGGTTTGAAAGAGACACATCAGGAAACAACTAAGATTCTCGGCCGCTACTTAAGTAAGGGCTTGGTGGAGGGTGGTCTGACCCAGGCACCCACCTTCCCTCTCTCAGCTGTCGCTTTATTTCTTGGGGTGTTAAATGTCACAGTGACTAATGCCTTTTCTCACGAACAATCTCTCCTATGCGGAATTTTGCCAGGATCCAGAAATAAGCAAAATTAAAAAATAAATAAATAAATTAAAAAAAAAAAAACCACCTCTTTTCTGAGGCCCCCGAGGAGTACTGCATATTATTGTTGTTTGTTTTGTTCCTAATCCTCTTTTTTCTTCCTCGAGGCTCCTTCTTGTGGGCGGCTGTTTTTTTTGTGGAGGAGGATGGTGGAGGTGCTGAAGATGATGCTGGTGGCGGCCGCCGGTGGTGAGGGGCGGCCAGCTTTTTTTTTTTTCTTGTTGTTCGCAGCAGGGTGTTGTTCCTGGTGGTGCTGCTTCTTTTGTTCATCCTTGTTGTTCTTTCTTTTTTTGTTGCTGAGCCCCCGCCTCCTGCCGCCCTCCTTTCTTTGTTGCCGTTGTTCTTTTTTGTGCATCTTCTTCGTTGTTGCTCAGCGGCGGACTCCTCCCGCCGCAGCTGTTGTGCCGACCGCGGAGAGGGTTGTTGTGCTTCGTGGGTCGTAGGGATGATGTTTTCTGGTCTTGTTGATGGCAGTCTTCTTCGTTGGTAGTAGCGGCGGCCGCATGTTGTGGGCGCCCCTCCTTGTTGGTGATGGTGGAGACCGGAGGGTTGTTGCCGCCCCTGTTGTGTCCTTTGTTGTTGTTGCTGGTGGTGCCGCCTCCTTGTTGGTCGTTTTTTTGCTTTTTTTCCCACCTGCTGGGTGCTGCCCACCGGCGGACTGTTGTGCGGTGGTCGCCGCCCCCTGCTGCCGCCGGCAGCTGGTTGCTGGTCGTCGCCGTCTTCTTCTTGTTTGTTTTTTTTTTAAATGCTGCTTTCTTAGCAGTAGTCGGCGGAGTTTTTTTTCTTTGATGCTGCTGGGCGGTTTTTTTTTTTGTTGTTGCTGTAGTCGTCGTCCACCAGGGGGGCCTGTTGTTGCTGGTGGTCGGTGGTTTTTTTAGGAGTTCTTCTGGTGGGAGGAGGAGGTTTTTTGTGGTCATCACCCTGGTGGTTCTTCTGCTGCTGCTGCTGCTGCTGCTGCTGCTGCTGCTGCTGCTGCTGCTGGTGGCGGCGGTTCTTCAGCCCGGTGGTCGGGTGGTGCGCCTCGTGGGGTTCTTTGGTGGCTTATTTCTTGTTTCTTCTTGTTTTTTCTGCTGCTGGTGGGGTCGTGGTGTGCTTGGTGGGGCGGCAGTGCTGCTGTTTTTTTTTTCTTCGTCCCCCCTCTTTTTTTTTTGTCGCCCTTTTTTCTTGTTGTTTGTTGTGTTGTGAGGTTCTTCATCATCTTCTACGATGTTCTCTTGTGGTGTTTTTTTTCTTAGTTCTTCTGCGACGCTTTTTTCATCTTATTTGGTCTTTTTTGGTTGTTCCTGGTGGTTTTTTTTTTTTTTTTTGGTGGGTTCTTTTTTTTTTTTTTTTGTTGGTGGCCACCATCATTATTAAAAAAAAAAAAGGACTTCTGCAAGAAAAGGTTTATTCAGCATATACAACCTGGCCACGGTGCAAATGGCAGCATCCTTGAGCAAAGGCTACAGAGGAATACTGCTTACTTGATTTCTCCCCCATGACCCCTAAAACCTGCTTTTCTATGCAGGGGTGACACCTGGCATGGTGAGCTGGGCACTCCCACTTCAGTCATGAATCAAGAAAGGGACCCACAGAGAAGTCCGTGGACCCATCTGAGGGAGGCAACCCCCAGTCAAGCTTCATTCTCCCTACGTGACTCCGGTGGGTATCATCTAGACAGAAAACTAAGCAGCACCAAGGGGAACCTCTCCTCGCCCACTGGAGTGTACTATATATTCCATCAGATCTTACCTGTTTCAGGAAGGTTTGCACAGGGCAAGTCTCCATGTTGGATATCAGCTGAAGCCTCCCCTCTCTTAGGTGTGGTTCACTAGACTCCCGGTTCTGTGGCCCAGGGGAAGCGCAGCCCCTCGGAGAGCTTGGGTAGAATATTCCAGAGTGAGCTCCAGAAGGCCGCAGTAGCATGGGTGGGCTAGCTCAGCTCACCTGGTTTTTCCACCACTTGCTCGGTGTCTCATCCCTTATCTCGCTGAACCATAACCAGATCTGACCTGTTTAATTCAAGATGATTACCCACCCAAGGTTCATACAGAAGAAATTCTACAGAATAAGCAGTAACAGAGAGATTAATGCAGGAGGCCAATCCCCTTCGACTCCTAGGTATCGGTCCCTGGTGAGTTAATTCTCGTCTTCCTGAGCCTCTTGTGCTGCCGCCCTCCTTGTCCGCCTTCTTTCTTAGAACAGTTTCTTTCCTCTTTCTCTTCATTCTTAGGGTCTCACGTTCGACCCTGTAATTTCATTTAAACTGGCTTCCTTTCCAAGGAGGTTCTCAGATTCAGAAAGACGCTGGCGCTAAGCTACGGAGACCCACGGAGACCCGACTCTCCCATCTTACCATCAATTAGGAAACACGGGCAAGATTCAGCTGTGCTTCAACTAAGGAACCGAAACACCTCCGGTGACGTCGTTGCTCCCAAGGAGATTCCCGAATGACCTTTTACCTCTTTGTGTGGCTTTCCAGAGCTGCTCTTTAGACAGGGGGAAGATGAGAGCTGTAAGGAGAAGCCGTAGCGTTACGTGTTACGTAAGGAGGAGGACGTGCCGCCGCAACCCCAGCTGAATCTCATCTATAACATGACGATCCCTGACTTCTCTATCCCGCAATATGGCCCCCACTCTCCTTCTTAAAAAATAAACTTGGTTCTCAATCAAAGCTGCGAGGCGCTCTATCGGAATGACAGCGAGTGAGCCCCTGGACAGGACTGGCTTACGTGTTCTGATACCCCAAGTTTCAAACTACCCCAGACCAGCAAGCGATCGGTTTGCACCCTCCGTGTGGTGTCGGCTACTTCAGATAATCAGAAAATGACTACGTGAAGCTGGAAAGGCAACGGTTGGTTGTCCAGAAAGTGAATAAACCATCCTGCAGAGAAGGGAGTTTAATGGCCAGTGGAGCCTGGAGGAAGTGGGCTTCGCTTCTGCTTAGGTTTCTACACCGAGGTGAGATGGTGGGTCGCCGCTGTTTGAGAAGCAAACCCCATTCTGAGTTTCTCCATGGCTCATGCCACAGGCCCCAGGGGAACCGGAGTCTGAGTCAAGATAGAAGATGGAATGACTTCAATGATCAACCAGACCTCAAGGACCAATCTACTTAAAAAGTTCCTTTCCAGAAAAACATTTAGCTGAAGACATAGACGTTAGGAACAGGATAAAGATACAGAAGACTCAGCCTCCCAGTTCATTCATTAACGTAATCACCATATCCGGCAGGAATTTCCAGTTTGCCAAACCAATTACAATAGCACAAGATAGGGAGGGGCTTAAAGAGAGAATTAAGAGCTATCAAGTCCTCCATCAGCAGATTCCCCGAGAAGTCACGTGCTACAGCTCCTTATTATTAGATAAAGCCTGCAGTTACCTTGCTTCCTGAAGCGAAGAGGCAATTATGCTTTTAAAAGTCTTGGGGGTGAGGTTGGGGACGGCGGATCCATAATTACCTCAGGCCTAAATTCTCATGCCGATTCCAACTTATTATGATCTGGTCCTCTGCTTCTGCCTCTGAGGGAGAAAAGCTGATGTTTATCATTACAAAAACGTAGAGACAATCCCTCTGTCTGGGGATGCAGCCACAGTGCAATAGACACGGGTGCATTGGGTCCTGGAAGGCCACAGGGCAGGTGCAGAAAGGGAGATTTAGGGGCATGGAATACAGAAGTCCCCAGGACAAATCCTTGAATGAAAAGAACCTCAAGAAAGACCAGAAGTCACAGTTGACGCTCATCTACAGGAGACAATGCCCCAACCATGGAAGGCAGAGTAAACCAACAGGAGAGAATCTCCCACCCAGAAAACAGATTTGGAAGGTGATCAACCACCACCCTTCCATGTCTGGCTCAAGCATTTTTTTTTTAAAGGCGATTGATGCTATTCAGTAATTAGTAATAACCTTTACATTCATGATATTAGCCTGACTCACTTGAATATCATTGAAGTTGAAGTGGGGGACAGGGAAAGGAAAAAATGCTTACACACAATTCACAGAGTATTGCAGTCCTGGGCAAACTCGCATGGGTGTCAGATAAGGGACATAGAAGGACAAGGCATTGCTCTCTGAGAAGGGCATTTTAGGGAAGATGGTGATTGATAGGAACGGGGGGGGGGGAGGACATGGCTGTCAGAGTATAAGGATGGGGGGAGGGAGATCTCAAGCTGAAGAGACCTCCTGAGAAGGGGATAAAATACAGGAAGGGCTAAGACAAGGGCTGCTTAATTTGGCAGGTGACTGTGAGCCTTAGGGAGTCTGTGAGCAGAGCAATAGGTACAGACGGAGCCCAGGAAGGGATTCAGCCACCACGTTCCCTTAGACTGGACACGGGCTGGGAAAGGTTCCGAGCGAAAGAGCCGACCTAGAAGGGTGGCGGCAGGCACAGAGGGAGAAGAGAGATGCCTGAACTAAGCTCTATGGGATTTAGGTAAGGGAGCTGGCAGAATCCAAGAGCATGCTAAGGCATGAAGCCCAAAAGAGCATCACAGCAAATTTAAATGTGAAATACTTAGAAACATGTCTCCTCGATGAAGCTGCTATATCCAGAAAGGCAAAGAGATGGCAGTTCAAAACTGTAGCGCGCCTTGGGGCTGGTAACTCTGATGCCACATTAAAAAAGAGGACACCTGTGTGGGACAGGGGAGGGTCCCCAGCTCTGCCGGCTCGCCCTTCTGTCCTCAGGCCAACACCTCACCAAGCTGTCACTCACACGTGATG
This sequence comes from Microtus ochrogaster, assembly GCF_000317375.1. NCBI lineage: Eukaryota > Metazoa > Chordata > Mammalia > Rodentia > Cricetidae > Microtus > Microtus ochrogaster. The sequence continues at coordinate 2,220,008 of NW_004949106.1, read as the reverse complement.
AGGCGGGGTTTAAAATGAAGCAGGAGCATCCAGAAACCTTTATTCCAACAGAACGGAACAGATTGACGCTTACAGAGAACAAAATAAACTTTTAAGTTGTGCTTACACGGCTGTGTGTCTTTTTCATCCCGATTTTCTCGTAAGTTTCCAAGTCACAGAGGATGAAAGGGAACGAGAGCGACCGCTTCCTTTTCCAGAAATATCCAGGGAGGCGTCATTGTGGATTTTGTTTCACACTTAGAAGTTTCAAGGTATTTTTTTTTATAACTTGTTATTTCATTTTACCCAAGGCATACATCGTCACGTGAGCAGTGCAAGCCTGCTTCTCCAGAAATTTTCCGTAAGGTAGGATTTTAGATTTAATTCATATCTGAGCACATAAACACGGACAGGGTGGAGAGTGGTTCTTCAAGCTGGGTTTCTGACTCAGGGGCTTGGGCCTCTGGGTCTTGGGAACCCATCAACTGTGCAGGTGTAAGCTCAAATTGCTTTTCAGGAGGGACTAACCCGTGTGGTTTGTAAAACACGCACCCTGACCGCCCTAGTTCTCAGAAGCAAAGTCCAAGTGCCACTTATGGAAGCTTCCAAGATCTGTATGTTAACTCGGGTCTCAAATAAACTTCAGATGAATCCATTTCAACTTGATTCAATCACTGCTCTGAGTCGGTTGCCAATAATGAGGGACACTGTAGGCAGTGTATTTAGAGATTATCATTATTTTCTCAAATATTCCCTTATCAGAAAGATATTTCCTTTGCAGTTATATTTATAGTAAAACTTATCTGCAAGTCTAAACGCCCCTCTTATGCTTCCTCTGACCCCCCAGGTTTGGATGACACCCTATCTTCAGAGGCTTGTGAGGTAGTATTCTCAGCACCCAGAATGGCTGAGTCCTGAGGATGCAGAATTCTAGAGTTCAAATTCTACTTATGCTCAGACTTTCGGACCTAAAGAAAGTAGCATTTGCTGGAGGATTTGGTTAAAGAATCTGACCCACGAAGCTCAGAATAAATGGGTCTGAAGCCTAGGTAGAACTTTTCTTGAAACATACATGGATAGAAACACATCAGGAAAATGTCTGGGAAGCCGGCTGAGCAAAGGACCCCAAGAGGTATAGTCAGGAAGCTAGTACTGTAACTCAACTTTGGTTTTGACTCCGGAACTCTCCGGAATGATGTCTCAGGATGCGAGCCTCAGGTGGTGGCTACAGAAGACTAGAATGTTCCTAAGTTCTTTTAATAATTCAAGGAACAGAACTAACTCTCCCAGCTGCGGATGCCTTGGAGAAATCAGCTCTGAACATGAGATGATCCTGCAAGACAGAACATTACAGAAGGCTTGCCGTTTACAGGACAGTGGACAGTCTGGCCTAATAACACAATTCTCATTTTGACTACCCAATTGACAACGTTCTACAGTAGATCCGAGGAACCCTTCCCATGTCACGTTGCTTACCCTGCACTTTGGCCCTGGAGCACCATGAGACACCAAACGTTCAACCATACCTAGAACTGTTTTACAGAGCAAACCGTTAATCTGACTTATAGAATGGTGAACACCATGCTTTTTTTAAAAATTTTTGGCATGCACATAGCTAATTCAATTTTATAGCTTGCATGAGTATAGGATCCGGTTTCGTGCTGCCTTGATGTTTCCCTAGGCATATATTTAGTGGTGGGCAGGGAGGGTGTGCACCTGCCCTTCAGGTGTGAATTGCTTTCCCAGAGATTAGTTCAGCCTTTCCACAAGTGGGGGGTGACATTTGAGCATCCACGCACGTCACTGCTTCGTGGTCTCCTACTGCACTGGGTGCCCTGGAAGGCAAAGGTCTTTTCAGGCAGAGTTGTGGCTCTATGATTAAGCCTAGCATAATACCAGGCAGAGGGAGGACGCTCGATAAATAGCTATTGAATTCTTATGAATGAATAAAGCAGACCCGGACCAGCTTCTACCTAGTTTCCTCTCAATCAGAGAGAAACAAGCACGAACAAATCTGTCCTGGGGTTATGGACACCTGCCCTTGACAGCCTTTGAGTTCCGTTCACAAGCCTGACTTCATTCAGAACGGCCCGAGGCTTTCTTCCCAGCAAAGTCCTGAGAATGGCCCATGTCTACCCGATTAGCTTTGCAGCCGCTGAGAAGAGAACGGGACAGAAAACATTTTCATAGGTCTGCCGGGCCCAGAGTTAACTGCCCTTTAAAAGGGGGGTTTTCAGATAAGCAAAGCTTCCCCTGCCCTCGGGCACTTAAACATTTATCTGTAAATATTTAACGGCAATAAAGAGATGTGTGCAGGTGACCGGTCTCATCCTTCAGATCTTTATGGAACAAACTGACCATCTGCTGCTGTCTTAAAAACATTCCTGGGGGTTTCAACCTTCAGCTTTCAGCTCTCCTGGGATTATTTACCACTTTAGTCAGCCTTGAGCAAATACCTCTTTGCACTCTGACCTTCAGCGTGCTCTTCTAGAATTCTTGGGGGGAACACCTAACTCGGCAAGCTAGCTTTAGGACTCACAGATGTGGAGGCTAACCTTGACTTTTCGAAGAGAAGGACTGTGCAAACACCCCCCTTAAAGGCGCAGGGGCCGTGTGCTCTTTGCCGTGATCTGGTCCGTTTCGCTGGCATCACAGGTGTGGGACTGCTAGAAAATGAGAAGATGCCCTCCTCCACGCTCCCACGCGTGTTGATTTTGACAGGAAGAACCTGGCTCGCCATTTAGTGTCACTGGTGGGCCCATAGCTCTATTTAAGGCCGAGACTTCTGCCGAAGAGACTGAGCTACCCATCACTGAGTTCAGAGGACCAAGCAATCAAGCCCAGTTTCTGGCCAGTTCAATGAGCTATGTGACTCATTGGAACGGTTACCTGATTGGATGCCCGGTTCAGTCCAAAGCTGTCATCTTAGATGCCCATCTTGTTCCTCATGTGCCATGCTAAAATGAGGACAGGGAGTGGGCCTGGGAAACCGGGGCAGACTGACTGAGGGTTTGGCTGCCACCTAAATGCAATCTGCTGTTTGAAAAGTCATAGACTCGATTCCCAAAGCCATTTGATTCCATGTCCCTCTCTTTGCCTGAGGGCTGGGAGATGGCGAAGCCAATCCTCTTCTCCAGCACTGGCTCTGTGTGACCTCAAAAGGGATACCTAGATGCTGTCTGCCTTCCATCTCTAATATGGACCTGGTCCTCTGCCACGAAGGTGGATCCTGTTGGCTGGGTGAGTGGGTTTATGCGCAGAAACGTTGCTTCAGGAAACAACCGTTCTTGACCAGAGTCCCCAGGCCCTTGCTTGCTTTCCCATTCGAAGTAACCCATCTCCCAGGGAAGGTGTTTCCACGTGTCAATTAAAATCACATTTTTTCTGGCATTCCTCAAGTACAGATACCTTATTAGATGGAAGCCACATAGACAGAAAGGCCGCCTATCGGAAGCATTCTATTTGAAAACGCTCATCTCGGCTCCAAGATGAGCAGAGCCGCTCTGGCTGAGTCAAACAAGCAGTCTGTTAGCGAGGCAAAATAGACAGGAGAAGGTTTCAGTGTGGGGAGCTAAGAGACACCGTGCCTTCTGGGGACGAGCCTGCTTTCCAGCCTCACACCCTGCCCCATCTCACAGGGCCCCGTGTTCTGATATTATCATCATAAATGTCTTAGTTTTTGAATAGGGATCCAACATTCTCTTTCTCGGTAACCCCTGCAAAACATGTAGCTTGCCCCACCTAACTTCCAGCCACGGCTGTTGTCCCAGTAGCTCATATTCTAATATTTCCTGGTTACAATACGCTCATAAGGACCAGGGATGGAGCTCAGTGGTGTGCTTGTTTTGTCCAGGGTTTAACCCTCAGCGTCTCATATATGAGATGCACACACCTGCCATCCTAGCCTGAGAGAGAAGCAGGAAGTCCAAGGCCACCCTCAGCCACATAGCAAGTTTGAAGCCAGTCTAGACAGTGTGGGACCCTGGCTCAAAATAAATAAATAAATAAATAAATAAATAAATAAATAAATAAGGAAGGAAGGAAGGAAGAAAGAAAGAAAGAAAGAAAGAAAGAAAGAAAGAAAGAAAGAAAGAAAGAAAGAAAAGAGAAGATGCCCAGAGCTGGTGGAATGGTCGTTAGCAAAGAGATGTTTGCCGTATAAACCCAAGTAGCTCAGGTCAGATCTTCAGCACCCACATAGAAGCCAGATGTAGATGTGGAGCTGCACATCTGCAATCCCAGTCTTTAGGAAGCTTGCTGGCCAGTCAGCCAGCCTTGTAGACCTGAGTGCCAGGTACCTAACCGCTGCTGGTGTTCCTGTTTACACAGGAGCTGCATCCGATGCCTGCGTGGACCTGCTAAGCCCACCATCTTCCCAGCGTCTCTATCGGTCGCTGCCGTGGACTTTTTGGGGGCCACGAGGAGCTGATAGGCACGAAGTAGCCAGAGTCATCACCTTCACTCGGACTCCTTAGTGCTAGCTGATTATTAGAGAACACTTTCCCACCCCCTCAGAACCCTACAAGTTCCTCAGTACCAAATGCAGAAGTAACAATTTGGATCTCACCCACCCCAGCTTTCTCTAGCTCATGCCTTGTCCCGGGGCTGTTGATGTCCCTGTATTGTTTTTCTACAGCATGAGATAAAAACCAGGGTTTTAGTTGTTTGGCTTTTACAGGGTGATTAGTCTAGGCATGATAAGAGGAAAAGCACTGGGGCATTATTTGATTTGAAAGCCAGAAGCACATAATGTTTATTAATAAAGAGCCTGGTTTACATAGATTTTATTATTATTGAGCATAAAATGGTTTATATTACAAGCAAGGGTGAAATTACTAACTAATTAGCCCATGAAGATCATGTTTAATGGAATATATAAATCTGGGGTGCTGCTTTTTCTTTCTCAGCCCTTCCGGGTCCTGCTCATTAAATGTGTACATATGCCTTTGTGCTGAACAGGGGGGGCTGTGAAACACAGCTCAAGGTCAGATGAGTGATCCTGTGCTTGCCCTGGGTGTCCAAAGTCCCGGCTCTGCTTCCCTTTGCTCTGAAGGAGGCCACCTTCCAGGCACAGCTGCTGGGGTGAAGCTGAATTCAAGTGAAAATAATAGCAACTGAGGAAAGCAAAGGAAGAAAAGTATCTGCTGAATAGCTTCCCTCTCCCCTCCCCTCCTTTCCCTTCTACCTTCCCCTCCCCTCCCCTCTGCCATCCCCTTCCCTTCCCTCTGCCCTCCCCAATAGCAACTGAGGAAAGCAAAAGAAGAAAAGTATCTGCTAAATAGTTCCCCTCTGCCCCCTCCCCTTTCCTTCTATCTTCCTCTCCCCCTCCCCTCTCTCCTCTCCTCCCTTCTCCTCTGCCCCCCCTCTGCCCTCCCCTCCCCTCTACCCCTCCCTGCCCTCCCCTCCCCTCTGCCCCTCCCTGCCCTGCTCTCCCCTATGCCCTGCTCTCCACTCTGCCCTGCCCTCCTCTTTGCCCTCCCTTCCCCTCTGCCCTCCTCTCCCCTCTCCCCTCCCCTCCTGCTTAAGGCCCACTTGACTATTCCAAAGGAAGTCAGTTTCCAGTAACATAAAGGATGAAGCCACCAAAGTCAAGGCACCATGTTCAGATTTTAGCTAACTTCTGTAACAGCATCCTAAACAGGTCCCTCACTGTTTTGGTTCACTTGGGAAACCGCTGGGAATATGTCCTGGAAGGAAAAAAAAAATCCCAGCATTTGGGAAAATGGGTATTCCTCAACACTTCCCCATGAATGAAATAGGGGTTGCAAATTTAAAGATTCCAAACTTCAGCAGCGCCGCCGGGGACCCCGCCCCATTCAGGACCCCTACTGCCTTCCCTCCAGGAGGCCCAGGAGGGAGTTCTCACTCTCCAGCCTCTTGGCTGCAGGTTGCTGCTTCCCACAGAGCACGGAAGCAGTAAAGATGCCTGCAACCCCCACCCCCCAAATCTTGGTCGTTTTAGGCTTAACGTCTACTACCCAGGTTGTTCAAAAGCCGACTTGCAAACGTGGGTCGCAATTCCAACCTTTTTGTTAAAAATTCAAGCCGCCACAGGGTGGAAGGCCGGTCCTGCCTCAGGAAGGAATCAAGAGGCCTCAGCCACAGGATTTCCTTCCAGGGCCTGGAGTTCTTTCATCTGCCCTTCAGGGTGACGACCAGAAAGAAGATCAAACAGAAACAATACTCCCAGGTTAGGGCTCTGATAACCCCGGGCTGGTTTCCAGTTTCTGGGGGCGGGGGTGGGGTGGGGGCACCATTCCAACAGCCCTAAGCGATGACAACATTATTCACGATGAAGATAACGCTGCCTGCGGCCTTAACGTCCTGTCGTTTCATTTTATGGGCGTGCTTTTGTTTTAATGTCACAGATCAGTGCGAATCTAGACGTACCAGGCCAGAAGATTTGTATTCAGGAAATCTGTGTTTGAAAGACTCCAGTGTTTGCTCTGGGGGCCGCGCTCCTTGGACACCAAGGGGTTTTGGCCTGAGTGCCTGCCCGGCTGGTGTTATTTAAAGATGAACACTGCCCCCTGCTGTCCTCAGGACGCATTACGGCCAGGCGAACTTGGCTGGAAGATGAAAATCAACCATCTTTGTAACAAGAGGATATGGGGGGTGTGGGAGGGGGATAATTTTATTTTTTTTAACTTAGCTGTCAGTTCACAAAACTTATGGCTGCAAAGAATTACTACTGCAAGACAAGACAAATCGTTTTATTTTATCGTTGTTTTTAAGTCACTTTGATGATCACCAGAGGCAAAAATCCTCTGGAATAAAGGTCTGGAGCAAACCTCTGCAGTGCCCCAGGAGCTCCTATGAGTAAGACGCGGGGAAGGGGAGACGCTGCGGAAGGTTTTGACAGGTTATAGTTCCGCTGCAGTTGGGTACGGCACCTAAAGACAGAGAGAAAACCTGAGCCAAGCATCAGCTTTCGGACAACTCCCAACAGCCACCAAGCCCTTCAGTGTGAGCACCGCTGGTTGTTTCCGAGCCAAGGAAGCCCAGATGTTCTAAGAGGGTGTCCGAATCCCACAAGGACACTCCATGAGAGATACCAGCCAGCCATCCTTGTTTCTGTATGGAAACCAGGGGCTGCCGGCTCACCTTCCAAGGATTGCCTTTTAGCTGAACATTCAAGGAAGCCTGCTTGGTCAAATTTGGGAGAAGGTACTTAAATGGATCCTAAAAGATCACCAATCATGACTCTCCTGGCAGGGAGGTGACAGTCTTGAGAAAGTAAAGGGAGTGGAGGTCTTGATCTTCAGATTCCAGCTGCCCACGCCTGCGGAGCCAAAACCCTTCCCACGCTGCTGGAAGGCAAGGCTGTCAGCTTCCGCAAAGGGTTGGACTAATGTCATCAGGTGCCCGCTGGTTCAGCTCCCCAGGTCATCTGTTCATTATAAGGCAGGGTGTCTCTACAGCATCTTACTGGAGGGGGGGGGGGCTTTTTTTTTTAGACAGAAATGATCTCTTTATAAGCTAGAAATTTCAGAATTATAAAGAAATTACTGCCTTATGTTCAAGAAGTTAATGGGTACAGCAGACCTTGCGTTCACCCCACCTCGTATGCGACGAGCTAACATACGGGTCTTCTTTTCTTTCTCCCCGCCCTCCATCCTCCTTAAACCACCAAATTTAGAAGCTGGGCATGTTGGCACATCCCTAGGACTTGGTAGGTAATGAGTTCAAGCCAGGTTTGCTTTCCAAACCCACACACACGGACAAAGGAGAGAGGACAGGACGAGGAGACAAGAGAGAGAGCAGGGAGAAGAAGAAGAGAAGGGGATAAAGAGGAGGGAGAGAGAGAGAGAGAGAGAGAGAGAGAGAGGAAGTCAATCATGCTGAGTTATCCAATATGCCTATTAAATTTGCAGCAGCTTATTGACAAACTCCCTGCAGAAGGGAAATCATCTGACCAACATTTTATTTTTTTTTTTTAATCAGAATTGCCTTTTCTGCCCCATCTGTCTGGGGTGTCACTAATGGGTCAATTGTGGTCTAAAAATATTGACTAAACTTCGAGAAACGAACAATTCCTAATAATTCCTATGTTTCAAACGGCTGTGTCTTGACTCATTGGCACAAGCCAATTATTTCTCAGTCTGTGCCTCCTGCACAGAGTGGCGCGGCGGCGTATCTCAGGGACATTGCTGTTCAGGATCGTGTGTCTCAGGTCCTCACGGGAAGAGCACACGCAGAAAGATGTATACCAAGAGCTAGAGGGGGAGAAACCACACCAGCATGGCTCTTAGTGCAGTATGCTGCTATGATTGTCCTTTTTACAGTAGGTATTGTCTCTTACTGTCCCTAACTATGCCCTACAACTAATAAATACTCGTGTGTGTGTGTGTGTGTGTGTGTGTGTGTGTGTGTGTGTGTGTGTAAATATTGGGCCTCTGACAACGGCAGAGTGCCCTAAACTGTATCTCCCATGGATAAGGAGTGACTCCTGTAAGCTGTATGGCCTGAGTGTGTTATGTCGGAAACATAGATGGGCACGCCTGTGTCTTTCCACAAGAATTCATCGGCTAACCAATGAAGTCACAAGCTCTATCCGTGTTGCTATCTGTAATTTACCAACGTGGTCCCGATTTCTCTTGATAGGCGGCCACCTGCAAATGCTGGTCATTGTATTCCAGTCTTAATTACTGAAGTTAACTCAGGTCTCAAGCTCACCCTCCTCCCTGAGATTTATGAGCCCCCCCCCCCCGGGGGATTTACGAGCCCAGGAGTCATCGAAGGCTGACAGAGAGGACTGAGGGGGCTGCAGAGTTCCGGCAGAGGGGAGCAAGCTCAGAGGGAGTCTGCAGGGGACCATCTAAGAAGTCCCAGGACTGGCAGGTACCAGCCTTTCAGACACAATTGTCAAAGGCAGGTCTGGGTGACAGGCCCCTTGAGGGTTTGGTCTGAAGTGGGCCAACTGTCACGGGCAGGAGAAACTGAACACTCAACCATCGCTGAGAACAAGAACAAGAGTCCTGCTAGGGACTTATCCAGGAGCCTGGTCGGCATGGCTGCCACAGTTTGATCCTGGGGGTGAACCCTTCTTTCCTGGCCTCAGGTGAGACGTTCCCATCTGGAGTGTAACGGGCTCAGACACCACGTGTTTCTGATACGGTTTGGTGTGTTTTCAGGTGTCACGATTTATTGGCACAAATAAATTATTTATCACTTGGAGCCTCCTGGTGTTGGCAGATGGTGGCTGTTTACGCGCACAAACAAGATGGAAAGGCGTTGGTTTTTGGCGCTTACTCTCAGGAGAGAGTAATTCGGGTCAGGTTTGTTGCTTATAAAGTGGAGTGGTGTTGGGCCAGGCACAGCCTGAAAGCTGGTATTCCACAGGCCGCGGTGTGCTGCAGATCAGGAACAACCCCCTCTTCCTGCCCTCAGAGCCTATCTTGGCGCCTTCTGTATCCACGGGTCGGTCCCTAGGGGATTCTGCTCTGAGATCCCCTTTTCAAAGCATTTCAAAATCCTACCAAAGTCATTTGATTTTCATCTTAAATGTCATGATATTAACAGTGACAATCTCCGTTGCCTGCTCACTCTGTGCTGTGAGCTACAAGAAGAGAGTCCTTCATGGACCAGCTCCTTGACTACCATGGCGACGACAGCATCCAAGAGATGTCATTGTCTCCACCTCACAGAAATGAGACACAAACAAGATCAGTCACTTGCTCAAGGTCATACAGAAATTGATGCAGAACTGGGATTTATACTCAAAGTTTTTCTTAGTCCCTTCATTATGAAATACTCATGTATCTATTAAAAACATAGGGAAAACTCAAGCAGAAAGGCCACAGTTCAAGTTTTCCTCCAACACTCCTGGGTAGACAAAGAATCCTTTATGGGCCATAGAGGATGAGCACGGAGAGCCACGAATGAGTCTCGCAGAATCCGAATATCAGGATCTCAGTGGGAAATAAGAGAGCAATTATAAAGAAGATTGGAAGTGTTATTTATTCTATAAAAATGAAGCAGCCTCCAGGGTTTACCTCCAGGGCCAGCTGGAGGCTAATCTCTGAGCCAACCTTCTGCTGTCTGTCACCGGGAGTTTAGGGGGTTGTCAACACCAGCTGTTTGTAACAGTCGTGCAGAGTGTAATACGTGGTGACAATAACCACAGTGACCTCCACAAAGCCAGCTCGTATCTGTGCCCACAGTGACCTCCCCGAAGCCAGCTCATATCTGTGCCCAGCCCTGCGGTATCCACAGGGTGTGTGTGTGTGTGTGTGTGTGTGTGTGTGTGTGTGTGGTGTGTGTATGTGTATACATGCGTGCATGCGTGTGTGCGTGCGTGTGTGTGTGTGTGTTTGAAGGGTAATGAACTCAGTTGCTGCTGAAGGTAACAAGTTAGAAACAAAACTGACATAAGCCCAGATCTGATCCCACAAGCCCTCAAAAGATTCCAAGGAAATCAGGAACCTCTAGAAGCCTGCCTTTTCCGGAAGGTCGGTATGATCACCGTGAGATAGGATGCCATGGTTTCCTCTATGAATGGGTATAGAAGACATGAAACACTGACCATTTGTCATCCCATTAATTAATTCACTGAAGACCAAATCAAGTGTGAGAGTGGAGTGAGCCCTCCTGGACACCAGACAGAAGCCAGTCCATCAGAAGGCTTCAGGCGCTTGTGCCAAGTCAGGGCTGTGTGGAGCCTGCTCCTCTCCTGCCTCTCAAGGCTTTAAGCGAGCATCAAAGCCTCGGGTTCTACAGGGCAGGGCCAATAATATAAGAGCGTACACTTCCCAGAGTCCTTCTAAGCCTACTTTTCTGGCATGACACTTTCAATACTGAATGGGAGAAAAATTCCTCCCAAGAATGGCTGTTAGGCCGTCTGTGTTTGCAGTGGTTTGCATGAGAACTTGAGAGTCTAAGCGCGGCTATAGCTAGCCTTTCAGATAGTTGGATAAAGGAACGGGCTGGCACTCTGGGTGCCAGGATTTTCAATCACAAGGCAAGCCTCAAGCTCATGTGTATGTGTGTGTGTTTGTGTATATATACGTGTGTTTGTGTGCATCTGTGTATATGAGCGTGTGTGTTTGTGTGCGTGCATGTGTGTGTATCTGTGTGTCTTTGTGTGTATATGTGTGCATGTGTGTACATGTGTGTATGTTTGTGTATGTATGTGTTGTGCATGTGTGTGTTTGTGTATATGTGTGTATGTTTGTGTATGTATGTATGTCTGTGTTCATCAGTGTATATGTACGTGTGTGTTTGTGTGCATGCATGTGTGTGTTTGGTGTATGTTTGTGCGTGTGTGTGTGTTGTGTACATAGGTGTATGTTTGTGTGTTTGTCTGCATCTGTGTACATGTATGTGTGTGTTCGTGCGTGTATGTGTGTTGTGTATATATGTGTATGTTTGTGTGCGCGTGTGTGTGTGTATTTCTTGAGGCATGACTGATACTGTGGCTCCATAGCTACAAGCACTGCTTCAAATCTCCAGAGATCTGAGACAGCCATTGTACAAGAAGAGCCTCCATTTCCCATAATCCTCTAGTGAGGTCCTTAATGGTAAAGAGGTGACGCACAGAGATTTTACAAACCAGGGAAGAGCTACCAGTGCCATGGCTTTGGCTCAGCCTCTCCCGACAGACAAGAACAGTCCTCAGGAGAAACCAAGCGGCCAAGGACTTGATCTTAGAGGGCCAGCTTCCAGAACGGAGAGAGAATGAATGGTTAAGACTGTCCCACCCAGTCCGTGGGCTTCTGTCATACGCTGTCCCGTATGCTTCCAAAGCACCCCTGCCATTTTTCAGTTACTCCATCATTTAAGAGCCGAAGGGGGGGGGACTTTAAACACCCCCCACTTTCCTCACTTCTCCAACAGGCCCACCATTTTGGACACAAAGTCTTGGCCACCTATGAGCTGCCGATGGTGTCCCAACCTCTGATCTTTGGCTACAGACTGAGAGACAGACAAGAGGCCATCTTGTCCATACCGACTTTGGAGAAGTAGAGGTGGCTTCGCCATCACCTCTCCCCAGCCCCTTTCCTAGATAGGTAGCCCCAGTGCGGCCACCCAGGGGTCCAGGCTCCAGATTTTGCAGCAGGCTGTGGAGGCCGGCTTGCCTCCATTTCCCTATGATCAGTCTACCACTCTGCCTGACAGACTGTCACACCATGGCTGTGCCTGGCTCCATCCCTTCCACTCACTCATGCGATGAATATTTATTGACGTATTATGTGCCAGGCACCGTTCCAGGGAGCTGGGACATTGCAGGGGAAAAAAAAAAATAAGCAAAAGTCTCCATCTTCTTAGAAGTTACTTTCGACCAGAAGCCCTTATAATTAAATAACTTTTAGTCAAGCCAGATTTCGGTTTGTCTCATTGTAACTCTTTAGATGTTTACAGCGTGTCATTTCTTTCCCAATGACAGGTTCCTGCCTCAACCCATTCTTATCTCTTCCCCCCCCCTTTCCTTTTATGAATAATATCGCCAATACTCCATGTTAACAGGGGAAGCGTGCACCAGAGGAGAAGAGATCCCAGGAACTTCCTCGCCTGGCAGGATCCACACATACATAGCCAGGCAAGGAGGGGGAGCAGGGTTTCTAAGAGTCGGGAGAAGAGAAAAGCAATCAGAGAGCAAAGGGCACGGGCCTCAGATTCTAAGTTTCTACTTAAGCCTTGCACTGACAGTAAAAAACGCAAACACAATTCCCTATTCCTTCTCTCCAGGGACCTTTCTTGGCTGATTTCTTATAACTCAATTGCGCCGGTTCAGACAAAAATCAGCCAAGGTCATGACAGTGAAATGCATATTGCACGCTGATCAAGGGACCTTGGGTAGGAGTTACCAGCAGGAACTCCAAAGCCAGGGCTCGGAATTCACCCTGTAATTATTTTATTTTCGACTATAGAAAGTCTCAATCAAATTGCTATCCTGGGTTTAAAACACTGCTTTCTGAAAACATCTAAAAGCCAACTTGTATTTTTGTCTAAAACATACATAGTAACCTAAACGAGAGTCAGCGGCGGGAGCGTGAACTTACGCGGGGTAGGGAATGTGGATGTTAACCAACCCAGAAATCACCTTCATCGCATTTCTGGGTTTGAAGATAATCCCCCCCCCCCCCCCCGCCGCCCGGCGCCCCTCTTCTACCCAAACCAGTAGATTGTCAGGGTCACAAGGCGTCAGTTAAAGCCAGAGAGATGCTCGAGTCTGGGGTTCGTCACCCCTCTCGCCTTCTGTTGGGAGTCTGATAACTTCATCTTGGAAGCTCACTGGTTTCAGAACCCTAAGGGGCACAATGGAGTCAGTGGGAGACAGGGGAGCATTTCCGAATAGGGGTCAATTCCACTTAGAGAAACTACCTCAGATTTGGTCTCTTGCCAGAGAAGGAAAGTGAGAAACCAGCTCTTGGGCTGAAAGGTCAGCCCAGTCTGAGCAGCTGGGTACCCTTGTGCCGCGTGTAATAAAAACAGTCCAAGCCCACGTCCTTGGATCCCTGAGGAGAACAGCACCTCCTACCGGGGAAGCTAGGCAAAGCATCATGAAAACTGGGGAGGCGGTGGATTTATCATTGTAATTGAAAAAGCCCTGGAGTTTGGCCACTAAGCACGCTGCTGGTTTCGAAATGTCTTTTCTTTTTCTTACACGGCGCAGGGCTCGGGCTCTTGTGAAATCTTGCTTAAAGTTCAGAACACTCGTGAATGAGACTGCAGGGGGAAAAACTCCACTCAGGGTTGCAAGCAGATGGTGGCTGAGACCTCCAAGGTGTCCCAAACATTTTTTCCTCGAAAACTCAAATGGAGGCTCTACCCACCGCTGTATAACTGAGGACAAGAGACTATTCTATTATTGTGATTCTCACTGTGAGTTCAGATTCAGACAGACATTTTGCTAGGTTTCTTTTCTTTTCTTTTTTGACTGTTATCGACCCAAGTAACATCCTGTTTCAAGTAAGGTTTTATATAAATATATATTATGTAGATACATTACAAACCCTTCATAAAGGTCCCTGGATGTCAAACGATTCTTAGAGAACAAGAACTTGCTGGATTAAGCACAGATGAAACAGGTGGATTAAATTCCCCTCAGACTATGCGTGTATGTCAATATTCAGAGGAACCTCGCTTGAGGAAAAATGTCTTTTGAATTTTGCTAGACACAGAGTCTTTAAAAATAATAATGATTTCAGGTTTGCTTCGTCGGGTTTGCCTCACAGCTTCCCCCGATCAGGGTCAATCGCGGGATAAACCCACACACGTGTCTACGTGAGGGGTCCCCGAAGGGGGTCCCGGGGGTGTCCACGACTCGGCAGCCCTGGCTGATAACCATGCTGTACCGCAAGTGCTGAGTGAGAGAGGGCCTCCAGGCCTCCAGCTTGCCTGTGTTCACACTCACGGTGGTTTGTTTTTGTTTAGCTTTCCGTCTGAGAGAAGAACACTCTAATGACTTTCCCCACCGCGGCGCTCCCACCCCCTCCCCATCGTTTGCTTCCCATATCGCCGAAACCCTCGGGGAGAACCGACTGTATGTGACAAAGAAATATGTCTTTCCTCTGTGTTCCAGACCTTGGAAGCCGTCCAAGAACCCCTTTCCCCCGGAGGCCAGCTCGCCTCGGCTGGGATTTGCATTTCTCCGCCCAGACACTGCAGCAGGGGCGAGAAGTTGCCTCGGCAGAGTGGTGGGAGCTAAAAGCAGAACGCGAGAAGTCTCCATTTTCCAACGCGCTCCGCACAACATCTCCGCTGCCAGAAACCTAAAGCCAAAATGCGATTTGAAATCTATACAGAAAAGAACATCAACACGACCACACTCAGTCACTCCGCCCCTTTCTCAAGACCCCTCTTGACCCGAGAACGTCTATTCCGTGTTTGATTTTATTCTTAGATTGTTAATTAATATCTCCCCCTCACCCCCACCCTTACTTAATCTTGCCATTTACCCCAGCCAGGTGTCCGGGGGTTTTCCTAAACTCTCCTTCTCCGCGAATTTTTAAGTTGTAAAACCGAACAAAGCAACTCTTGAAATGCGAGTGAGAATTTGAAAAAGAAAGAAGAAATTGGGTCAGAAAAAAAAAAAAGTCTTTTTTTTTTATTGATTCAGTTTAAGCCATCTGAAAGTACTTAAAATATGTTCCACGCAGGGAAAGAAAAGCCAGTCACCCATCCTGACAGTGGTCATCTTTAATAAAGGCTATCAAAAGCATACTTGTAAGAAGGATTGTTTTTAGTGAGTTACAGAGGCTACTCAGCTAGATGAGTTAGCACTGCGCTCACAATTACCGCCCATAGACAAAACTCGCTCCCTGGTTGAACATGTGGTTTTCTGAGCCGGTACCAAAGCATTCCCAAGGGGAGACACTGGCACCTCGGAGCCTAGGCTGCTTCCTGCTTCCTCCCCTGTACAAGCACCTCAGGGAAATCAGTCAGTCTTCTCCTGTCCATGTCCCAGAGGCCCCAAGGAATGCTAAATGCATCCTACAGCCCAGCTCAGCCTGTGTAGGTCAAGTGTACCCAGACCTTCGCCTGTCTGCTGAAAACTTTCATGTCTCCCATCAGGAAAGAGAATAGCATGAAAAGCCAAGGGCTGCTAGAAGGGAAGGGTTTCTACCAGACTTCTCCAGGAGATGGAGTATCATGGTTGTACCACATCTGCAATGACCACCCTTCAATCTGCCAACTGCCCCATGTGTGGGAGAGCATGATGGACAGATGAAAATGCCCCTGGGTTCACTTGAAGGTTCAAACCCTCTTTCTGCTCGCTACCTCCGAGCCCTCTGGCCTACAGGATAAAATCCAGGCTTCTGTGAGCTTGCAGGAGCTGGGTGGGCCTTGTAGTCCATCCCAGTCCTTCATTATCCCACAGGAAGTACCCAGGCCCTCCTCCTTCAGGCTCTCTCTCAATCTGAAACCCTTCCTGGCTGACACTCGCCTCTTCCTGAAGACTCAACTCAAGTGCTTCCCCCTAACTGAAGAGGTTCCTTCCTGGCACGGGGCCCATACTCGGCTCTTCTCCTGGTGATCTTGTCACCTGGTTCGCCTCAGCCAAGGTCTTCCCGCTGTTGCTGCTCCTACAGCAGATTCCCAGTTGCGCGAGAGTGTGCAGGTGTGATGTTTGAGAGAGGAGGTGTGTGTAAATGAAAACACAGGCAAGGGGGATAGTCCAGCCCAGATGGTCACTCTGCCCAGGGTTCGTGGCATCTTCTCGGCAATCATTCAGTTGGTCCAGGAAGCCGCTGGCCATCCTGACTGGGGCACACCTGAGCTGGAGTTTTAGCCCCTCAGGTCAGACCACAGATTGCTTTCCTGAATCCAGAGCTCAGCACAGCCCTGTCCAACTATCCCAGAACCTCGTAGAAGCCAAGGCACAGCCTTGCCTTCTCCCCAATATCTACCCACACTCCGCCTTACTCTTGCCTCCTTATTTAAGGGTTCACACATTGTTCCAACGAGTTTAAGCAAAACTGTTCTAACCAAAACTGGTTCTAACCAAACCTCGACTCCAATCATTGCCTAGAGAGCTGAAAGGAGGGGTGTGTGTAACTTTGGGGACACCGGAATCCAGAAAGAACTAACCAAACGTCAATCCCATGAGGACTGCAGAGGCCAAAGGAGAGAGGTGGAAGGGAACCCGCCAACTCCAGCATGGGTAAAAGTGCCACGATATTTAATATTGCTCGCTTGATAGTTCATTTTCTATTGCTCATAGCACAATGCCACACCCCAGGTAAGCACTAGCGGAGAGGGGCTTGCAGTTCTTGTCCAGAGTTAGGGGGCCACACACACTTGGTGATGGCTCTCTGCTTGGCAGACTGCAGAGGCCACCCGATCTCAAAAGGTAAGAGACCTAGCCTAGCTGGCTTTCAGAGTAGACCCACTATGGCCATGACCCTCAACACACTAACTAAACCATTAATCCATCCATGGGGACAAAGCCCTAGTCACCTAAAGTCCTACCTAATCCAGTCTCTTCATTTCTCGTAATGGAGATTAAATTTCAACATGAATTTTGGAGGGGTCAGACCGTATCCAAACTATAGAATCATGCAGATGTAACCAGGTGTTTTGTTTAATCGGGTCATGCCTGAGATGAACTCTCTCCCTGAAAACAGATTTATATTCCAACCCTTATGAGTAACTGGTTGGAACCTGTTCACCCACACTAGACAGTGAAGTGCTTTCTATACGCCAATTCACGTGACTTTTACAGATT
Source organism: Microtus ochrogaster (assembly GCF_000317375.1). Classification (NCBI taxonomy): domain Eukaryota; kingdom Metazoa; phylum Chordata; class Mammalia; order Rodentia; family Cricetidae; genus Microtus; species Microtus ochrogaster. The sequence continues at coordinate 2,202,859 of NW_004949106.1, read as the reverse complement.
CTAGGTGGCACCTGCTTTTATGGCCTCAGTTTACCAGTGAGGAAGCTGGCCACACTCACCAGCAGAAAGACATCTCCCACAGCTCAGGGGTTTTGTATCTCTCCGGACAAACATCACCCCCCATTGGTCTCCTAGAAGCTCAACAGACAGCCTGCATCTTAGAGTCACAATTAAACTACCCACAGCATCTACCTTGTCCCAGCCTGCCCCAGACACTCCAGTTCCTCCATAACTACATAGGTAACGTCTGTACTCGGTCTATACACTAAAAGTCAGATGAGAAAAGTCGAGCTCCCAGGGTAATTGAAAAGATCCCGGTTGCTGCTGGTTCTAACCAAAACTAGTTCTAACCAAACCTCGACTCCAATCATTGCCTAGAGAGTGGAAAGGAGGGGTGTGTGCAACCTCGGGGACACCGGAATCCAGAAAGAGCTGACCAAATGCCAATCCCATGAGAACGGCAGAGGCCAAAGGAGAGAGAGGTGGAAGGGACCCCGCCAACTCCATCGTGGGTGAATTTCCGCCGTCAATGTTGGCCACACCTTGCCTCTCAAAACTCTGTCTCGGAATAAAACAACTACCCTTGCCTATGACTATCCTGTTTATCCAAGGAAAGGAAAGCGGCTTAAAGGGGCTTCACCATGGCAACCTTCCCCACTTCCTTTTGCCATCCTGGATGAACATCGTAAGTACTACCACTTAATAAGACAGAAAAAAAAGCAGTAAAGCTTCCTCCTTTAATAAGTGGTAGGTAGGGGGTTGGGCTCACCACCCTCACCTGCATACCCTCCACCAGCTTTCCAGAGACCCCCAGTTGAGCCTTTCCCATCTCTCAGGGGCCCTTATAACCTTGCACGCCCGACACTGGCTTCTGTCGCCAGCTCGTCCTTCCGTGCAGAGTGGATGCCACACACACACTCAAACCCCCCTCCCGGCCTCTTCTTCTCCATCTGCAAAATCGCTGAAATAACACTAGCCACCTGCTTCCTTCGCAGAACGGCGGTGAGAATGAACGGTATCGGGCTGATGCGGACAGCTTCCCAAAGAGCTCCGTGGATTTAGAACGAGAGACTTTATGGATAACAAACCCGGTTCCCCTAGTCACGGGACTTTGAAGCTGCCCATATATTTTCAAAGCCAGATATCCGGGAACATCAAATCATCAAATTCCCTATTTGTTATTTGAAATGGTGCCCAAAAGAGAAGGGGACAAGACATGACGGAAGGATATGGTTGAAACAACCCTTCTGGTGGCCATCCATTCAACATCTGTTTGGGGGGAGAGGGGGAGCAGGCTGATTACAGAGCCTCAGATTGCAAGTTGATTATCATTAGTGAGGTAATTCATGCTGGGGGGGGGGCAAAAGGACAGGTCAGGCTGCGGAGATTTCTACTGACTATTCCAGAACACCGCAGAAGCCAGGGCCGCCTCGCCTGCTCCCAGGCAATCTCTCCACACCCACCAGCGCTCCCTTCCCTTGTTGAAGAGTTCACAAACTGTTCCTGCCAGTTTAAGCAAAAAAAAAATGTTCTGTGAGGTAAAAGGGGCCACGGTAATTAATTTTGCTCCCTTGACTGGAAGGTGAAAAGCTTTTTATTATGTAAATTATAAATACCCTGGAGGACTGTCCACAGACACGCAGAGAGCAATGAGGAGCCTGGGAGCCCAGGGCAGTGTGGGACTCGTTCTCCTCCTGGCTGAGCCCAAGACTTGTCCTCTCTTCCTCCGAGACAGGGTTTCTCTGTGGTTTTGGAGCCTGTCCTGGAACTAGCTCTTGTAGACCAGGCTGGTCTCGAACTCACAGAGATCCGCCTGCCTCTGCCTGCCTCTGCCTCTCGAGTGCTGGGATTAAAGGCGTGCGCCACCACCGCCCGGCCCTCCTTCTTACTCTTGAGTGATTCTTTCTCAGCTGCTTCCTCTCAGCCTCTCCGACAACACTCTGGCTATCCACCACACCACTAAGCCACCCTGGAGCTGAGGGGCTTTCTCCTCCGTCTCTCCCCTCCAGCTTCCTCAGTCACGATTCCTTGTTTGGATCCATTCTTTCTTATACTAGAACACACACTGGAAACTGTTCTTCCCGTAGGCGAATACATCGTTTACGGACACTGGTGCTTGCCTGGGCCACGATGCCCAGATACGCGGCCAGCGGGACTCTCTCCGTGTCTCTGTGAGGATGGGTTTTGGAGGAGATTTATTTACACGGAAGTCAATGGACTCTGAGTGAAGCAGAGGGGTCTCTCTAATGAGGGAGGCCTCACCCAAAGCAAGGCCTGACTGACCTGAACTCACACCCCCACACCCCAACACTCCCACACCCCCTAATCCCCGCCCCCGCACTGCTCTCTCATTGGAGAACTCGAACCCTTGTGCCAATGGCAGTGTTGGGCGCAACCATCCCTCTCTCCTCCAGGAAGGCGGGCGTTTAGCATAGCGACCCCAGCCTTACAAGCCTGGAGAAAGGGGATGCTTGGGATTCTCACTTTATAAAGCAGTACCGGTTAGCTTGTACCTGGCAGGAGTGACATGTCTCAGGCTGCCAAAGAAGAAGGAAGCAGGGGAGGGGAGACGGGTGAGAAGAAAGGAGAGGCGAGGTCGCCATCGCAAACGGATCCCCGCTGAGGATTGTTGAACGGGAATGGCCTCCGTGTTTGAACCTGGCCGCCAGCTGGTGGAACTGTTTGGGGAAAGTTAGGAGGTGGAAGAGGTATGCCACCTGGGGAAGTTTGAAAAGTTTGTGCTTTTCCCAGTTTAGGGAAAACTCACAGATCACAATCCTCTGCCGGAATGGAGAATAGTAAAGGAATCCCACAGCCAGAAAAGAGACCGGTTGCTTGCTTTACATCTGCATAAATAGTATAAGAGGCCACGCCCAAGTGGGCGGGTAACATAAGGCTATTGGCGGTAGGAATTCCTACAGCAAAAGGACACCCCCAGCTCGTTGCCTTTCAAGAGAAAAGACTCTGGTAAGGAGACACACGCAGCTGAAATACGTAACACAACTATGGGGAGAGAAAGAAACGCTGGGTTAAATCTAGAGGGTGCCAATCAAGACAGAGGGAGGGGCATTTACAATGCTTCCCGTGGCTGGAGACCAAGACGGACATGGCCCCGTGTAACGGGTGTGGAAAGGCTTTAGCTTAGAAAGAGACCACACGGGACCTAACTGGTCTGAGTAATGAAGGTGGGGCTGGACTACTTCTCGGGTCTCAGGACCATCTTGTGGAGAGGGAAGGAAAGCAGGAGAGGGAACAGGGGTGGGATAGAACCTGCAAACTGCTCCTCGGTTTTTATCTGCTAAGGTTTAGATCAACAATGCCCCTCACCCCTTCCCTACTCCCTCGCCTAAAGAACTCTGTGTTGAGGACCTGACCTTAAAGGAAGGTGATAGAAGCCTTAAGGGGACCTGTGAAAGGAAGTTAGGTCGCCAGAAGTGTCCTGGAAGGACTCTTGGGGACCTAGGCCCTCCCCTAGGTCTCCTTCTCTCTTTGCTCCCTGAACTCCATGAGTTGAGCATCCCTTGTGTGGCATCCCCATCGTGATGGGCTAGAATCACAGGTCCAAAGCTCAAGACCCAGTACCCTGGCCTAACACCTCAGAAACCATGAGCACACGCAGTGAAGCTTGTCCTTTACTGAGCTGAGTGTCTCGAGTGTTTCGTCTCAGCGATGCAAAACGGACTCATCCGAGACCACCTCTTGGTAGTGAAGGGGTAGTCATACTGCCAAGTTCTGGAGGACGGGCTGCATGGATGGAACGCACAAGGCTCTCAGATCACACCTCAAGGGATGCTTATGCCCCTTCCAGCCTCCATGTCTGCAGCCCTGACTACGGAGGGGTTGTGGGGCCAATGAAAAGGTGACGAGTGAGGTTGGAGAAAGGGACAAAGGTGGAGTTTCGAGACTGGGGGCTGAAGATAGAAGGAGCCCAGTTTTTGGCCCCATGAAATTGTACACCAGACCGGAAGGGCTGATATCATGTTACAGTGTTAGCGGTAGATAGATAGATAGATAGATAGATAGATAGATAGATAGATAGATAGATAGATAGATAATAATAGATAGATAGATAATAGATAGATAGATAATAGATAGATAGATAATAGATAGATAGATAGATAATAGATAGATAGATAATAGATAGATGATAGATAGGTAGGTGGATAGATAGGTAGGTACGTGGATAGATAGATAGATAGATAGATAGATAGATAGATAGATAGATAGATAGATAGATAGATATAGATAGATAGGTGGGTGGATGGATAGATGGATGGATAGATAAATGGATGGATGGATGGATAGGTAGAAAGAT
>NW_004949106.1:2190508-2198444 GCF_000317375.1 Microtus ochrogaster | reverse complement strand
GCTGAAGATAGAAGGAGCCCAGTTTTTGGCCCCATGAAATTGTACACCAGACCGGAAGGGCTGATATCATGTTACAGTGTTAGCGGTAGATAGATGATAGATAGATAGATAATAGATAGATAGATAGATAGATAGATAGACAGATAGACAGATAATAGATAGATAGATAGATAGATAATAGATAGATAGATAGATGATAGATAGATAGATAATAGATAGATAGATAGATAGATAGATAGATAGATAGATGATAGATAGATAGATAATAGATAGATAGATAGATAGATAGATAGATAGATAGATAATAGATAGATGATAGATAGGTAGGTGGATAGGTAGGTGGATAGATAGGTAGGTACGTGGATAGATGGATAGATAGATAGATAGATAGATAGATAGATGGGTAGGTGGATGGATAGATGGATGGATGATAGATAGATAGATGATAGATAGATAGATAGATAGATAGATAGATGAAACAATAAATATTCCTTTAAGCCATATTCTAAGAGGTGGGAAGCTTGGGGACCTCCAGGGCCATAGATTTTGCATTCTCTCCCTCGTTTTCAGCGACAGAACCAGCAGATTCTTCCCATCACCCTGGCATCAGAGTGAGAATCTGCAGTCAGACTCGGTGACTTACAAAGTCCACACCCCCTTCTGTGGCAACAGTCTTGGCACCAATCCCTTCAAACTGAAAGTACGCACACAACCCCAAACTCTATTTACCGAATGTTCCTTTTTAATAACGGTCTCGACACATTTGGGAGTAGAAAATCCCAAGCAAGCTTTGGAAATCTCTGCAAAAGACATTGCCAGAGAGCGGAACGCTGTGAAATCCATCACAAGGGGTGTGATTGCGGAGAAAAGGACCCAAGTTTTACTATAAGCCCCACAACTAACATCTCAGTTCGGCAGCCCGAGGCGCTTCGTCCCACCACAAAGGGAGAGGAGGAAGGGCCTGTGAGAACTGTGACCTCTCGAAGGCTAAGGCCAAAGGAGCCATCCCAGGACACAGAGTTGATGCGGCTTCTGCCTGGTCACTTTCTTAGTGAGTGGGTTTCCATCTGTTCTGTAGGAGGCCTGGTTGTTAGCAGCCGAGACTTTGCTATTATGCTCTCTGCCATGGGATTCATAAAGCGACGGGGATTTGTTCAGCTGAAAGCAATCCCTGCCTCTTGCTCTGCGGCCTTCTTGTAGAGAAGACACAGAAGGCAGTGTGGCCCAGTGGAGAGAGGATAGACTTTGACGTCAGATGCACTTGGCTGTGAAGTCTAGGTTTGCTATTTATGTGACCTTGGATGGTCACTTTGCGGCAAGTCTGTCTCGTTAACTGGTGTGGTAGGTTTCACGGGTTGTGTTGGAGGCGTGTGAAGCTATCCCTCAGTATCATACTTGGGCAGTCAAGGCTGTTAGTGTCGTGTTGTTTGTGTGTTCGAGACAGGGTCTCACTATATAGTCCTGGCTGGGCTAGCTCTTACTACGTAGACCAGGCTGGCCTGTACTTCACAGAGATCCACCAGCTTCTTCCCCCTTGAGTGCTGGGATTAAAACACATCCCCATGACCGGCCTCCGTTAGTGTTGTTTTATGATTGCTATAATTATTCTAATAACAGCACTTCACAGTGTAAGACCCTGCGCTAATCCAGTCAGATGTACCTTAGCTGGCAGGCAACTCTGCCTAGTCAAAAAAAAAAAAAAAACAAAAAACAAAAAACAAAAAACTAAAAACAAAAAACAAGTTCCCTGGGTTTTGTCTTCTTTTTCCAATATATTGGCTACAGTTTGTAGAAACTCATAAGCAAAAGCTTGCTGTCTCTGTCTCCTTGTGTTCAGGTATTCTATAGTCACAGCTAATCTCAAACAAGGGTCATCGATGGTCAGCCATGGCCTCCCCAGCTTAGGGACCTAGGCTGACAGAGCTGTATCCATTTGGACTCTACTGTTCTTCTGGCAGAACGAAAGAAAAAGATTTCAAATCCTCCTCTGGCTTTCAAAACTACTGTGTGGAGCTCAAACACATGACTCTGCCCGCGGCTGATTGGCTAAAGTGAGTCACGTGACTTCTGACTTCAGCAGGGAGGGGGAAAATGACCTATCTTCTTATCACAGGAATACTTGTGGCCCCATCCAACCCACCTCAGAGGTCAATAGGGAATCCCTCACTTCATCTGGGAAAGCCTTTGGTTTCTCAAAGGAGGAAGAGCCCCTTTCCTGCTCAAGGGAGACTCTCAGGGACTCAAGGACTCAAATGGAGGCCCACTTCTAGGAAACCCACCACGGAGGCAATTTCTCCCTGATATGTTGTGAGAAAACAATGCCAAACAAACTTAACTCGAAGGCAAAGTGTGCCATTAGGGATGGGGAGAGAGAGAGTCAGGGCTGGGGAAAGCCAGTCTTGGAGAGATGGCACCGTTTTCCGCGGCGCCAGGCACTTCCTGCTAATGACTGCGTGCAGGCAGCTTGCAAGCACAGAGGATGCCAGGCAAGAACATAAAAGGCAGAGAAAGACGGATCAACATGTTTTGCTGCCATTTCCAGGAAAGGGATGCTGTCCCCAGCAGCCTCCCGCAGTAGATGACCAGGAAAAAAAAATAATAAAATAAATAAAAAGCAAATACAAATAGCACCACTGAAAATCTGAGCCCTGACTAGTACTAGTGCTTAGCAGTGAAATACATCCTCTCTCAGTCCTGGCTCCGGCCCAGCCCAGCCACTTGAAGCAACGTTGGCAGCTTGCTCGCTCTCTTGGCACCGGGAGTGTGTGGCAGCTGGATGGCTTGTAGTCACTGTAGTTTTGCAGCTGGTGGTGGTAGCGATTGGCAAAAATGAGCCATCCAGATGGGCATTAAATTTTTTTTAATGTTTATAATATGTCAAAAGAGAATAATCCTATGTCAAAGTGGCTGGGGCGAACTTTTATTCAGGAATTTACCAGAATTCTGTGTTGTCTAGATAGAGGGTTGCTTTATTGTAATACAGAGGGAAGTCTTATTCCCTAACATTGGTTTAGGGTGAAATGGAATACCCTTTGGTTAGAAAGATTAGGGGGACCTCCCACCTACTCCCATTTGGAGGATCTCCATAATCTGTCAACTACCAGCCAGCATTTAGAAATGTGGGCATAGGATATGAGTTGAGGGTTTGAAAGGAAAATGATGTCTTATTCTGGAATTTTTATGGTCTTCCGAGGGACCAGTGCCATTCCATTAGCGATAGAAAATGAACAGGAAGTCAATAGTTGTACTTCATACAATAAAGACCAGAGAAAACCATGGCCCTATACATAGAAGAGCAAGAGATTCATAGCTAAAACATGTATTTTTGAGCTGCCATAAATCAACAATAACAACAACCCAAACCAAAGGAATTGCCCGCTTTAAAAATGAGTGTCAGATGTGAGCATGCAGTTCATAGGAGGTCTGGATTGTTCTGAAGTGATGGAGAATCTCATTAGCCCTCAGGGAGAGGCGAGAGGTCATTTGAACCAACAATACTGGAGATACACGCATCACCACGTCCTGTGCACACCTGCTCTGTGGAAGGAGGATTTCTTGGTATCTACAACTTTGCAACACGCATGCTCTCCAACCCAGCAAGTCCTCGGTGACTCCTGTGACAGCAGCCAGCATCCCCGTGCAAGACCCTTCACGGCGCTGCATAGGAACCTGTGCTCCGATGTCCCAGCACTGCCACTTGAAGATGGCTCCTTGGGGCTTAGCAATAGCACCCTCTGAAAGCTTGTTCGAAATGTCCCACCCTTGAGCAGCCAAACTCAAACATGTAGAGAGAATAGACTCCATGGTCCCAGTGGCCTATTCTAATCAGCCCCCTACTGTTCTCTAAACCTCATGAAGCAGTGAGTTATGATGCTGTGTGTAATGAACAAGGAGGAAGAAGAGGAAGAGGAGGAGGAAGCAACCTAAACATCTAGAATGGCTTATTCATACTCTAAAAAAAATTAGCCAGCACGTTTTTTTAAATGGAGCGGATTCTTGAAGACTCAGAAGAACCCAGCAGACAATGTGATATTGTTTTGTTTTCCTAATGAAGCTAAGGAACATGGACTGGGGTGTGTACCTCAGGTGACGGAGCATCCGCCTGGCATGGATGGAGCCCAGGGTCCTATCTCCAGTACCCATAAACCCACAGAGGCCTGCACGGTAGCACACACCTGTAATCCCAGCATGGAGGAGGCAGAGGCGGGAGGATCAAGAGCTCAAAATCACCTAAGGCTACATGGTGATAATGAAACCGGGCTTGGCTACCTGAGACCCTGTCTCAAAGAAACAACAAAACTGTTAGAACCACAGCATCTATTTTAAAATGTGCATATATTTCTATGTGAGTGTGTCCAGAGGTCTGCAGGGAGTCTGCAGCAGGACACCAATGGGACCAGGACTATTGTGCAGAAACACCAGGCTTGGGATGGTGATAAGGCCTGTAGCCTTTCCTTTTGTCACTTGGTATGTTAGGTAACAAAGACTCAGGTAAGTATTATCTATGAATATGTTTTCCTTTTTCTTTGAATTAGCTGGTGGCTAGGAGGTTTGGGTTTTAGGCCACCTCCTCAGGGTCACCATGGCAAATGCCAACCTCCCTACCTATCAACTCCTTGGTCTGGCAAACAGGACTTGGACCAGTTAACCCAAACTGTAGCATGAATAATAAAACCCAGAGACAGACATTGGGGTTCAACCTGAAGATCAGAAAAGAAAAGCAGGCAAGCCACTAGAGAGCTCTGACTTCTATGAGATCTTCAGACTGAAAGAGTGCAAGTTCCTGTCTCATCCCACCTTATATTCCTCTCTAGTGCTGGAAATAAAGTTGTGCACCACCATCGCCTGGCCTCTATGGCTAACTAGTGTGTGCTGGGATTAAAGGTGTGTGTCACCACTGCCTGGTCTGTATGGCTAACTAGTGTGTGCTGGGATTAAAGGTGTGTGTCACCACTGCCTGGTCTTTATGGCTAACTAGTGTGGCTGCTGGGATTAAAGGTGTGTGTCACCACTGCCTGGTCTGTATGGCTGACTAGTGAGGCTGCTCTCCCACCTACGTTCTAACCTATCAGGTCAAGCAGCTTCTTTATTTAATTAACCAATGACCTTCCTCCATCACTCCACAAAAATTTCCAGCGTTTAAATTCAAGTGAGTTTGTCAGCCCCTGGTTTTGGTGATACTGGGTACAAATAGAGATAATACAAATACTCATGTTCTTATGGAACACAATGAACCCGAGGGTGGTCCTGCACACGGCCATCTTAATTGGATCGCACATGTAGGTAGTGAGATAACACCTGGGCCACAAGTTGTAGGGATAGTGTTTTGTTTTGATTCTAACAGGAAAAGCAGGGGTTATGTCAAACACCCAGTTTATTTCCAGAGTTATCTATTGCCTGTATAGCTTGCATCACATATGTGTCTAAATGGATTTTTTTTAACCAAGGTATAAATTCATTTAAAAATAAAACTGCAATTATGAAGAAGTAGATACAGGAATATTAGTTACGTAAGAATTGTAAAAAGGTTTTTAGTAAACAGCACAGGCTGAAGCAGCACTTACTGCAACTATAAGCGTCTCTCCCTTGCTGGAGATGATCCAACTTTACGGGCTAAACGCAGTGTTCAAGCACAGCATTGGGCCAGAGTTGGGAGCATCAACAGCCTGCTGTTTCCTAACCAGGCATTCTAAGTTTGAGAGTAGAGTCCAGGTTTTCTGTCTCTCTGGCCAGGTCTCCTTCCTGGAAACAGACTGCAAATGCCCTTAGCACCTTGGATGCAAACGGTTGAAGCATCCGACTTTATGAGGGTATTAATTTTGAAAAGCAGCATTGACTGCTTTCCACTGTTTCTTTAAAATAAATTTAAAGGAGGACTGGGGGGGGGGAGCTGCTAATGCAGAATGCCCTTCATCACAGTTTTAGGGTTCTGTAGATGAAGTCACTTTCTATAAACGTGAAAAACAAAATACGAAAGAGTGCATTTTGTGTTCGTAGGGTGTTTGCCTATCAAGTGTGAAGCCTTGGGTTTCATCCCCAGCACCGCGTGAGCTGGGCATGAGGGCACACATTCCTGGAATGCCAGCACTCAGGCTGTGGTGGCAAAAGGATCAGAAGTTCACGGTCATCCTTGACTCCATAGAGAGCTTGAGGTCAGGCCGGGACACATGAGGACACCTGAGGACACCCCCTTTTCAACAGAGAAAAAGAACAGAACAGCCGCATGTAACGCATGTCTATGATCCCAGAGCTTAGGAAGCAGAGGCCAGGGAGTTCTGTGCCAGCCTGGGCTACAAAGTGAATACCGAGATCTAGCCTGCAGGAAAAAAGGGAGGGGGGGCACCAAAGAGTGCCAACTATTGTCCGTGTGTCCTCCCAGGTCCATTTCCCTTTGCTGTCTGTCCTCTTCTGGACCCTGGCTGCTGACCGCTGCCACGATCCCACCTTCCTGGAGAGTTGAGCCTTCTGGTGAAATGGATGAGAAGCAACTATAGCAAAGAAAAGAAGGAGAAGGAGAAGGAGAGGGGAGGGGGAGGGGAAGACGGGAGGCAGAGGGGGGAGGGGGAGGGGCGAGGAGAAGAAGAAGAAAGAGAGATGCGGCTTTATCCCTCTCCTCCAGTCCCATCGCCGCTCTCCCCCTTTGCGGTCTTACTGATGGAGGCTACTTGGCGGTCCTCATTTTAAGCTGTACGACAGTGGTCCCTGAGTGCCATCATCCTTGTTGGGGTGCCTTTAACCAAGCCCACCCATGTACTTGACTTTCGAGAGCTTGTTTGGAGGTTCTAGCAAGGGAGCACAGCTACTCGTGGACCCTTGACCGAAGACTGCCCCTCCTCGACATGGGGAAGGCCGTCCAGCTGTTCCCCTTTATTTGGAGGAGGTCGTCAAGCATGCAGCTTCAGAGGGATGCACATGAAGTGTGAGGGAGGAAGCGGACGCCCTCCGTAGCCAGCCAGATCAGTCAAATCAACCCTGGAGATGAATGCCGCAGCCAGATCTCCCGACGTCCGTGGATTTGCTACATACATTCTCCAATTACTTCCATCGTACCACCGGTTTTCAGCTGGAACCCTCGCTAAGTGCTGCACAGGGCGAGAAGATGCGTGTTGGTGTCCATGAATACCCCATAAAGTCAGAAGTTAACGACGCGCCACGCTCTTTCCTGGGAGAGTCTATTTCTCCTGTTTTCAGCCCTCCTTAGTTTGTATGTGGTTCTTCGTGTAGCACTGAGGCCTCTTGGGCTGTCTCCTCCCCACATTAGCTCGTCTATTATATTGCCCTTGCTCAGTGTTTAGGCAGTCATGCTGGCGAGCTAGTGATATTCCTAGGAGACACAATCCCCCGGAAAGCTCCCTGTTCCCAGGGTTCTTACAATATTTCAGCCCCCTCCTCTGCAGTGATCTCAGCCTCAGGTGCATGGTTTGTGCTGCAGATGTGTGTGTTGGGATTGGGATCCACATTTCTGTGTTTTGATTGGTTGTCATGGTCTCCAGTTGTTGCCAAAGACGTTTCCCCAATGAGGGGAATGAACCACATTTATCCAGTGATCGGGTCTTAAAGACAGTTAGAGAGCTGTGGATTATGGCCAAGGTATGCTGGTCACCACTGCCCCCTACAAGTTCAGCGTGCAATGTTAATCATTGTTGTGATTCATAGGCGTCATTCCTAGGAAGGACTCTTGACTGCCTCCCTCCTATGGTAGCTTGCATGGTGCCTTCCGATAGCATGAAACCTAGTCCTCGGGGAGCCGACGTTCAGGTCAGGTCCAGCTCAGGAGCCTCTGGGCCCCATATCTGAAGTGCACGGTGTCTCCAGCAAGGGGGACTCACCTTCAGCCTCTGAGAGGAGCCCACAAAAGTAGTCATTGCCTGCAATGACTTGGGAGACGCTTGGACCACCCTGACCAGCAGCTCAAAAGAGGGCTTCGCGTGGCTGG
>NW_004949106.1:2184641-2190181 GCF_000317375.1 Microtus ochrogaster | reverse complement strand
AAAAAAAAAAAAAAACAAGAAAGTAGCCTCTGTTATTTAATCCTCTTCTGTCTTTCTTTCACATTTCCCCATCTGTTCACTAATAGTCTTTTTTTTTTCCTCTCCACTGGTTCCCCAAGTCTAAATGGCCCCCCTTTTACTTTCCCAGTGTCTGTAGTTACTACAGACTTCATACTCACACCAGAAAGTTTTGAGTTAGAGTTCTCTAACGAGAGAGAATATGCGACCTCTGTTTTTCTGGGCGTGGGCTCCCTCCCTCCCCCTGGTCTTTTCAGCGCCATCCCTTTACCTGTAAAGCATCTGATTGCATTGCGGTTTGCAGCTGACCAGCGTTCCAGAGTGTATATGTGCGCATACGTGTCACGTTTTCCTTATCCGTTCCTCGGCGGAAGGACACTTAGGTCGTTTCCCGCTTCCTAACTCTTCGTGAACAGAGCAGCAATGATCACGCCTGAGCAGCTATCTGTGCGAAAGGATTGCCAGATCCTTTGGGCATAGGCCAAGGAGTGGAAAAGTTGGATCATCCGGAAATTTTATTTTTGGCGCATTTGAGAATTCTCCACACTGATTTTTCCAGAGTGGCAGCATCGATTTGCAATGCCACCAACACTGAAGAAAGACTCCCCTCTCCCAATAGCCTCTCCAGCAGTAGCTGTGGCTTGTTTTGTTGGTTTTGACCTTCGGGCTGGAGTAAGATGAAATCTCAAACCTATTTTAGTTAGCATTTTTCTAATAGCTAGAGACGAGGAAGACTTTTGGAGATTTCTCTTAGCCATTTTTTTTTTCTCTTTTGAGAACTCTCTCTTCAGGTTCCAGGCTCACTTTTTAAATGGGTCATTTATTTTTCTGACTTTTTAATTTTTTTTTATATATTATGGACGTTAACCCTTTATCAGATGCATAGATGGCAGCAATTCTTTCCCGTTATGCTTCCTCTTCATGAAATACATTGTTTCCTTGGCTGTGTTTATAGTTTCATGAAGCTCTACTTGTCAATCATATGCCTGAATTTCTGAGCAAATGGAGCCCTATTCAGAATTTCCTCTCCTACACCTATGTTCGGGCTGATACTACCTATGGTCCCTCTAGCAGCCCCAGGTTTCACGTTTAGGCCTTTGATCCATTTGGAGTTAGTTTCTGGGAAAGATGATAGATGCAGGTGTAATTTTATTCTTTGGCCCGCGGGCACCCAGTTTTCTCAGGACCGTTTGTTAAAGACGCCGTCTCCCATCCAGCTTATGTTTCTGGCATCTTGTCAAAAGTTAAATGGCTGAAGTTATGTGCTTGTGTTTGTGTCTTTGGTTTTGTTCCATTGGCCTGTGTGGCTGTTTTGATGCCAATAGCACTGCGTGTTTATTATCATGGCTCAGTAATATATCCCAAGGTCTGGAATGGTAGTCCCTCCACCACTGTGCTTCTTCTCGGGATTGTTTTTTGACTATCTGGAGTCTTTTGTGATTTTGTATTAAATTTGGTATACTTTTTTTCTATTTCTGTGAAGAATGCGATAAGGATTTTGATTGGGGGGGCGTACTGAATCTGATCTGTAAATAAATTGGTAAAATTTTTTGCAACATTAATTGTGCAGGCACATGAGGATGGGATGTCTTTCTACTTTCCAGTGTTTTTACCTCTTTCTTAAGAAGATTAAAGTTTTCTTTGTAAAGGTCCTTCACCTCCTTAGTGTGTATATATATATATATATATATATATATATATATATATATATATATATATAATTTTTGAGACTACTGTGAATGAGAATGTGTTCGTTATCTCTTTATTGTTTGTTTTTGATATCTAGAAGTGCTATTTTATTTGTACAAGTTGATCCTGGTTCCTGATGCATTATTGGATAAATTTGTTTTTCATTTCTAGACGTTTTCAGGTAGAAATGTTGGGATCCCTAATGTATAGCCTCTTGTTATCCGCCAATAGAGTTAGTTTGGTGGTTTTTCGTATTTGTACCCTTTTAGTTTCTTTTTCTTGCCTTATTGCTTTAGCTAGTGCTTCAAGCACTGCATTGCAAAGGAGTGGTGAGAGTGGAAATCCCTGTCTTATTTCTGCCTTCAATAGGATTGCTTCAAGCTTTTCTCCATTGAAGACGATGTTAGCTGTCTTTTTCATATACAGCTTTTCTTGTGTTTGAGATATGCTCCCTCTAGCAGTACATGCTATAGAACTTTTATCATGAAGGCACGTTGGATTTTGTCAAACAGTTTTTCTGCATCTATGGAGACGATCGGATGATTTTTGTCTTTGCATCCCTTTACGTGGCTTGTTACATTTACCGACTTGCATATGTCGAACCATCCCTGAATTTCAGGGATAAAGTCAGCTTGGTCATTTTGCCTGAATCTCCTTCCTATCCTGTAGCCACACTGTCTAGGTAGGATGCTACTTCACAAAGCATTAAGAGACATTGAGTGATACCTCTTACCTGAAGAAGTTTGCCTGCTTTTTACTTTACAAGAGAATATGTTAGAAGTATCAAAAAAAAATCCCACCATGCCCCTAGGCATGTGAAAGCCATCCTTCAGATGTGTTTTCTGTTATAACAGCCCCATACACACATAAGACCTATGGAGGGTCCGTGCTGTGACCATCAGCGCTCCCTGGCTTTTCCCATCCATATTGCTATTGTTCACCCATGCTCAGCTCATCCCCGAAGGGGACGGGCATGGTCCTGTGAAGCTCTGTCATATCCTTGAGCATCACTCTCTGGAGCCGCCCGAGTGCCTGACTATCCACCTTCACCTCCCTCATAGCTGAGTAGCACACACAGGGGAGCTGGTACAGCTTGGTTTTCTTTCTTCTATCTCAAGATCATCAAGGGAGGGTCTGGTGTCAAATATTGAAGAGAAAATAAACAAGGGGGGATGGATGAGCAGAACATACAGGGTACCTATGCCACTGCAGCATAGGTATGTGTCATTGCCCACCTGTTTAAGTCTGTAGACTGGATGGCATCCTGAGTGAACCCTAGTTGAGATGTGCAAGTCATAAAAATGTCAATGATGGTTTCTCACTCATAAAAACAATTGTGATCACTTTTGAGAGGGATGCTGGTCATGAGGAAGTTGTGGGTATGGGGACCAGGGAAGTAGCTGTGCAGCTTAACAAAGTCCAGACAACCTTGGCAGGGACCACGCAAGCTTTCCTTTGTCTCATGGTGAATACGCTGCCAGTGCAAGATCGTGTCACAAGTAAAAACTTAAAAACAACGCAGTACAAAATTATGCAGCTTTACCCACTGTAATGTTAGCAAGTAGTCAGAAGCTGGGTGGTGGTGGTGGTGCACACCTTTAATCCCAGCATTTAGAAGACAGGGGTGGAGAGGTGGAGCTCCAAGTTCGAGACCAGCCTAATCTATAGAGTGAGTTCCAGGACAGCAGAGCAACACAGAAAAACACTGTCTTGAAAAAATTTAAACATACATACATACATATGAATACATATTCATAAAAATGGCCTTACTTACATAAATAATTATGAATTGAATTCAAATTGAATTAGTAAGGTCGATTACTATGACCATACCATATCCATCAATGAATATAATCACCATCCTTCCACGTGACTGCCTGTGAACTATGACATGGAAGCACATAGCCGATGAGCCTTTCAGATATGCATCCTTTGGTGGAATGAACAAGATGCCTGCTAAACTTGCATCACGTCATTGCTGAGACTTGATTTAAACACACAGGCAGTTACAAGGCAATGAATTAATTGTACCTTTAACATGTAGCTCACTTTTCTACTTTCCTTTTCTACTTAGAGGGTCAAGCATTTTCCAAAGGGGAAAAACATCTTCATGTACAAAATAGTGCTTTGCTGTGTGCACGGCCCTGAATGTAAGTAATTGCTTGATGTTTGAGGATGTCTGCTAAGTGTGCAGATTGCGAAGAAGGTACTTTCAATTGTTCAATAATATGTCCTATTTAATTGCTCTTATTATTGAATAAAAGTCCCTGCAGAATTTTCACTTCCAGCAATGTCTTCTGACCTTCTTTAAGTGTCTAGACAATAATGACTTCCTGAAATGTTTGAAGGAAAACATAAGAAAAAGCCCTACCTATATAAAATTATGAATATTTGAGGTTATTGGGGTGCAGAAGGAGAGAGAAAACAAAATGTTTCTGCTGTTTGCTACTGTGCTCTGGAATTGCAAGGTTTTGTTGTGACCGGGATTTCATAATCAAACTCCCGACACAAAGAGTTCCATTTCACAAGAACAACGCTCACATCAGAGGCGCGAAGTTTGTAACACCAAAATGACTTTTGGTGACATTTGCAAGGAAAAGTCGTGATGCTTGGCTGGACAAAACGATTCTTGGCAACTCTCAGATATTTGGTACACCAGGCACTGCATTTCCCTTAAATAGCCACTAATGACCTTAGAGTTTCAGTTTTCAGAAGCTTCTGGAGTCAAATTTGTCTTCAGTGTCTGAACCGTCTCAGGAGGTGACAGACAGGCAGCTAGACCACATCCACCCCTCTGAAGGACACAGCAGTTGAGGCTACATCTCTTTTCCCTGCGCAGGCCCCAAGACAGCTTCTCTATTAACCAGTCCCTCCTCTCCATCCTTTTAAAACCAAGAGTCAGGAAATCTGAATAGGCAAGGGCGGTGAATTTGTCCCTTGATACAGAAAGGCAGGCACCTCCGTGGACCAACCATCTTAAGGTCTACGAACACAGACATAAACATTAGCATTCAACTGCAGCGTTGGGCCACGCCGCCACCTCAACTACAGCATGGCAGAGACTGTGAAGGCAACGGAGCCTTGTGACCCCTGACGTGACCCAGAACATGAGCCTGAGGGTTTCAGGCAGCGACTGCCCCTTCCCGTCCCTTAAGAGGGGCGCACCATTCAGGGCAATGTCTCTTTATTGCATCGAAGGCAGAGCTACATCAAAACCGCCAGTAGCGTCCGGTTGACGGTGTTGAGAGTCGTGCATCAGCTGCCGATTTAAATTAATTTTGCTTCTTGAACCATGAAAGATAGTTCTTTGAACAAGAATCCATGATAAATACACATGTGTAAAAGTCCTTTAATCATAATTATCATAAATGCATAAAACACAGTTTAAGGCTCTCAGCCTCATTAATTTCTTATGGTATGAAAGCAAAAACAAACAGTAAATGAGAAAAGTATAAGTCATAATTTAAATGTGTTATGCATGGCCATTTAGCCCATTAAAGGAAGAGGGTCTCTGTAAACTCTGGCGGAAAAATATTCCTGCACCAGTGAGTGTCAGAGAGTAACGTTGTCATCTCCCTACAGAGCGCCAGTGTTTAGATATTTAAAAAAAATAACTTGAGTGGTTAAAAAAGAATTAGAACAATTGACTGTTCCCTCGAACACCTTAGACTCCCTCTTTCCAAGGATTCAACTCTTAACTGATACCCAAGGGCAGGTGGCTCCTTTCCAAGGCCTAGCAGGTAGTAAACACTCAGCAAATATCAAAGAGCCTGATCCCAGACAACCAGTGTGTCCAAGTTTACACAGGTGAATTTGAAACAACTCCACCTTCA
>NW_004949106.1:2162218-2184412 GCF_000317375.1 Microtus ochrogaster | reverse complement strand
AATCGGACTAGTTGAATGGATACAATGTCACGAATAGATGGATGGATACAATGTCACAAATGGGGACTAGCTGGATGGATATAATGTCACGAATCGGGATGGTGGGTCCATGTGATGATGTTCAGGATGCTCACACAGATCCACACTCTGTCACGTTATGAAAGAGGAAGGGATTTAGCATAATCCCAAGGCAAGACCTTAACTGTGCCCTGCTGTCTCTTTTGCATAAGTTATATTTGCTCAGACTTCCTGATAAAGTCAAGGATGACAACATCTGCCAGATGTGGCCCACACGCCTTGGGTGAATAAGCCACTATCTTCATGGCTGTCCTCTTGTGTGCCACCTGCACTGGGACTAGTATGATTCTCTGGTCTGCTTGCAGAAGCCCCGCTATGCTCTGAGAGCCACTGGCTTGACAGGGCCATAAACTGATCTGTTTAATGGGAATATCATAATGATTACTGTCCTCAAGCTAAAAAAAAAAAAGCAACACAAATTATCATTTCTCTAGACAAAATATCACTCTTTTTCTAGTGACTTGGTTGTGATGATAAGGGTGTGATTAGGGACAATTTCAAATGTTCCCAATTGTCGTCTTCCTAAAATGGCTCTTAACACTCAACCTGATGGATAGCGGAGCGGACATCTCAGGAACTACCAGGAACGTATACTGTAATTAGACACCTAATGACTAGAAACACCTTGCAGGATGGTAAATCTCCTGGACCCAGTGGGTCCATTGCCAGCTGAACCTAGGCTGAGACTCCATTCATTGCCGTCTCCGTAAGCCCTGCTCTACCAGAAGACAGCAAGAGCCATCAGCATCCCTCATGCCATGGCTACCTGGGACCCTGGATCCAGCGCTGTTCACAGGAATCTGAATACTGCACTTCCCCAAGCATAGGATGAGATTCAATAATCTTTAGGTCCTTTGTGGGGGAGATATTGGAGGGTAATGGCTGAATATATGCATATGTGTAGATGGTAACCTAGATCCATCCCCCTAGAGACATGGCCTTGTTTTGGGTCCAGTGACTTCTGAGAATCAACCCCAGTCTCACCACTAGTAACTTGGGCATTGGGGGTTACTTTGAGTGTTAAACCTTCTTCATAGGGAAGCGTATCTGAACACAGAGTCCCTAGCTGGGCTGCTGTTTGGGGAGTTTGTGGAACTTTGGGGACATGGAGCCCAGACGGTAGAACCGGTAGATGGGGTAGGCCTTGAGGACTATAGCCTCTCTCTGCTCTCTCTGGCTTCTGTCCTGAGCTTGCAGAGTCCCTGAATGCTGCAGCAGTGTATCGGTTCCCCGACACTCCCACTGCCACAGCCATGAGCCCCCACCATGCCTCTGCTATGGGCTTTGTTGGTCGCACAGGCTCTCAGGCAGGCAAGCAAAGCACGCTCAGCCTCCCTGCTTCTTTCGCATTGCCCGAGCTGCGTGACTCCCTTGTCAACCATGCCTTACTA
Source organism: Microtus ochrogaster (assembly GCF_000317375.1). NCBI lineage: Eukaryota > Metazoa > Chordata > Mammalia > Rodentia > Cricetidae > Microtus > Microtus ochrogaster. Next base: position 2,182,943 of record NW_004949106.1, on the reverse strand, counting down.
GTGATTTCCTGGATTTAGCTTCTGTGACTCTGGAACACAATCATCACTCAGGCCTTCAAGAAGCAAGGAATCGAGATCCCAGGTGGCACATCCCTGTCACACAGATGGCACCTCAGCTGAGCCTCTCCACAATGGGGTCCCCCCTTTTCTGGTGCATTCCTTATCACTTTGGTCAATGAAAGTCCCCAGGACTTTACTTGGAGCTTGTTCAACAGGGGGACGCTTTGTGTAATACATCCATTTTCATGAACCTCATTTTTGAGCCTCTGGGTTTTTTTTCTACTGCAGCTGTTCTGGCTTTTCTACTTCGATCAGCATAAATAGTAACCTTTAGCAATGTTATAAGCTGGCTTCAGAAAATGTACGAGCATGCGCAAATGCAGTGGCCTTGTCAGGGTCTTGATCTCCAGGGTGCCTTTATCAATATGTCATTTCCTTACTCAGCTTCACACTGTGCCCTTAACGAAGGCAGAGTTATCATTACCAGGTCAGCTCAAAATGGATTGTAAGCCCGTGTTGTGTGAGTAGATCCCATAGCTCTTTTGGGGTCCTCTCTTGCCTGGACCAGTGATTCCCTGGACAGGTCTGGTATCCAGAAGAACTGATAAAAGACAAAGCCAGAAACTGCTTTGAACAGCAAGCCATAGATCTCTGAGCTATTTTTATTACCTTTAATGATGTGTGTGTGTGTGTGTGTGTGTGTGTGTGTGTGTGTGTGTGTGCAGGTATGTGCATGAGAACTCCAGACCCTCAAGGGCCATAAGAGGAAAGTAGATCCCCTAGATCTGGGGTTACATGTGATGGAAGCTGCCTGCAGTATTGGCTGAGAACCACGTCCGGGTCCTTTGCAAGAGCAATGTGTTTTCTCAATCACTGAGCTATCTCTCCACACCCTCTGCATTTTTTTTAACCCAGGAAGAACTTTCACGAAACAAAAGTAGGCATGCTTTATAACTCAGAGTTCATGAAAATTTGGATTTTAAAATTTCCCTTCTCTCTCTCTCTCTCTCTCTCCTGAGTTTTACAAAAGGTAGGTTCCTATATCTGAGTGGTTTATACTTAATCCTACCATGACAGACTTTCTAGGCTTGAGAACACAATCTTTTCTGGACCTCTAATAACCTTGTTTGAGTTATGACCTAGATGGGGGCCTAGATTGGGTGTTCCTGTCCTCTGTCGCAGGTAGAAAGGGTCTGTGAATTCCCAACAACTTCCTCTGACGGTCTCGCTGTCTCTTCCATTGGAAAGCCATTGTGCAAGACCTTTCAATAGTTCGCAAACAGCACTGAAGAGCCATTGTTCTTGGGAGTAATACCTCCTTCTGGCTCTCACAAACCTTCAGATACCTGAGTGCACTCCCCGCTCCCGTTATCCCATTCCGACTGATAAAGCTTTAACGATTCCATTGCTCCATACACAATGTCTCAGAACATGGCTGAGCTCAGTGTTCGGCACAGGGCCCCCAGGGCTGTCTTCCTGCCAGCTGGCCAGAGAAGGCTAGAACTCCCAAACTGAATTTCCTTATCTGCTTTTCTCAAACGGCTCCTGACACCGCATGAGGTACTTCCCCACGAAATATATTCTGAGATTACAATTCCTGTCTTGGAGAAAGTTCATGAGAGAACACACAGGAATGCCATCTGTGGGGAAGGAGAGCAAGTCGGGATCGAGCAGAAGGGAGAGTTGAAAACAATATCGCTAGAGTGGAGACCTCAACTGGTCTCCATGAAGTTCCTGAGATGGTCAAGGGTTGACTCTGCCTTCAGAGCTGACCTACGTTGAAGGAAGGCAGCTCATCTTAGTTTCCTGATATTCTCTCATGGTTTCTTTGAGACGATGAAAATATGAAAATGTCAGTGAGATAACTCCACCAGGGCAAAGGTCATTCCCTAACTGGGACTCAGCAGCAAGTAGAGCTTAACTTTATTTTTCTAGAGAACTTGGTGGGCTTCAGTGTTCTTGCTTTTTATTATACTCACATCTGGCTATTGGCACAAAGTGGTGTCAGGATCCCAGGTAGAGCCCGGTCCCTTGGGACTGTGATCCTCTACTGATGTTCGGAATGAAGCCCCTCTTCCTCTTTGTTCTTTCAGGATTGGGAACACGCCGTCCGGCTGTTGAGATCCCTGTGGGCACCAGGACAACCCTGCCCCATGCCCAGTACATTTTCTTGAGGTTGATGTGAATTGACTTTATCACTGGTCCCTGCCCTGCTCGGCAGAACATCTTGGACCATGGTTCTCTGAGACTGCCTGGATTGTACCTCGCTCTAGGATCACCTGACAGTGCTGTTCCAAAGGTGTGGAAGACCCGAAGGGTTCCAGAAGCTGAAGAGAGAGCTGGAATCACGGGCAGAGGAGTGTTGAGGTGGAAGGGAGATGCATTCGGGTCACCTTGTTCCCAGGTTCCTAAACTGGGTAAAATTTTTACTCTTCCATTTTCTTTCTCCATTTGCCCAGGATACCTCAAACTTGAAATTCTGCTTTTTCAAACTCCTCCCAAGAGCTGGTGCATACCCTACCCCAGCCCTATTTGCTGGAATTGCAGGCAGGTGCCTTCACTCCAGCTCCACTCACTGGGATGGCAGACTTTCCCTCTCTTTCCAGCCCGATTTTCTGCAGCAGTGACTAGCCCCCATGAGATAAGCCAGGCCTTCCTAGATAATTGGCAAAAACATTTATTTATATAATTGCCAAATAAATTTAGGAAGTTTAGTTTCTATGGCATACCAGATAACTTTTCTAGAATATGCTGGGCTTCAATTTCATACTTCTAGTCTCAAGCAAATAGTAATGAAGTCTTCGCCCAGATTATTTTGTCCATTTATTTAAAAACAAAGGACAAAAAAAGCCTCCTTCTCTGTGGAACCGGTCTGAAACTTGTAGTGGACACTGCAGATACCTGAATGAGGGCAACAGGGCTTGTTCAGTGGTTTGAGCCAATCTCTTCCCTCCAGGACTGGGGCAGCTACCTCTCAGGACTCAGCAGATGGTTCTCTTGTGGTCTTATGGGAAATGCGCACACCCAAGTGCTCCTTAGTGTGTATGTGTGCATGTATGTCTGTGTGTATGTGTGCATGTGCATCTGTGTGTATGTGTGCATGTGTGTATGTGTGCATGTGCATCTCTGTGTATGTGTGCATGTGTGTATGTGTGCTTGTGTGTATGTGTGTGCATGTAAAATAATAACAAACCTTGGGAGTTAATGAAGTTGTAAAGGTTCATAAACTAAATACATAATACCAACATATTTTCTTCCCTGAGGTACTCAGAAATGCAGAGTGGGAGCAACAAACAAATACTTAAAATTTCCAAGGAAGACGCAGCAGCCATATGAATGGAGGTTAACAACGCTATGTAGATGATATAAACCGAGACCTGGGAAGGGAAATGGGCATCTCAGGTTCTTGTCTCGAAGGCTAGACTTCATAGAAGTGTCACTTATATCACGGTGATTAAACTCCAACAAGGATTAGCTTTTATTTTATTTTGATTTGTTTGTGTTTTATTTTGAGGACACAGAAGAAGATTAGGTGATTTTATATTAAATAATTTTCGAAGATGACATAGAAATATCTGCAGCAGAATTGGGGAAGCAACAGAGAAGCAACGGACAAAAAGCTAACTGAGATGGAGATAATACAAGAAGCGTATGCTTGTGATAAGGGGGCTCACACTCTGTTAATAGGAGACGATATGATGAACGTGGATCAAAGGGTTTGCATTTCTAACAAACATGTTGAACCAACCAGAAAATGTGCTTATTGTGGGGAAAATGCAAACCAAAATAACAATTCAATTTTCCTTTGCACGTACCAGGCTGGCAAAACCCAGAGATGTATAAACATTCCCCCCTACAGCAGAGAAATGGGCACGCGATACCCATAGATGCCGCTGGGAATAAAAGCTACATGTCACAGTTTGTTTTGGAAGCCATATTGCAACTTCTCCTGATTGAAAACACATCACACAGTCTTTGACTCTAATCTCCACTTCTTGGAGTCCTGCAGAGGTGAAAACACCACCAGGAAGTGAAAACGTGTATGGTGTGAGTTGAAAATCATACTGGGCCAGGCAGGAGGGACAGGATCAAAGTGGTTAAATACGTTATGAGCCGTTCACAATGGGAAGTATTAAACATCCATTAAAAAAGTTAAGTAGAGACTATTGTATATATAAAACCATTTGTAAGGGTTACCTTAGCATATAAAAACCATCTTTACTTTGCCTATCTATTTATGTCTGCATATACTTGTAAAAGGATGGGGAAAATAGAAAGGCCAACACCATCTTGTTAGCCATAGTCATGGGGGTGATGAAGGGGAAGCCAGAAGAATATGAAACCTGGAGGCAAAGAAGAAAGTGACAAGCAAAAATCGGATTTCACTTAAAAAATGTGAAACATGACCAAATTGCACGTTTATATAAAGTTATTTGCCAGCATGTATATACAGGATCCTGGCAGCGGGGAAATGTTAATGTCAGTCATGGGGCTGTGATTGGAAAACCGTGTAACTGAACTCCGGCCCAAGGGAGGGGCACGGCCATAGCGCAGGCGCAGTCGCTATGGAGACCAGCAAAGTGTTTCTGCAGAGCCATCCTCACAGGTCCCATGTGGACAATCACAGCAAATATGCTAAACAGTAAAGTTTAAAGAGAAGCAGTCATTTTATGTGCTACGTTAGCACGTTTAATAGTGTCGTTACACGTAATGCGAATTTACGTTAAATCCATATAATATTACGCCGTGAAGGCCGTCTCTCTTTGTGTACTTTGACGTTGTAGCTTCCAAAGGGCTAAAAAGTATAAAAATAGGTTTGTGATGCTGCAGCTGATGTTGTATTCTGGCTCCTGGGCAAGGCTAGTTCAAAGTATAGAAACTAAATGTTACAGAAATGGGCAACAGTGAGCAAGCCCTGTGGACCACAGGGAGGCGTTCACCTGTAACTGAGTATCAGTCAGAGAAAAGGAAATGATACATCCCAACCTTCGTTATGTAGGTGTGTGGAATGTCTGGCGGCTTCTCACGTGAGGTAATTAGATATGGTATCTGTAACTCGTGAGACAGCCCAGTACAACATTTAGTGGAAAGTTAGAGGTCCTTTATCTTGAGGTCACCCTGCAAGTTGTCTTTTGAGCATTGATGCTGGACCAAATGTAATAGGAGAACGCAGAATAGCTTGAGGCAACGCCTCATGACCCTATCTGTGTGGTGTTGAAAGTGACAACGGCCAAGCAGACTCCGGAGAATGTTTCTTGCTTGGTCAGGTGGCCATCTTGATCCAGCTCCATCTTTCTTTTATTTGTTTGAGTCTTGGATATCCTAATTTTGAAGTTTTGGAGACTAGCACCTCTTAGGTGCCTACTAAATTGCTAAAGGGCAATAATTTGTACTACGGGGGAAATATATAGTACTCTTCATTCTGGCCTTGAAGACCAACTTCACACAAGTCGATAGAGATCGTTGATGCCTTCCAGAAGTCTGCATTCTCAAGAGAATAGAACATGCAGACGTGATAATGATTTTAAATTTTGAAATGGGAATTAAAAATTTTTATCATGCAAATACTGTTACTTAAAAGCTATATAAGTTTGTTATGGTAACTATAAAAAAAACAGTAATTCCTAGGTAATTTCTGAGAAAGCAGAATTTTACTTGAAGTACTCAGAATTTTTGCTTCGAATTGTTATTGCCGCTGAACAGTTAAATAATGAACAATCAGCAAAATATGACTATTCAGAGGCTACTCTATCAACTAGAGCCTATTTCTCTAACAAGTAGAATCATAAAAGGAATTAAAATATACCAGCTATGTTTACAAATGGTCAGGGATTGTGTTCCACTTCAAATTGACCGTATTGGATTACAATTAGCAGACTATTGACCTGCACATTGAGTGCACTTCGTTTTAACTCTAGGTCGGTCATTTCTTCAAGTCAATGTCGAGATTGTAATGGATAATTGGAGATTTCAAACCATATACTCCTGGGCCGATTAATTGTGATCGGCACGGTTCCGACCGCTAATGTCTGGATCAATGTCAAATTCGCTCATATTGCAAAATGTGCTGGTACAGCGGTTAGCTTTTGTTAAGCATTTCCTGTCCCCTCCTTTGTCTCTCTCTTAAATTCCAATAAATAAGCCTTCACCAAGATGCCCCTCCTGCTTACAGAGAGAGCTGCAGGAAAAGTGCTGGACTCCGCGGCCTTGCCTTGCCTGAAGGTCTCTCGACAGTGAGTTCTAAAACTGTCTTCTTGGCCAGGCCTCAAGAAAAAGGCGCCGTAACAGCCCAGAAAAGAAAGTCAGACATGAATGAACCCCATCTTTTGTGCTGCTCAGTGGTAGAAGCCCAATTATGATTACACCAGTCGAGTCTTATTGATAGGTAGTATGTAAGCCCATACACTTTGCAATTTTTTCTATTGAGAAGTGTGCCATTGAATGGTGGTGATTTCATTTCGATTTCATTTCCAATCTATGCTCATTAACGATAGTGGAAGCGAAACCTTATTTAAGTAAAAATAAATTTCTGTATGCAGAGGGAACGAATCGATTCGTCTTGCAGGTAAAATCCTAGGAGGTAAACATGCATTTTATTCTAAGTCAGTAGAAAGCAGTATATTATGCTGTCTGCGTAGGAATACCTGAAACTTCATACTTCTGACTGCCTTCGTTCTTTTTATATTTACCAAAAAAAGTCACACACCCAAAATGCTATTTTAAAATCAAAGAAATCTGTTCTGCATCTCATTTTACTATTTAATAGAGCAGCTGAAAAATGACTTAAAGATGTGGCCATATGGTGTGAAAATCCAGAATCAAGAAAAGAATGAGATACTGTAAACACATAAAAAGCAATAAAAAAAAAAAAAAAGGAGCCAGCTCCTAGCTCCGTTAATGAGAAGCTGGTGACGGGGGCTGTCTTTTATTGATCACATTTGAGGCCATTGACTCACTGATGTTTTCCAAAACACAATCTCTACATCCCGAAGTGTTCGAGAGATTCAAGGAAGTCTCTCCCTCATCCTGAAATTGTTTGCACAGAAAGCTTCCATAGAATAAATTACGGAGGCTTCCAGCTCAGTTCAATTAACTGAATGAAGCCGGGAGAGAAAGGAGCTCCAATCTGGTAGCCACAGAACCTGGCATAATTTTCGCTCGTGGAGTTTACAAGTGGATCGGGGCATTTAAACGACAGCCTGAATTTGGGAGCTAAGATAACAGGAAGAGGCAGGGGGAGCTCAGGCTCACACTTTGCCCCCACAGATGTCTCCATAGGAAGCGAAGAACTTGAAACCCAAGGCATTTTATGAGGACGTCTTGTCTTCTTAAGGAATTCTGATGTCTCCTCTGCTTCTCCCCAGCTTCAGAGATACACAACGCGCCAGACTTTCTGTTCCTGAGGAGTTCCAAACAGTTCGTTCCTTTAATGGTGCTTCAGAAATGGAACCCAGCTTCATGGAAAAAAAAAAAAAAAAAAAACCTAGGTCCCTTGATAAATGTTTAAATCTTCCAGGCCTGAAGAGTTATCCAGTGCTGACCCAAAGCTCGGGCTGTGAACTTGTGTCCGTACCTTAATTTATTCAATAAAGATTTTCCGAGGCCAACACTGGTCTCAGCACAGAGAGTAAAAGCATCTCTCTTTTCAAGAGCTTCAAGTCAAGAGGGGGAAAGAACCCTTATAAACAGTTTGTGAAAAAAAAGTGGGTGATCTACCCCCAGCGAATCTCTGGAGGGGTCTTCAGAGAACTAGGGAGTCTCTATAGGTTCTGTTGGGTCAGCAGGTACCTGTTTCCTGGAAGCAATTTTTGCTTTTGGTTTGTAAGAAACATCGTTGATTTTAAGGCATCTGAGACACTCCCCTCCCTCCTGTTAAAGTCAACTGTGGCAAATCCCACCCACCCCTTCCTCGTAACTGCAGTGTGTGGGTGGCAGAGGGGGGAAGGCCTCTCTGAGGGTGACTTACCAAACAAGGAGCTCAGACTCTCTGTCCCTTGGTAGCCCCAAACCACTTGGTGACAGGAAGACAATAAGGGGGGACTGATGTTGACAGTCTCAGGGTTTGCTTACACGTTAGCAACCGGCTGTCTCCCTCAACCAAACCCAATCCTGCCGTCGGGAGCTGCGGAAGCAGGGAAAACCACAACTAAACTACTAAAAGCCTCATGTCATGGCGGCGACACTTTCTTACAAAAAGATGGTATCCTCAGTAGCCCTGGAAACCCAGGGGATGAGTGGAAGGTGGTGGCGGGGAGGGCGGTCTGCTGGAGTCCAACAGAAGCCAAGAAGAGACCCCAGCAACCGCTAAGATGAAATCTTGACACACCGACCTAGATAGTGAGGCCTCCTTCTGGTCCAGTGTCCCTTCCAGCCCCGGGCAATTTGGCTCCATGCCCACAACAGCGCCCTCGTGTGCTATGCTGGAAATAAAACAAAGGACGCCATTCATCACAGTTTTCAACAACTGGTTTCTCTTCTAAATCTGAAAGAAAAACTTGGCAATCATAAGGCTGGGGTTTTTTTTTCTTCTTATTTTTATATATTTTCTTCTTAGTGTCAAAATAAACTAGAAAAAAAAGGGGGGGCCAATGGAAAGAAAAGGAAAACAGAGCAAATGCTTTAGAACTCAGTGGCCACACACTGCTGTGTGGCAGATACCACACCGTGGAATGTGCTGCTCCCAAATTCTCCAATCCCGAGGGCCAGCCCCTTTCTGCTTCTGTGAAATGGGGCTACTTAGCGAGACCCAAATAGGCTCCCCGTGTTAACGGCGCTGAATATTTACTTTAATCAAAGTGACATTTCCCAGACGGTGTCACCCAGAAAAACCTCATCTGCCATGAGAAGTAAAAATGCAGTTGAGCATTCCAGGGGAAATTGAACACAGGTGCTTCCCCATCTTAGGATGATTTGGTTTAGAAAACCACATAAGCGGAAGAGCGGTACCGGGATGGCACGGATCCCCCTCCCCACAGGCATCTGCTACCTGTGCTAGGTACTCGGGATGCCTCGCGAAGGCGTGAAAGACAGAGCGTCAAGTTGCGTCGTCAATTGCTAACCCCGGCGCTCGTGTTTGTTAATCAGGAGACTTGCTGTCTACAGTTTCGGGACTTCCCCTCTGCCCAGCCAAAGGAAAAGCAGGGCGGCGTTTAAGCTTAAAAGGCTGCTCCCTCAGAGCCTCTCAGAGCTGTTAGCCTGCGGCAGCTAACTCAATGACCGCCACGGGATTTGCAAATACAACAGACAGTTTCCTCCATGGATACATATGTATGAGGACATTATACACTTTAGAAACTCAATAAAAGTGTCCTATGGCCAATGGGAGAGAGGCCAGGCATGGTGGAACCTATCCCCTAATCTGTTTGCTCGGAGGGAGCTTTTCAGAGGAAATGGAATCACCATCGCTACCCGAATCAGAGGACAATCCACAGACTCGGCACATCAGAAAGGCCAGACTGTGCCGGATGCTGGTCAGGTGACTTACAGGTGCTTTGTCAAGGGACCTCCTGAACTCCTCTGACCTCAGCTGCTGCAGCTACTTCCGAGGGATGCTGCTGGGACTGAGGTGGTGTGAGCGTGCATGTGTGTGTGTGTGTGTGTACACACGTGCATATGTATGTGTGCATGTGTGTGCGCGTGTTTGTGCGTGCGTGTGTGAACACACACGTGCGTGCGTGCATGCGTGTGCGTGTGTGTGCACTCATGTGTGTGCATGTGCGTGTGCATGTGTGTGCATGCATGTGCGTGTGTGTGCGTGCATGTTTGTGTGTGTACACACGTGCATATGTATGTGTGCATGTGTGTGTGCGTGTTTGTACGTGCGTGTGTGAACACGCATGTGCCTGCGTGCATGCGTGTGCATGTGTGCGCACTCATGTGTGTGCATGTGTGTGCATGCATGTGCGTGTATGCGTGCATGTATGTGTGTGTGTGTGCATGCGTGTGTGTGTGCGTGTGTGTGCACGTATGTGTGTGCATGTGTGCGTGCGCGTATGTGTGTGCATGCGTGTACGTGTGCATGTGTGTGCATGCATGTGAGTGCGTGCATGCGTGTGTGCGTGTGTGTGCGTGTGTGCGTGTGATGCCCCCATTGTGCACACAGGTCAGACCCAGCTCTGCTCGATCTGAAACTTGTGCAACTTTGAGCATCAGCTCAAAGAAAAACCATGCACAACTCTCTTTGTCAATGAACTTAGAGCACGCCATGAGAAATTGTACTTTTCTGGCATTTATTAATTTGTGTGTATGTGGATACATGTGCAACTGTGTGAGATGTGTGTTCCAGGACATGAGGATTAGCAGCAGGCACCTTGAGCCGCTTAGCCACCTCCCTGGCCCAAGAAATCACACTTAAAATGTGAAAATGGTATCATAATTTAAATTTTATTTATTTATTTTTTTGTATTTCTTTATTGTATATACAACTTCTGCCTCCATGCAGGCCAGAAGAGGGCACCAGATCTCATTACAGATGGCTGTGAGCCACCATGTTGTTGCTGGGAATTGAACTCAGGACCTCCGGAAGTGTAGCCAGTGCTCTTAACCTCTGAGCCATCTCTCCAGCCCCACGATTTAAATTTTTAAAAAATGATATCCTCTGGGTACTCTTCTACATGGATTTTGAGTGGCACATTTTGATCATAACTCAAAGGGCTGTGTTTTCTTACTTTATCGCTGTCATGCTGAGAGAACCACAAAGCCCACTCATCCTTCCTTGGGGCTGCTTGAGAGATACCTGGCCTCAGGTGTTTGCTGTTGCTGCTCTCTTTTTCTGAAATGGCTTCACAGGCGTAGCCCTGGCAGGCCTTGAACTCACAGCTGTTGGCAAGGCTCTGCCTCCAGGGTGCTGGGACTTCATTGTTATTGTTTGTCCTGTAGAACTCCCAAAGCACCACTCCCCACCCTGAAGACTTGTTCTTTGGTTCTTTGTGGGTTTTCTCAGAGATTGGGTTGCCCAAACCGGAACTTCTGGTCAACTCTGCTGTGACTATTGTGGAGACCTATCAAGCACCACGGCTACCTACCCAGCACCATGTCTATGTAGCACCAGGGATACCTATTCAGCACCTTGTCTACCTATCCAGCATCAGGGCTACCTATCCAGCACCAGGGCTACTTATCCAGAACCATGTCTACCTATCCAGCACATGTCTGCCTGCCTGTCTCCAAGCTTCCCACCATGATGATACTGGACTAGACCTCTGAGCTGTAGGCCAACTCCAGTTAATGTGTTTCCTTTATGCGAATTGCTGTGGTCATGGTGTCTCTTCACAGTTCTAGTAACCATACCTAAGACTCCTCCCCTCCGTTTCCAAACTGCAGCTTCCTGTTTAGTACTTCACCCTTCACCTCTCAACAGGAAGCTTCTGGACTAAGAAGGGTGTTCCTTACAGAGCCCAGGTGTCATATAAACCGTAGAAACTTTGGTGTGGGGCTGAGGGACAATGGTTGCCAACACGCACACTGACAACACAGAGAAAGAATTGTGTCCTCTGTTGAAGTCTGTTTCTCCCATCTTAATTCATATCAAGTCAATTTGTCTCAAAATACTGCAATCAGCAACAGAAGAAGCTGAGGGAGTAACCCGGTCTCATTTAGACCCCAACCACGCTACGCAAGGCATCTCCTTAGGCCTTTGAGAAGTAGAAGATTCGAGTTAGTGTCGTAATTGTTCTTACCTATGAAAAATGGGCCCCTTGGAAGCCATGTGCGGGCCGGCTTAAAACAATAAGCACGCTTGAGCCCCAAAGACGACACGCCCTGTACGTCTGGCCTGGATGCTTATCAAACAAGTGTCTAGGCTGCTCTCTGGAGTTTCTGGGCAAGCACAAAGAGCAGAGTCAAGTAAATACCTTTAGAAGCAAGGCCGTGGAGCATGGACCCTGTCAGTGGGGTCCTCACAGCCCCCAAAGTAAACAGTAACATGAGAATATTTATATGGGAAGAAAGTGTGTATCAAGCCCGCCCTGGCTCCGCCAGAGGGAATGATAAATCCCTTGCAGATCTCTCCCAGAGTGGCCCTTTGCTGACCGCGGACGCCACTTTCACGGCAGCGCGAAGCCATTGCGGAGCGAGGCTTTTCATTATGTCGAGGAATGAAAATATTGCTGCCCCCCCCCGTTTTGTTTTATTTCACGGTTGTATTTTACTTAACCCCCCCCCACCTTTTGTTGAAATCGTTTTAATTCATCATGAGTCAACCCCAAGTTTAGGTTGGAAACAAATGAGAGCTTCCCCACCACATACCCACAAACAAACCATCACCCCCTCATCGTCAATTTATTGTTTCCCTTACCCTTCTCTTAAGAAACTTAAGGCTGGGGTACACAGCAGGGTTCTGGGGGGATGAAACGGAAGGGGGAAATAATGTGACTGCATTATAATTTCAAAAAATGAAAGAAAAAAATTTAAAATAAAAATACTTGCATACTGGACTATCCAAGCAAAAGGACTTTTAAGGAAAATATGCAGTAACCTTTGAGTTTATATATTAAGATAAAAATATTTTTTAATACTTTAAGATTTTTTCAATAATACTTTCTCTTGTTTTTAGTATACTTAAACATTCCGGAAAGAGAGAGGTGGTGGCTGGCGGGGGGGTGGGGGCTCTAAAGGTTGAAGTTTGGGCAGAATAAATCAGAGATGGATTCTATTTGTCCACACGGACTTGTGCCTGTTCATAGCTGGCACATATCATGGGCAAAGTCACCTGGCAGCAACTGGAGGTTGAATGAGCTACAAAGCCACAAACCCGGCAGTGACTTTGGGGTAAGAAAAAAAATAATACTGGAGAAACGTTTGCACAAATGTAGTCTGTTTCTATCTGGGTCCACCTGGGAAAAGGTTAGACAGGAATCAAGGGAAAATGTTAGCTTCTTTTTCACTTTTTTTTTTTTTTGCATGCTAAAGGATAAGCCTTAACTCTAGCTCAGAACGGGTGATACTGTGTCTGCCCATGGGCAAGACTCCTTGGAGCACACAGCTGGCTCAGATTCCTGAAGAACCAGTTGGGGGCATGGAAGAAGGAAGAGAATAGCATAGGACAAGGGGGAGTTAGAGTACGGATGAGGGAAGCCTAACCCTGTTGATAATAAAAAATGACTTCCAGCTTTCAATTTGATCGCAGGATCAAAGGTCGATTTTAATTAACTGTATTTCAAGCTAGTAGCTAAGCCAACCCACGTAGAAGACGTCTCCATAGCAATATAAACAAATATTAGAAATTTGCCAAATTTTTGTTAGGAAATACGAATTTAGCAAAACTCTTTGTCAGTTTTCTTAACTTTTGTGGAATACATAATTTAGTTCTTTTTCGACTTTCATAAAGGATGCTCAGTAAATCATGATCATTTTGTGATTTGGTGTCAGTAATTGCTGTGCCACCAATAATACATCACCCATTTCCAGCTATGAGACACACCCAATTAGATGGTTAAGTAGGCCTTGCCCAACACCAAGCAGTCTTGCACAGGGTGGTGGGAACATAGGTTAACTAGGACAACTGGTCAACCAATGAGGTCCCTCCTACAAGTCCAACCGGATCAATACCACCGTGTATTCTTACCCCTTGTCTGTCTTATATTGCTTGGTGAAACAGAAACAGAGCTCCAGAGGAGATCGGTAAAGACTATCAATAGCACGTTTCATTTTTATAGTGTGTTTTAAAACCTTTTCCTCGAACCTAGACCCTCTGTTAGGGTAGGCAGTTTTTGCTTCTGTTTTGTAACTAATGGAACTATACCACCACAGAAGGTCTGAACACCAGGCCAAACAGCAGTCTAATAACTCCTTAGTCAAAGTTTTTCCTACTAGGCTATAGGAACGCCACTTGAAAAGGTCACTGTTTCGTGAGTCGCTATGACAGCTTCTCAGCTCAGAGACTAAGAAACTTACCCACTTTTGGCTCTCATGGGGCAGGATTTCCCTCCTCACCAAAGGGACTGAAATTCAAAGAGTTTTGAAACCATTCATATGTGGCGCGCCATTTTTCTGCATTTGTCGTATTCATATTGAAAGAAAACAGAAAATATCCACAAAACCACACCCCGGGAAGATAATAAACACAATCAGGTTTGAGTCAAATGTAAGTTTTAAAAAAAAATCACTGAATCAAAAAGCAGATTAAATTTGACCTAATTTTGAATGTTAATTCCTCAAAATAAATGTATATTATGTGCTTTTTTTTGGAGTTCATAATCTTTGTTTTGAATAAAACTAATGGAAAACTTAGTTCTCTGTACTTTGCATCTAGAAAATATCTTGTATTAATGCAAACATTAAAGATTAACCTACATTGCCGAAATCAACAAGCAGTTTCTTTTACATCATAAAGAGGGTACAACTTATAACTTAATCAAAATAATTGTTTTACACTAATATCCTTTTGGTTCAAATGTTTTTAAGATCTTCACAATTTTTATTTAAATGACCCAAAATATAAACACTTTCTTTAAGTCCTATACAACACCAGCATGCTGTCTTTTTACAAAAAAAAAACCCACTAGAAACTAGACAAATATGACTTACTTTGGGATGAATAGGTCATCTTAAGATGGCAAGGCAAGAGCAATTGCCATTTGAAAATAAGTCTTCATTTAAATTTTATTCATGTTTTTATTACTTAGATTTTTATTTGTTCCTTCAGATTTTTGTATAATGTGTCTTGACCATTTTAACACCCAAATGCTCCTTCAAAATCCATCCCCCACTTGATGACACCTCCCCAACTACTCAACTATGTCATCTTCCTCCCCATCCTCCTCTTCCTTCTCTTCTCCTCCTTCTCTTCTTCCTCCCCTCCCTCCTCCTTTTCTTCTCCTCCTCCATTTCCTCTTCCTCCTCCCCTTTCTCCTTCCTTTTCTCCTCCCTGTCCTCCCCTCCTTCTGTTTCTGCTTCTTTTTTTTTTCCTTTGAGAAGAAGATAAAACCATGTCAAGTCCTATTTGTGCTGACCATGTACCTTCGAATGTGTGGCCTTCATTGGAAGGTGGCCAACCTATTAAGTACTCCACCCTTAAAGAAGATCCACTCTCTTCCTGGTATCTACCAATGGCGGAAAGTTCCTTAGATAGGGGTGGGTCTTGGTGCCTACCTGCCCTCGCCATTCTGGAAGTTTGTCTGGTTTAAGCTTGTAAAGGTCCTGTGGATACTGTCTCAGTGTTATTTATGAGTTCAAATGTACAGCTGCCCAGCTGTGTCTAGGAAACTCTGCTTCCGTAGAGTCATCTACTACTTCTGGTTCTTTGTGATTGGTCTGATTCCTCTTCCACAATGATCCCTGATCCCCAGAAGGAGGTGGTGTGCCACAAATGTTTTCTTTAGGGCTGAGCACACCCTATACCTTAACCATTTTGTGGGTCTCGATGTTGATCACCATTAACTTCGAAAAGAGGCTTTCCTGAAAGGAGCATGCAGGTGACTAGTCTACGGACATAAAAATAAACTATAAGTTTAATATTATTTCTTTGTAAAACAGACATAATTTTATAGTAAATACTCTATATTTTGATCTACATTAAAAGAATGATGATTCAATGAAAAAGAGTCAAATACAGAAGATGGAGACAGAGAGTCTTAGAAAACCAAATCAAGTTCATTCTTTAATTTTATTTGCAAAACCTGAGGGTGATTCAACAACCACAGGCATCCTACTCAGATGATCCAGGACATATTTCACATCCCCAACAGAACATGCCCTTTTGAGCTGATAATGAGAAGCAAAACACCATAGGCATCACCTCACAATGTTTGCTGTGGAACCATAATAGTCTTTCCGGTTTCCCAGTATGCAGCAGCAACCAAGGTCTTTGTATCCTCTTTCTGATTCTCAATGGTGAAGCTTAATTTTTTCACCCTCTCTTCTGGCTTCCTTTCTCTCCATGAATAGTCCTCATTGTGCCTTCCTACTGTACGCGTGTGCGCGCGCACACACACACATTTTAATGTGTAAATTCTACATATGAAACTCTAAAACATAAGATAATTGTCCTCTGACTCTGACCTATTTCATTTAACACAGTCCTCTATTTCCTTCCCAATATCATGATTTTATTCCTCTTTATGGTCAAACAAAACATTATATAAACATTCTCTTTCTCCGTTTATACATGGATGGGATGGCTCCTATCTAAACGCCTGGGGAAGAGCTGCAATGCACACGGAAGTGTAAATTCCTCTATGGCATCCTGGCCTAGCTTTCTTTGGGGACATATATCTGGGGGGCTATGGCTAGAGCATGCAGTACCTCATTGCTAGTTTGTGGAAACGTCCATAATCATTTCCTATTTCCACTCTTACCAGCAGAGGCTAAAGGTTCCCTTCACCCCAACCATCTCTGGAGCAATTCTTGCTATGTGGGATGTTTTTGTCGTAGTTTTTGATAACAGACAGTCTGACTGGAACGAATTTTACTCTGCATTTCCCTGATGGCTAAAGATGTTGACTTTTTTTTTTTCTTCAAAAAATTGCTGTGGCCACTTTTATTTCTTATTCTGAGAGCTCTCTGTTTAATTTATGAGCTTACTTATTGATCAGATGATTTAATAGGAGATGACTTTTAATTTTTTTAGGACTTTAAAGATTAACGATAGTAATCTCCAGTCAAATGTATAATTGGCAAATTTCTCCCATTCTGCTGGGTCTCTCCATCCAACTTACTGTTTCCTTGGCTGTGCAGAAGCTTTATAGTTTCACGTAATTCTACCTGCCATTTGTCATTTCTTGCTATTATTTCCCGAGCTACTACCGTCCATGTAACTAAGTTCTTGCCTGTGCCTAGATGAGCTTCTTTCCTCTAGTTCTTCCAGAGTCCGGTCTTATGTTGTGATCTTTGGTCCACTTCGCATGGACATTTTCTCAAGGAGAAAGACAGAGGCCTGACTTTGTTATTCAACATATGGATAACCAGATTTGTCAGGACAGTTTGTCGGGGGGCTGACTTATCTTCATTGCATGTTTCTGGGCTCCATTGTTACCAACCAGGTGGCCAGAGCCTTGTGGGTTTAGTTCCAGGTCCCAGTGTTCTACCCTTGTTTTTGCTCCAGGACCATGCTGTATTGGTGTCTATGTTTCTCTAGTATGTTTTGATATATAGCACTGAGGTTTGTACAGCATTGTTCTTTATGCTTCAGGTTGGTTTGGCTATTCAGAGTCTTCTGCATTTTCATATAAAATTTAGGACCTTTTTCTAGTTCTGTGACTGTTATTGGAACTTTGATGGAGACTTGCTGAATGAATCTTTGGATGGTTCTTGTCAGTATTATAGCTATTCTCACAATATTAATTGTGCTAATCCATGAGTGTGGAAAACCCTACACAGACTGATTTTTCCTCTTACAAGTTTCAAGAGGCCTTAGATGCTTTACATGCAAGTATCTCCTCAAGTCTTCCAGAATTCCCCAATATTTTCCTTTGTAGCTTGTTTGACACTGTCTTGTTCTCCTGGGGGTAAATGCACCATCAGTGCTCCTCTCTATGTTACCAATTCCCTCATCACTTGCCAACTTTCAACTTTGGATGTGAATATGCACCATTACCATGTCAACTCTTATAAAGGAAAACATTGAATTAGAGATGGCTTACAGCTTAGAGGTTAATCCATTATCACCATGGCAAGAAGCCTGATCACATGCAGACAGAAATGGTACTAGAGAGGTGGATGAGGGTTCTACACAGATTTGCAGACAGCAGCAAGAGAGAGAAAGCCACTGGGCTTGGCTTGAGCTTCTAAAACCTCCAGTGACACATTTCCTCAAGGCCCCACCAAATCCAAAAGACCATGAGTCCTAAGCCGTTCAAATAATGCTACTCCCTATGAGTCTAAGTGGGCCATTTTTATTCAAACCACCACAGCTTCTATGTAATATGGAGACACACAGGGAAAATAGTCCTCAGGACATTGTTAAGTCTGGATATTGATGTAGGTCTCCATAGTTGTTGGATCGTGCATACTCTACATTGCAAAATACCTCAGTTTTCCCAGAGCACTGATATTTTTAGGAATGGTTAAAAGACCTTGACACATTTCCCCCAGGGAAAAAGGAAAAGAGAGAGAGAAAAGAGAGAAAAGAAGAAGAAGAAGAAGAAGAAGAAGAAGAAGAAGAAGAAGAAGAAGAAGATTTCTCCTTCTACCCAAACCCATGCTTTTCCAATATCCCCCATGTCATCCCTCCACGTCAAAGCTAATATGATGACGTAGTCATGCTCAATGAGTCCCACTGACCTTATCTACATGGCTAATCTGATATGTTAATTAAACCTACCAGGAAGGTATTTTAGATGAGTGATAATTCCAGCAAGTTGTATTTCTAGATAAATGTCATATAATCGAAGTAATTCCTTTTTTTTTTCTTTGCTCTAAAATTAGAAACCTGATGTGAAATTCTGATTCTCAGTTTGCGGCTTCGCTCTTCTCCTGTCTCCTGCAGATTGGCACCCTGGCTCCGGTGGCGGCACGAACCCCTCGCTTCAAGGCTGAAGTTCCAATTTTATTCCAACACAACTGTCACAACGCCCCGAAGTGAGCTAAAAACAAGGGGTGGGGGAATGAGATAACTCTGCTATGATTTGACTTTCCATGTGTTCTTTAATGAAAAAAAAATAGCATTCTAAATATTGGTATTTACTCCTAGCTAAATACTTATTTAATGAAAAAGAAAAAGAAGCTGAGATTCAGTTGCTATTATTTCACAGGGACGTAACAGGCCTGATGTTCCCCTGACAATCCCGTTCTTTCCTTCTGCAGAAACTCTGTATTTATCGTACGTTACGGCTGGTGCTTCTGACACTGCGGAGCCCTTCTGGTGAACTGATGGAGATGTAGGCCCTTTGTGCCAGATTGTTTAAGCAGGGAGGAAAAAAAAATGTACTTAATTCACATCGGATGTGTAGCTTTTGCAAACACAAATGCAATATTTGTGTTTGAGCCCTGGCAGGAATGACTGTGAGATCCGCTAATGTCTGCTTTAAAGACGCTTGTGGTCTACAATAACACAAATACGAAACTGGATTCAGACAAAACAATAGTGAGGAGCCCAGTAGGAGAATGCAAAGGATTCTCTCCAAAGGAACACTCGGGGTTCGTTTTCCTGCTTTAGATTTTAACGAAAACCCTCAGAAATAGCTTCAGACGCTATCGTCTTCGGGGGGGGGGGGGCTGGGGAGTGGGAAAGCCTGAAGAGTCACTCCACAGAAGTTGAGTTGAGTTTCATGGGCTCTAACGCTGCCTGGAATGCCTTCAGAAGCGCTCCTTGTAGATTAAACCCCTCTGCAGTATCTAGTATGTCATACATAGATGCAGGTGGAGAAGCCTGAGCTGGCGTTTTACAATATTTGAGAACTTCAGATTTGTAGATTGTATTACCAACTGAATAAACAGAATCTCTACAGTCAATGCCGCTTATTAAATGCGTGAAAAAAATGCTGAATGCCAGAAATCTTATAGGTTGTTGGTTTGAAAACATGAATAGGGTTAAAATAAGGTGAAGCCTTGCCTAGATGTGGTCTTTACATCAGACTAACAAGCACAGTGAGGCACCAGGTGTGGACTGGGGTTTAAAAATACAAATGGTGATTACATGAGAAGCAATTAGCTATCATTACATATGGCGCTTTAAGTTTTCAGAACATGTACCCAAAGGAAACCATGGCTGAATCGGGACGTCTGATGACTAAAGCCATAAAATGCACATAATTGCTAAGTCGGATGCTTCCGTGGCAGGAGGGAAGCTGAAGGTTCCTCCGCATAGCTGAGTCCACAGAAAGATAAGCTAAATGAGAGACCATGGGCGCAGTGCTGGATGGACTCCCCATGGACCTGAATCCAAGTTCCACCTTCATAAAGCGATGCATGAACCCAACTATCCACTAGCAAGATGGTTTTGACGCTGTCCATCTGCAAAAGGAACCACGGATCCCAGTTTTCCAACTAAATCTTTCACAATAGGAATTTAGAGAAACTGCTATGGAAACTGTGTACACATTAACTTCACAAAGCCAACAAAGCCAGGGCAGATGAAGGGGACACTGGGTGACCTGATTACAGCTAGTACAATAGCGCCCTTCCAAAGTTAATGGAAAGTTGTGGTCCCCAGTGCCAGTTACAGGACATCTATGTGGCTGCATATTGGTTTACCTTTCCAACATTCCAAGTAGACTCACTTGGCAAGCATTATAAAGTAATACAAGCAGACTCCCCAAAGCAAGACTCACTGTTAAACTCAAAATTAGTTTTCGAATACCAGAATCATGCCTTGTGACTCATTTCTTGTTTACGATGGAAAGGCGTGAGCAAGAGCAGTCTCAGGAAGTCAAGTCAGTCACTAGGATGCCTGATTTCAAGGGGGAACAACTACCTCCATCCAGGAAGTCTGAGACGTTGTTTGAAACCACAGTTCAAAGAATTTTCCATTTTCTAAACAATGATGTGTCAACCAGGGCTATTCATGCACTGACAGACAGCGATGTTTAAATTACCACACAAGTGTTTAGCGATAGATAGATAGATAGATAGATAGATAGATAGATAGATAGATAGATAGATAGATGATGGATGGATAGATAGATGGATGAATGGGTGGATAAATACATAAACAGGTAGATAGATGATAGATAGATAGATAGATAGATAGATAGATAGATAGATAGATGATAGATAGATAGATAGATAGAGATAGATCATAGATAGATAATAGAAAAGTATCCACTGTTACTACAGATAGATAGATAGA
>NW_004949106.1:2150077-2162113 GCF_000317375.1 Microtus ochrogaster | reverse complement strand
AGATAGATAGATAGATAGATAGATAGATAGATAGATAGATAGATAGATAGATAGACATATAGATAATAGAAAAGTATCCACTGTTACTACTTTGCCCTTATTTATGTTCTCCAGGAACCAGCTAACTACAAACTTCTAGATGGAATGTGACTGAAAAAAGCTTTTGTGTGTTTGGCAGCTGACGAACAGTGGTAAGCATCTCTGAACTCACCTATTTTTTGCTTCTGTTCATAATACTCTTCCAGAACTTCGAAACAGAAACTTGCTTGCTTACATAGTCTGCTTCCTCTTGGAACTGTGTGATTTACTACTGGAGTCTGGGTAACAGTCACTTATCAATCTTTTCTACCTAATTGTTTCAGGAAAAGAAGAGGAAGAGCAACCATGTGTTGAGGTCTTTCTGTCCTGGGAGGAACACGGAAAAAGCCAACTAGGAAATACTGATATAACAAAGAAATTTAGGAGAGTATAAATAACAGCATCAAGCTAAAAAGAGGGAGGAGAATATGATTGACAGCCAAGTTCATTTTAAAGTTGCAACTGTAACATTTCTACCTGAATAAAAGCAGTGTTATTCAGCATAACTTCAATATAAGGTCAATAAAAATAAGATTCACTTCAATATAAATGAGAACAACTCATTCCTTTACAGAGTTAACGTTAAGAAAGAATGCATAGTGACCTAAGGTTCAACTAAGAGTGTAACATTCAAATTACTCTCTGGCTTGAGAATATTAAAAATTATTCTCCCGCCCCACTTAAGAAAAAAAAAGTATCTTCTATTGGTAGCACCCGCTTAACCCTAGTAGATGAGAGATTAATGGTGAGCGGCCTAAACCTGGCAACTTGCTATTTCTACATTTCTAAGGGTTCTACTTTTGGTAGACCCGTGCTACAGAAGAATGGCATCTGACAAACTGTGTGCCCCTTTGTCCCTCTTAATATAACCCTTTCTTCAGCTCTGACCTGGGTGCCTGAACTGAGGCTCAACTTGAGTAAATTCGCCCTGATACACCTTAACAATCACCCTGTAAGGACGGCGGGGTCACGGGGTTGAGTCAGACTCTACAATTTTTTCACTTTTTTCTCTAACTTTAAAAGAAAATAGGTTGGAGGATTTAAAGAAGTAAGAAGGTTTGCCTGGCATGCGGTAGAAATAAAATGCATGTTTATATAATGCACTGCTGAGAACACACTTAGTTACAGTATTTTGTTCTTTGACTTTGACATTGGTTGTTGCCATTCCTAAACCTCTTGGCTACCCTCTCTCTTGGCTTTGTTCCAGTGCTGCCCCTGTGATAAGGCCTAATGTGGGTAGTCCCATAGAAAATCCTTACCTTCCTCCAACCAGGCCTCACTCTATACACCACCCTGGTCTCCAACGCAAAGAGATCCTCCTGCCTCTGCTTCCTGGGTGCTAAAAGTATAAGCCACCACACTCAGAAAATCTAAAACAATGAATGACCTTGTTCTGTTTCTTTGGGGAGGAGGCTCAGCACTTATTATTTTCAATCACATTATATTAAATTAATTATTAATGTATTGATTCAGTTTGTTATTTGTTTTGTGCCTTCTTCCTTTTTACTCAACTGCAACATAAGGAAACGGGAAGAATATGAATTCTGTTTTGTACACTGAGGATGCTGGAAGGTTATTTAATAAACACTTATTGCATTCACTAGTTAATTAATCATCCATGAATTCCCTCTCAAGTAAATTTTGTTTTCTATGTTCAAAACTTTATACGTGGACATCTGCTACATTTTTGTGATTCATTTCTACATAGAAAATGTTTACATTGTTTCCAATATTTGCTCATATTATCATCTGTGTTACAAGTGATGCTTTGATAGACATGCGAATCGGCCAGTAGCCTGGCAAGAAGTAAGGTGGAGCAAGCAGACTAGGAGAATTCTGGGAAGAGGAAAGGAGAGAGTCAATCACCAGTCAGATACAGAGGAAGCAAGATGAGAATACCTTACTGATAAAAGGTACCAGGCCATGTGCCTAAACATAGACAAGAATTATAGACTAATTTAAGTGGTAAGAGCTAGGTAATAATAAGCCTGAGCTAATAGGTTAAAGAGTTTATAATTAATATAAGTCTCTGTGTGTTTCTTTGGTACTGAATGGCTGTGGAACCAGGTGGCATAGGAACTTCCATCTACACTAGCCTGTGAGATATTTATTTCTGTACTCATCAGCCTCTGGTTCCCTGGTATCTGCTTTGTTTTTTGTTTTGTTTTGTTTTTAGCAACTACTAAGATGTTTCTGACAACCAAAATTGGCCTAATATAGCAGATTCGAGGCCATTTCCAAAGATATTGAGGATTAGGAATATAAGATTCTGAGCAAGCATCCCCATTCAGGAAGACAGCACGCCGGCTGAAGACCAAACGCCAACCCTCCACTCGAAAGCATCTGTTCACCGTCTCTTTCTCCTCCATAGCCTAACATATGCACAGCTGGAAGCAACAGCTTCAGACTCTCCCACGGTGCAGAATTCTCTCCCCTCTATTAGTTTAAGTAAATGCAAATTACCTCTAGCATTATATTCATAAAAATACTTAGGCTTGTTCATAGTTGATTTTTTTTAAGGAAATTAGCGTATTTTTATGGCAGGAGGGAGAAAATGTGCTCACACGGTTTCTAATCAAGTTAGATATTTAAATAGTAAATGGCGGATGTGTTTAGTGGAGACGAAACAAACTATGAATAATTGCCATTTATGCAGGGAAAAGATCAACCAAGACTTACACAAAACATAAATGGAGGGGCAGCCCTTTTCCCATTCCTTGGGCAAAGCTTGTGGGTGTCTGAGGGAGACAAAGTTGGTGGGAGCCAGGGTTAGGATGAGCTTTGCCATGGTGATTGTGTTCTCTGTTATAGGAGCCCATTTCTTGGTGACGTTTTGCCTCTTCTGGTTCTGGTACTGGTTGTAGGCTCCAACTTGTCTACCCTGGATGTGCAAGCGCTAAAACATCATCCAACAATGATAAGAAACCTCTGCCTATGCCCCTACTCATTTCATCCCCACATCTCCCCATCACAAACAGAACTCATGCCCCCACGTGGCAGAGAAGGGGGCCTCCAGTATGGTCCCCAATGACACTACTAGCTTCAACCATTCTTGCTCCAAGGGAGTCATGCTGCAGGGTTTATTACATTTCTCCAGTTTCTTCCTGTTTTATACACCACACATGCACACACATAGACAGACAGACAGACACACACACACACACTGAATATGATGTAAGTGTCTAGGCTCTGTGGCTAGATCAAAAGTGTCTAGTCAAGAGCTAGGACAAAGACCTACACCAGCTAAGAAGGAGACACTGCTCAAAAACCGTCCTGTCAATGGGAAGGCCTGACGAAAGAAGGACTTGGGAGGACTAAAAAGTTTAAAAGACAAGACAGGACAAGGGCCACACATGTTGTTGCCTGTATGAGGCCCTGGATTGGATGCCCACATCAGGACAAGAGCAAAGAAGCAGAGCAGATTGGAGCCTACACACAAATCTGTTACACGGCAACTTTCAGCAAGGTTCACTAATGCCCAGGGCAGGCTCAAGAGCACTGAAATCCCATTTTGTGAGCCAGTCAGGCTGCTTCCTTGTCTTCTAAACAAGACTGACTTCTCAGGCAGGTCAGCTTCCCAAGAAGACACACACCACAGTCAGCTGTTGGGAGCTGTGAACCCCCCCTCCCCCAGATCGTGACTTTCTGGCAAACAACTTGTAATGCTTGCAGCTGCTCTGAGCAGGAGATCCTCAGGAGTTCCTGATGGCAGTGGAGTGGTTTCTGGTGCGTTTGGCTGGGGTGTGGCTATCAGTTAAGAATTTCTATATAAGCGGCTCTGGTACACAATAAGGGGGGCATTCCTGTTTCAAAGATGATCCTTGTCTCTGTCTGTGAGTCTTTGTTTCAATTTCCAGCTCCTTGCCCGGTTCACGAACTGTATGGTAGCGCATAGAGCACAGACGGGCGTGGTGCGCTACAGCCAGCTGCTCAGCAAAGCCAGCAGCCGTGGGCAGTTTTAAGAAATCCAGGTCAAAGTCAGGCCCACTGAGGTATAAGTGTTCCGTAGTGATATTTTGTTTGTGTTTTAATAAGTAAATAAAGCTTGCCTGAAGATCAGAGTGCAGAGCTAAGTCACCAGAGGCCAGGCGATGGTGGCTCACACCTTTAATCCCAGCACTAGGGAGGCGGAGACAGGAAGAGATACAGCTGAGGGAGGAATATGAGGGCTGAGGACACAAGAGCTCAGTGCCCTGTGAGGTTTGGTGGAGACGGTGCACTCTAAGGAAGCAGTCTGAGGCCAGGATCGCCCTTTCGGGCTGAGCATTGGCAGGAGTAAGAACTCTTGAGTGGCTGGTTGCTTTGCTTCTCTGATCTTCAACATCCATCCCTATATCTGACTCGGGGTTTTTATTATTAATACATACAGAATTCGTGCTACAGTGTGCAACTGAGGTCCTGGGGGTAGCAGCGACTAAACAGAAGCCTTCACCTGGCTGCTGAGCCATCCCCTCCACAGCCCTATCGGTTTTCAAAAATCAGAGTTTGAGCATGGTAGAGTCTTTCTTGCAGTTAATCTCAAAATAAAGTTTGCTTTGATCTCAGGAGATGGCACAATGGGTAAAGAGCTTGCCAGGCCACTCTGACACCTGAGTTCAGATCCTCAGAAGCCATGCAGAGCAGGAAGCATGGTGCAGGGCAGATAGAGGAGCCAAAGGATGCTCAGGGCCAGTGAGCCCAGCTTACAAAGCCAGCAAAGAGGCGGGCAAGACAGGGAAGGCAAAAAGTGACGCCCAAGAGTTGGACCTCTGCACATGCGTTGACACCCATGTGCCCTCCAAAAGAACATGCACATAAGCACACACGTCATGTATCATTCACACACAAATGAGTGAGCAAATAGAATGCAGCCTTTATGTGAGAAGGCTTGGGTTTCGAACCCACTGCAAGTCTGAGTGCGGAAAGAAAAACACATCATTTGCAAATAATGAAATTTACGGTGTGAATTTAAAACAATGTGTATCAGCCCAATTTATATACATTGTTTGGAGACACTAGAAGTTAAGAGTAAAGGCCATATTTCCATACAAAAATTTCTAGTTGCCAGGCTGTGGTGGCGCACGCCTTTAATCCCAGCACTCGGGAGGCAGAGGCAGGCAGATCTCTGTGAGTTCGAGGCCAGCCTGGTCTACAAGAGCTAGTTCCAGGACAGGAACCAAAAGCTACAGAGAAACCCTGTCTCGAAAAAAAAAATCAAAAATTTCTAGTTACACGTGACAATTTTAACTTAAAAAATGTCGAGAGCAGCCTGGCAGTGGTGGTGCATGCCTTTAATCCCAGCACTCAGGAGGCAGAGGCAGGCGGATCTCTGTGAGTTCGAGGCCAGCCTTGTCTACAAGAGCTAGTTCCAGGACAGGAACCAAAAAGCTACAGAGAAACCCTGTCTCGAAAATCCAAAAAAAAAAAAAAAAAATGTCGAGAGCAGGTAACGAGGTGAATATAGTCAAAATACATAATATGCATTTATGAAAATATCAAAATTAAACACATTTTTATATATGGCAGTTACATGCTAATAATAAACTCACTAAGTTTCTTTTTAAGTTTTTCAGCTTCGCTCACTAGCTACATTCCTCGTATTTGATGACCACACCATAATGGCTGCGCTCTCCACCCTGGGCAGCAAAAACCAGACAACTTGTCCATCCCCTCAGAAAGGGCCTGCTGGGCAGCTTTGTTCTCTCCGGAAGTCCCCTTCTTAAACATGATTTTAGAGGCTGCTTCAAATGGCCGACTATCTTACAGGTCCTCTGAGATGCTTAATACTAGATCTTCGGCACCCGACTTTGTCTTCTCGTCTTCTCGAGACAGAATCCAGCACTGCCTCGGAGCACCCCTGCTTCAGCATCTCCTGCAGCACAGGGACTCTGGCACCGTGTGAATCATTCCCTTAGTATATAAGATGTAGGCGCACTAGGGATGCTGGGACAGGCCTGGGGCAGCAGGAGTACGGGCTTTCATTCTTTGGGGGTACGTTAGAAACTGAGACAGGACACCCAACCACAGGGAGGATAGGGAGCCTCCTAATATGTAGTTTTAGGGTTCCTGTCTGCTCGCTTGTTTTAATGAAGGCTGTCACGTGATGAAGGAGTGAACCGTAGAGCATCCAAAGAAAAGACCACAGCGATGAGACGTGGAGTCCTGGGGAAGACTCCTTCCTTGAGCCAGTCTGCACTCCAGCCTTGGAAGCCGCTGATGTTGTGGGCTCTATGGAGCTAAGAAAATCTCAAGTCCTATTTTAGTCTAAGTGATTTTTGCTTATTTGACACTATTTTAAGATACCAGCGCGTCATAGCTCCTAGGGAAGGCACCGGGGATAGATGCCAGAGGCGCAGTCAAACGAGGTTAAAAAATCATGAAACGATGTTTTGGCAATCAGCTAATTGTCCCTTCAAACCCGTGATGGTTGCAGGAGGATGCAGGAAGAAGGCAAGAATCAGAGGAGAGCCACGGGGTTGAAAAGTCTGATGAAACCCAAATGTGTCTCTCCTCCCACCTCCGCGACTCACACTGGGGATGCCACAGCAGCCCCATGCACAAAACACTGTGCTGAGATCCTTCACTAAGTTCTCTAACTCATCTCTGCCCTTCCGGGGAAACATCTCTGTCTGAAGCAACACGTCTGGACAGCTGCATCTTCTGCAGCTCAGAACGCCCGCTCAGACGCGCTCAGCTCCGGGCTCTAAGGGGAAACGCCTAAGATGTTTGCAGAGCACCCACTCTGATGAGCTCAGTCCCGCACTCAATCCCGTGCTCAGTCCCCGGCTCTAACGGAAAAGGCATCAGATGTTTGCACCAGCCGCTCCAAGTTGTCAGAGGTTGTGAGTTCGAGGGCAGAGGTCCGCCTCAGTTAGTGGGCATAACATATGTGTCAACAGAGAATCAAATAGCATTTCTGCTCCTCGGTAGACATTGGGGATCTTGAAAAGTTTATTGTGGTCTCAGAGTTTCAACTTCCCTATGAAATGCAAGAGAAAAAAAAAATCTTCCTCTAAAGCACTAAAGTTTTTATATAGGCGTTTACTGGTTCTTTGGGAACTCCATACACGTAGACAATGTGTTTTGATTATAATCATCTTCCTCCCCACCTTCAATGCCTGCCTTTCTCGGACACATTCTTCCCAACTTTGCCCTTTCATCTTAGACCCGTTGTTTCTTCTTTGTGCCGTTCATATAGTCACAGAAGTGGACCCACCCACTGAAGCACAGTCAGCCTATGGGGGGCCACACCCTTAAAAAAAAACAGCCATAAACTGTCAAAAAAAACCCTGTGTGCAGCTAGGAGTGGGGTCTCTTTTCATGCCAGAATGTTGACTGGCTTGACCTTATGCATATAATGCACCCACAGCCGCAATGGGTTTATGAGTGCGGACATCTGCCTTGTCCAGAAGGCGCTGTGTGACCTCAGTTCTTCCTGACCTCTGGCTTTCAGTATTTTTGGCCCCTCTCCCACAATGCTCTCTGAGCCTCATGAGTAGGCCGATCGTAGCACTAACTTTGTATCTACTAAATTTGTCAACTACAAATTATATTTATATAGAACTTTCTATAAAGATAGTATTTCAGATGAACCAGATTTCCCAAATGGACGAGGGAAAGAATTTTAATATGAAACCAGTTCATCACTCCTCCATTGCTGGTGGGAGTACAAGCTGGTGCGGTCCCTTTGGATGTCAGTGTGGCGATTTCTCAGAAAATTAGGAAACAACCTTCCTCAAGACCCAGCAATACCACTGGAGACTCAATTGTGCCACAAGGACATGTGCTCAACCATGTTCATAGCAGTATTATTTGTCATATCCATAACCTGGAAACAACCTAAATGCCCATCAATCAAAAAATGGATAAGGAAAATATGGTACATTTACACAATGGAGTACTATACAGCAGAAAAAATAATGACATCATGAAATTTGCAGGCAAATGGATGGATCTAGAAAGCATCATATTGAGTGAGGTAACCCAGACTCAGAAAGACAAATATAATATGCACTCACTCATAAGTTGCTTTTAGACATAAAAAAAAAAGCAGCCTACAATTCACAACCCCAGAGAACCTAGGCAACAGTGAGGACCCTAAGAGAAACATAAATGAATTTAATCTACATGGGAAATAGAAAAAGACAAGATCTCCTGAGTAAACTCGGAGCATGGGGATTATAGGAGAGGGTAGAAGAGGAAGGAAGGGGAGCAGAAAAAAATATATAGCTCAGTAAAAAAATGTAAAAAAGTTCATAAATGTGCAAGTCATGATTAGGAAATCAATACTTCACAGACAGTAAAAATCAAATTATTGTAGACAAAGATCCCTAATGAGCGAAACCCCAAAGTCACCTGGGAACTGGCCAATAGCAGACAAAGGCATTCGGTTTGTTTCGCCAGAGGTAGCCAGGAAGGGAAGCCTTTGTAAAACCTTGAACCACGGCTGCGAGCAATAAGGCAGGGTCAAGCTAATGAAATCAGATACGGGGTCAACACAACCAAGAATTAACTATCTGGAGTGGGAAACCGCAGGGCCAGCTCTCACCGTTACGCTCATATTGGATGTGCTGGCTGCATTGGTCCTCCTTGCAGAAGTCAACGTCACTGCCTGGGCCTGTGGAACAGCAAGCCCGTTGACCTTGTCAAACAAGGATGCACACATTGGGATCACCTTGCTCAGAAATGGTCTGGTGCTCAGTCACGAAGCAGGTAAAAACCAAACGACTGCTTCCTAAATCGCTCCTTGTTGAATGAGCAATGGCTGGTGTTCTTGTGTCTTTGACAAGGTTATCCCTCTGCTCATTGGGAGCCCGGATAGCTCCATTTTCTCGGCTCTGAAAAGGCTAACTGGTAATGACACTGTTTACAGATGGGCATCTTGAACCTTCGTGGTGGCTGGTTTTATCGAGCAAACAATGGTTTCTAGCAACTTCTATGCATGTTAGGCACTTTTCAGTCTTAACTCTACAGACGTTAATGCATTCAGTGACCTTCCTCTGTAAGGAAGAGCCAATGCCGAGAACTTTTCCTTTTGCACTGGAACTTTACCCTTCATATTGCCACTCAAGACTTTTTCTAAGCCTAAAGCAGGTAGAACTAGGGCCGAGATGTAGATTTTTATTGATTTTTATTGAAATTCATAAGCTTAGATTTTGTCATGCTCTTAATTGCAGCCAATATGCACAACTTAGAAAAACCCTCGTCGGTCACTCTTTCCTCTAGGAAGTTAGATTTTCTTCCCTCTGCCCCCTCCCCTTGCATGAGTGTGTGTATTATCAATATTATTTTTAAGCCAGAATGCTGGTGATAACTCCGAAAAGCCTCAGAGATTTTCATAAGCGCATACCCATCAAGAAAGCATCTTCGGTCCCACACCTGGCACCTCAGACTCAAATCAAGAAGAAGAGGGGGGGAAAAGCACAAAATTCTAAAAATCAAACTGGTGCTAGATTTGAAATCTTATATTCACCCCCTGCTTTTAGCATGGCTTTTCTTAATCTAGCCAAGGGGTTTTTTGTTCATTGATTTTTTTTTTTAATGAGAAGGGGGTAATTTTTTTTAAAAAACAAATTAGAAATGATAGAAACAAATCTCTCAGATAGTAAAACAGACAGCCTTAAGAGTTTTTTTTACCTAAATCCTTATAGATACCTAAAATAAACCTGGCCGGTTC
This sequence comes from Microtus ochrogaster, assembly GCF_000317375.1. Lineage (NCBI taxonomy): Eukaryota > Metazoa > Chordata > Mammalia > Rodentia > Cricetidae > Microtus > Microtus ochrogaster. Next base: position 2,152,380 of record NW_004949106.1, on the reverse strand, counting down.
ATCGGGTTGCAGTACGTTTAGAAGAGCAGCGTTTGAAAAAAACTGCCTAGCAGGAACGCTGAGCCCCTCCGCCTCTAATTAACTACAGGCTAGGAAAAATTATTCTTAGTTTAGTCTGTGGAATTGGGGGGGGCGGGGGGAGAAGGCGGGCGGGTCGTGGAAGTTTCTCCCTTTGCAATTCAAAAATGGTTTTAAAGATAGAATATTTCTTTCCCAATGTCTTCCTTAAACAGGGCTGTTAAGAATTGTCTCCCAACCATCCCCGAAGAGTACAAAGCTCAACCAGGATTCACCCCATATGCTCGGCTTTGAAGTGTGAAGCTGTGACCATCCCGAGCCTCTTACACCACCATCAAAGCCATCTCATTACGCCCAGCACTGAGTGTTAAAGCCGAGGGGCCGGACCCGCTCCAACACAAACAGTGCATTAACAAAGCAACCACAATATTCCTCCCCCACATGGCTGGGGCTTGAAGAAACTCTTACCATATGTACACAGGCAGGAGATACAGAAAAACTGACTGGGCTACAACATCATGGAGAAGTGCCATTAAACACGCTGACTGGAACTCCATGTTACTCGAAGGGACCGGGGAACAAAACAAAATGCAGCAGATTTTATGATGAAGGAGCAGAAACGCTGGGCTGAGAAATGAGATCGCGCGCATTTTGAGTGACCCATTCAGGTGCCCGTGGCTTCTTGTGGGAGCGGAGAACAAAGGTGAGGCTGGGGAGCAAGGCTCTACTACCCAGCGCTGGAGGCTACCGCGCGCTCTGCCACGGTTCAGTTCTAAAGAGCAAGGAAGTTTGCAAACAGGGATGCGAAGACAGCGGCATCCACGAGTCTTGGTGTGCAGGCCCCTCCTAAGAGAGGGGAATTTCCTTTGCGTCTCAACTGTCCCACAAGTAGAAGATAAAATGCCACGGAAAAGCGAGGCGTCATAGGTGACAGAAATCGCATCGTCATAACCGCTTGGTTCTCAGTTGAAAACAACTGGTAGATTTGAGCGAACACTTTCATTTCTCGGTCTCTGCTTTAGAAAAATCCCTGCTTTTGCACACAAAGGCCAGCTAAAGTGTCACCGCCGTACGTTAGGTATGAAGTCAGATGGGCAACGATGTGAACGTTTACAGAGGAAAAGACATAATATGTGCGCTCTGTATAGCTATACAGCTGGTGGAAGGGATGGGGCGTAGGGGCACGTGACGCTGCGGATAGACATCTTTCTGAGATGTTTTCCTTGGTGAAAACTTTCTGTATGGGCGCTTACGAACACAGACCGCCAATCTATTAGGCTTACAGGGCATAGCGTGTTCTCAGTATAGAAACTCTGCTCCCAACTGTGAGTCAAAAATACTTTTTAAAAACCGCACCTGTACTGAGCATGCGCAGGCCCCTCGTGGGTCTTTTCCCTACACAAAAGAGTCTACCAGTCATTTATAGGCCCTTGGATATTAAAAGTAAATGAAAGATGCTTTAAAGTAAAGCCGAGGATAGGTTTCAAGGTGAGAACCCAGCAATGGTGTAGGAAGGGATCGTGCACACGCAGACTGTTACCTACAAGGGGATCTGAAGGCAGCCTTCAGAGGAAAGCACGGGGCCCCTGTGCTTAGCTATCTAAGTACCAGCAAAGGGAAATCTGCCACACCATACAGGGTATACACCGTACCATAAATTACCAGACGACTCAGGAGGCCAGGAATAAGTGGTTGGAGATGAAGCTCAACTTTTAACCTGAAGTAGCTCGAATTTTGAAAAAGAGCTAAGAAAACAGCCCATGATAAGGTCTTATGAATGTTTGTAGGGATCCTTCATCTTGTTGTTATCCTAACAGGAAAGGACTAGTGCCTGCATGCTTCTGGGTCTGTCTTCTAGCTATCGAATGAAAAGGGTGAACCTATCTCCTGCCTTAATTATAAACAGAAGAAGGGCAGGCCAACAAGTTCCTATTATCAAGACACACCTTCACAGAGATGCAGACATGGGCACTCACCAAAGTGCATGGCACTGCATAATGTTGGGGCACGCTGGATTCTACATACATACATGCACAAATACATTATACACATGCATGTTTACATACATACTTTCCATGCTTTGCTATGTATACTATATATAAAATAAAGTACCTGCTATTCCAAAGAGCTTAGTATTACTTTGTAGGGCACACGATAGTGCATTTAAGCCTTTGTGCAGGCATAATATTGTTTATCCAAAGAAAGACACTATTCTGAGTGACATATTAACTATATATAGAGTTAACATGATATAGATAGATAGATAGATAGATAGATAGATAGAT
>NW_004949106.1:2143741-2149703 GCF_000317375.1 Microtus ochrogaster | reverse complement strand
TGGCTCTCTGGTTGTTTTGTGGACATATCTGTGGCTCTGTTACTACCGATAACACTAGAACTTACAGCAGGAAGCAGGAACAAAAACAGGCACTCCAGTAATGATCAGATGGTCACAAGACCTATCTGTCCCCACAGCATTTCTCTGAGACAGATACTAAACACCACCTAAGCGGATGAGGAGACATCGTCTGCTATAGAATTGGGACGTAAAGAACTCAAAACGCTTTAGATCTTCCGCTCAAGAGGTTTGCTGGCAACTTTGATGCATCAAACAAAGAAAGATCTGGTGTCTTTGCAGTGGAAGAGGACAGATAGCCTGAGCCCCAACCGTCCAGTGGTCCCTCACAGGACATGGACAATCTACACAAACAATGACAGAAGGCAAAAAAGCAGAGGACCAGAGACTACGGTTCTTACTTCTCAAAACCTCTTTGCAAGACGATACTATTCTTCTATCTCATAAAAGAAAACACCAAATACAAAAATTATTTGGCAAGTAAGGATTTGAACTCTGTGGGAGCCCACGTAAGTGGATCCATTCCACCTTGACCAAAGATCAGAGAATGCAAGCCTTTTCCTGCTCCTTCAAGGCTATGACAGAAGCTGTGACCAGGGAGTGACCGCTCACAGGATGCTTGGTCTAAGGTGTGGTAGCTACACGTCCTGCCTAAACAACAGAATGCTTAACTCAGAATACGGTTGCTTGATGTTTCAGGTATTGAAGCTCTGTCTGTTTTTTCGTGTCGTGCTAAAGCAGCCTTTTGCCTTCTTCCCCTGTTCTGGCTTGGGGTAGAGGAGCATATGGAAAACAAACACGGATGAATTCAGTATTCACTGGATCACCTTCCCAGTTCTATTCTGCCCCCTCTGTTCCTTCTTCTTTTGTATCTCTTTTCCTCCTATCTAATATTCCTAAGCAGCACGGCCCTACCCTGGGACGTGCGAACCCCTCTGAGGCTGAGCCCTGACAGAACTCGTGTCGACCCCAAACGCAGCCATGCCCTTGGCCTTGCTGCTACGGAAACACCAGTTCAGTCAGCAAACTCCAGTCATTGCCCTCTGCATCCCTAACCCTCCTCTCCTGTCTTGGGCTTCACACTCCTGGAGCTAGTTGGGCCTGACTGTTCCAGAACAAGAGTGTAATTGTTTGAGCGAGAAACGTTCCCAATACACTTCGCCTCCAACTGGTGGTGTTATTTAGTGACATTTAGGAAGTGCATGCTTGTTGAAGAAAGTAGGTCATCGGGTCTCTCTCTCTCTCTCTCTCTCTCTCTCTCTCTCTCTCTCTCCCTTCCCCCCTGCGTGCTCCCATTTGAAGATATGAACTCTCAGCTTTCTGTTCCTGCTGCCACGTCTGCAGCGGGCTACCATATCCCCCACCATGATGGATTCCTGTCCATTTGGATTTGGAAACCAAATCAATTCTTCCTTACGTTGCCTTTGGTCGTGGCATTGTATGACAGCCACAGAAAAAAGGAATATCTCAAGCCATGCAGCAGCAATAGTTAAGAGTCTTCGATATAAGCCCACCCCCAACGCGACAAAGAGCTGCTTACCTCTCGGTCCCATCTGTGTTCCCGCGAAGAGACAAACCGATGGCTCCCATGAGCTACTTGTGTGCTCAGCTCCCGGGTGCCTTCCAAGTCATCGGAAGGTTTTCGTTCTTGTTTTTAATTTTTGAAATTCAGTCACTTCAAATGGGGCCTTACTTCTTTACCACTGCACCCCAACCTTCAGGTCTGAGCAACTCGTTTCTCGCAGTCTCTTCCCCTCTTCGGGTCACACTGGAGTAGATGGAGCCAGGATCCAATATAACTTGTGTTCTCATTGAAAAAAGAAAAAAAAAGAGATGTGAGCCTAGACCTCGTTCCGGAAGAGTGCCGTGTGAAAGCGAAGCGGGAGATGTGCGAGCCGGGAGAGAAAGCACTCTCATCTCTGACCCACAGCCTTCAGACCCGAGACAGTACATTTCTGCTGCTTAAGTCGCCTGGTCTTGGGGCTTTGTTCCCACAGTCATGTTAGCTTAATGCAGTGGCCTGCCTCCTTCCCCACTGTCATTGCCTAGCACAGAGTTTGGAAGGGAAATCGATGACTATCCAGTCTGCCCATTCTTGCCAAAACACTGTGCAGCAGAAAGCCTAGGCTGGGTGTGTGTGTGTGTGTGTGTGTGTGTGTGTGTGTGTGTGTGTGTGCGCGCCCATTTGTCTGTGTATGTGTGCGTGTCTGGATTGACAAGTCTGTCCAACCTCTGTGTGCGTGCAGCCATCAGTGTTAGTCTCATCAGTAATAAACGTAATATTTCCACTTCTTTATTGGCGTTTCTCTCTAGGGAATGGGTTCAACATTTATTGCTCTCCTTTCAAACCCAGCGTTCATTATCTGGTTTTCTTGGGAACAGGAAGGAGAGACTCCTCCTCTCTCTGTTCTTCTTTTAATCCCATTGCTATACACCATGCATCCCGCCTCCCCAAGGCCTCTGCCGTCAGAGATCCAACAGGAGCAGGACCTCCCACTTCCTTGCTCCCCTTACGATAACTTAGAGCCACATTAAATTAGCAGATAACTCAGAGGCTTCCACCGTGAGCATGGAGGACAGGCAAGCGCAATTAGCATCTTGATGTTTCTGACGACATCTTCCTGATTAGCTAGGACTGGAGAATACGCTATTCCATAGATATAACTTTAATGATCACGTAATACCGAATGCTAGCTTCATGATGCAATCATTTTCACAATGCACAGTAATACGGCCATGTGTTGGCATAATCACTACATTCTGAATCTTCAAGAAGGCACACCTTGTCTCTTCCAATAGAAACCAGAAGGTGGAAAAGGTGTGTACACAAGCAGACAGAAATTGCATTTATGGGCTTAGTATTATGGGTCCACCAGTATGGCTAGTATCCCATCATGCTGGAGGTCCCTATACATCCTAGGGAGGGGGGACAAATGGGAAGGAGTTCTGGAAAAGCGTCTACAGCATCAGGGGACTTGTACTTCAAAACTGAGTCGCCAGTCACCACTGGAAATCGCTTATCGAGCCCAGGTTTGCAAAGCACCATGGGTAACTTCAGAAAACACCCATCTCCGAGTCTTACACGTGTCTGCTGAAAATGGGAATAATAAGGTTGCTAAGGTTTAAGTGCGCCCCTCCCCAGCAGTTCTCCTCACTGATAAAGAGGTGCTAAATGATGTGTGTCACAGGGACAAATGGCTTAATCCTGAATAGTCCGAGAGGCGTTATTCCTAGAAGTGATTGCCTGGAAGGTGGAGCCTCCCAAGTCTTAACTGCAAATCTTACATGGTATCTCCAGGATAGGAAGGGATTACAAGGAAGTGGACAGGAAGGAGGAACGATGCCATTCACTCCACCTGTCCATCGAATTAGCAGGTTTATTTTGGACATCCGTTCTCATCAATATTTTAGTAAAAAATCTGTTCGATATATATTGGGAATGAAACAGGGGAGGACGCAAAACCGGCCCAAAGGTGCATTCTCAAGCTGGTCACAAAACTGGGACTTGCTCCTAATGGACCTTAGAATTTTCCACCTTGGAGACGAACAGGGAGAGAACATTTATCCGTCTCCCAGCTCTGGTTCCCCAACTGCTCCAAAGCCGCACAGTGGGGTGAGAATTTGCCGAACCCTTAGTTTGCAGCAGAACCCAAATGAGAGAAGAGAACGCAACTGTTTGGGGTGTAGCAGGTTTTGCCCATAATTGCTGGCCGGAGAAGATTAGGTTTGTTCCTTCCGTGTCTCCCAGTTGGGTTTTGCTTCTTCTCTTGTTACTGTCTCTGTGTCACAGCAGTAGGTATAATCCCCCTACACGCATTAAGTCTATAGTGAGATCCACTTGTGAGTAACCTTATAACTGACCTTAATCGTTAGCACCATAGTAAGTCACTGGGAATCAGTCTGAAGTATTTTCAGACAACTGAAGTGTTTTCACGATGCACAATCCTTTATTTTCTCCGGAGTTTTCTGGGGTGTCAGTATCCTGTCCTCCTCAAGGTAAATGACATGTTCTAAATATGGTGGCCCACATCTATCAAATCAATTATCGTTTTTATGTTGTGGCAATAGAGGTAGTGCCAAAGATGACAAGAACTCTCTGAGAAACCAGCACCTCAACTGATGAATTTCAACCAAATCCAATGCTTTTTTTTTCCTGAGACCATCTCCATAGCAACTGGAAAAATGGAGTCAAAAATTCTCAATGTGCAAAGTTGCTCCTGGTTTGCCAGATCAACCCTTGTTTCGACAGTTTGCATGAGGCAATCTAGGGGTCTCGAGACTCTCCCCACAAGTGTTGATGCCCTGAGAATTTGTCATGGCACGTGTCCTCTGAGAAACAGAAACAGTTCCCCAGCGTATCGTGAGGCTGATGGTTCCTGTACAATTCATTAATGTCTTGTAGATTTGAGGAAAACACACACGCTAGCAAAAGAAGAAAAATGAACTGTGCTTTCTTTATATAACTTTCTTCATGCTATCTTTTCTGTCTCAATAATAACACCACATGGTGTAAGTATTAGTCCACTGAATTGGTGACATGAAACAAAAACCAGCATCCCCAACACTTGGAATTATACATCCATGTGCCACACCATTCAAAGCGGAATTTTTCTGAGCCTGAAGAGGAGGTAAGCCCGTTGTTATTAAGAAATCATTAGGAAACAGTTTCTAAGTACCTTCTACCCTCACACTGCCCCTTTTCTATCTCCGTTCAGTATTCCTCATAAAGTTCGCATGTGCCAGCAACAGAAACATCCACTCCTGTGTATGGAAACTGTGAGCCAGGGATCTGTGGAAAACATACAGGAAGTGCATGAATGGTCCATATAATCACGTGGAGAAGCTTTAGAAAGATGGCAGAAGTCCAGGGATGCAGGTTAGATACCAACAATATCAGGTGGGAAGCTGGATTATACAAGAGTATTCTTATAAACTTACCTCTTATTCAGAATTAGATGGATTCCCTGAATGATCCAAGATAATGAAGATCGCCAAGAACTAAGGAGATTTAAGGTAAAGATGGAGACGTGGGCTTATGTGTTTACTTTCGCTTCTACCAGAAGCACCAAAGAAAAGGTGCTGAAGAGAATAGGTTTAAGTCACCTCTACTGAGAGATCTGGAAGCGGAGGTGGTGGCACCAGCTGCTGAATGGCAGAAGCATAAGGAAAATGTGATCTAGTTGATCCCGGGTGTCAAACGAGCAGACGTGAAACAACCAGACTCAGACCACACACGTGAAATGACCAGAAGTAGCAACCTCATTTGGAGAGGAGAAACCAAGGTGAAGCTCAAGTCGGGAAGTCATGTGACCATGAAGCATGGGGTGAAAAGTTCATAGTTCATTTATAGTACATCTTCTGTAGTGAAAAATTAGGGAATGATGTCTAAAACTGAGAAACCAAGAATAACGATTTAAGTGTATTCGTTACTTTTCTCTCACCGAGATAAAACACGATGAGAGAAAGTTTATTCTGGCCTATGATGGACAAGAGTCCATGATGGAGCTCTGCCCAGCAACACGTGGTAGGCACAGCAGGAGGAACAGGAAGCTAAGAGATCACGTCTTCAATCGTAAACATGAAACAGAGAACAGGAGCTACAGGCAAGGCCATGCACACCCAGAGCCTCTCCCGTAACCTGCTTCCTTCAGCAAGGCCGAGCCTGCTAAACCTCCTCCAACAAGGCCTCCAGCTGGACACTAAGTGGGCAAATGCCTGCACCTGCAGGGGGATGCTTCTCAGCGAAACCGCCGCCATCAGCGTGATGTTTACAGAGCTGGAATAAACCCTTAAATAATAAAATTTAAGAGTTGAGCCTGGGCAGTTTGGATGCTCAACTTACTGAACCTGGATGGAGGTGGGCGGTCCTTGGACTTCCCACAGGTCAGGGAGCCCTGATGGCTCTTCGGGCTGATGGGGGAGAGGGACTTGATCGGGGGGCGGG
>NW_004949106.1:2140928-2143076 GCF_000317375.1 Microtus ochrogaster | reverse complement strand
GTCCCGTGGCTCCATCTTCTCTACCATCCTCTGCTCCCCACTATCTCATGGTCCCTACCATCCCTAGTCTCTATCACCCTGGTGTCCTGCCACCCTCTGCTTTCTGACAACCTTTACTCTCTTTGCTTTCTACCATTCTCCTTCATCTCTATTCTCAATCATGTAGGCACAGAACGCAAAGCCAACCGTACCCCTTCCAACAATCTCTCCGACCTTTCCGATCAAATAAAGATTCTGACTCCCCCATCTGATGATGTCTCGAGCTGTGTCTCATGAGTTTCCTGGGACTGCTTCTCCTAGTCTAGACCGCCACTAAGTTCTGGTCGACCCTACTGAAGTCCTTGGCACATGCTTGTGTTTGTGTTACTCTCACGCCCGCCTTGCTTTCCCCTTTATTCTAGATGTTTTCCAACCAAAGTCATGTGCATGCACAAAAGCACATGCTCAAAAACCTACAAATAATGTGGGCATCACCTTACAAATACCACAAGCACAGACTATGGACCCACTTTAAGAAGCCCCCCCTTCTTTAAGGTATAAGTAACCTTGGAGTTGTTAGGAATTTTTGCATACAATGGATGCGTGGGTTACATGAACCAATCTCAACTATATTTTTATGTTGCCAAAAATCCCACATGGAAAGTTAGTTTTCCTGGAAAGGGGCGACTCGATGAAAAACATCCCTTTACTGTTCTGAAAATACTGGGATCCTAGAGTGTGGATATTTCTGCCTCATAAGGATGCCTGAGCATGCTGTTATTAAAAAAAAAAGATTCTTTAAAAATTTTTGGATGATATTAGATGAACAGCTGTGTAGAAAGGGGGGGATGTAAAAATAAAAACTGCATGTTGGAGCATCAAAATAGTAACCATGTACAGTATATGACTGTTTTTAATCAGAGGAAGATTGAAGCTATTACGTTTCAAATCAAATGTTATAAATTAGTTCAAGAATGCAGCTGAGCTCTCCTGGTTTAATTAAAAATGTCCATGTTTAAACCATGAGGCACAGTAGCTGCCAGTGGGGCAAGAGGGCAAAGCATAAGAGAAAGGCTGGACCCTCCGGTTCTCGACTCTCTCTGACACCGCGAGAGCATCTGTCGGGGACCAGTCTTGACGTCAGGAAGAACTCCATGTACTAGCTAATTCCAGAGTCAATGCAATCCTCCAGAATCGTTTGGAAGACAATTAGCATCATTATTACGGTTTAGACAATGCCGAGCTCCTGGTTTTGTGTGGCAACTCTCGATACCGAAGATAACTCTTTCCTGGATCAAAAGTCAAGCCAACGTGGGGCCCAGATTTCCTTGGGAAATGACCCCTTGGCTGTCAGGTCACATTGAGAATGAATCATAAGCAGTGAGGGATTGAATAGCCTCAGTTTCCGTCCCTGGTGTCCCTAGTTCAGCTGAAATCCGAATCTACACTCCAAATGTTAGAGAATTCACTGTTAAAGAAAAACGAGGCGACCTCGTAGCGTTTCTGAGGTCACATAGGGAAGAATGCAATTACCCTGAGAAGGGCTTTCCCCAAAGGTCCTGGGCTCGGCTCCGTAATTAACCACAAAGCAGCTAGACCGGCCAAGCAAAAGGGCTTTCTTTGCTCCCAATTTGCCTTGTTCAAAAACACCTCAAGTGATGTAGCTCAAATTTTCCAAATTAAACTCTCCCCCGAGGTTGAAGCCATGCGTGTGAGAGATGACCTCCACAGAAAGCCTTAGACTTGTGCATAAGGAAAAAAAGGAAAAGTCAGAGCAAAGAGGGGCAGGAGCTAACCTCTAGTGGCTTCTGACCTCATTGTTACCGCTACAGTAGAAAATGGAACACAGATGGGCAAGGCAAAGCATCCTTCCGCCTGGAAGAGTCCAAGGGCTCACCGAAAGCTACTGTTGTGTCTTCTTCTCTCACTACTGGACCAATGTTATTAGTGAAAATGTCATAAATGTCATGGATACGAATTGGAAAGTCGAGTCCCGAAGACACCTGGGGCCGGTACAAAGTCCACACCCTTTGTTGGTCCCGTGCCTCAAGCATGACTTTGCACTCATGAAGCCAAGCGGTGGTGGTTGTCTGTACAAGACCTACACAGATGAATCCAGCAAGGATTGCATGGGGGCTCGGAAGATTCTGCCCCTGCCTAAGGAGCTTT
>NW_004949106.1:2131461-2140373 GCF_000317375.1 Microtus ochrogaster | reverse complement strand
CCTGGAACTAGCTCTTGTAGACCAGGCTGGTCTCGAACTCACAAAGATCCGCCTGCCTCTGCCTCCCGAGTACTGGGATTAAAGGCGTGCGCCACCACCGCCCGGCCCAGCTGCCCTTTTTTATTTTTTCTTAACAGGTGGACCCAAATTTGGAAGCAGGCAGGCAGAGAATGGATCTGGCAGTTTAAGGGAGGTGAGGAAGCAAATATGATAAAAATCCATTGTATGCATGGATGGATCACCCCAATAATTAGTGAAAATAAATTTATTTTAAAAGAGAAAATATCGCAAAAATGCGCGGTTTTTTTTTCTGTTGTGAAACTCTTATACTTAAATTCTTCTCATATAATTAAATTCAATTTGATAGAAAATCTCTAGGTTGAGAGCTTTGAGAATGACACCAAGCAGGGCATTCATATTCAGAGATGCCGGCTTTCTACGGCAGGCGTGGGTACGGAGAGCCGGAAGCTCTGCTCGGTTCTTAGCATCGGATGTCTGTAAGAGACCTTAGGTTCTTGCTACTCAACCCAGCACAGTTCTCTTCGCTTAGTCTAAGTTAAACTTTCTATTCAATGGTCTGGTTGTATCACTTGAAACTGACTGTGATATTGTATGATCAGAATTTGGGAGACTAAGGATGACTTCAAGGCCAATCTGGCCTACAAGGTAAGATCCTGTCTCAAAACAAATAAAAATTGTGTGACTTTTGCATTTTGTGTCTAAATGATCACATCCCATTCTTGTCAATATTTCCTTCCCAAAAAAACAGAGATCAACTTCCCTGAGCAAGATCCAGGACTCTTAAAAACCGAAACACAAAACAAAAGACCCCCACCGATGTAAGGGAGGGCAATTAGCGTCTGCCGCGAAAGGTTTGGGGCGTGCGTACACCTGTCCATCTGAAACCCCTCTGACCACACGCCACGCCAGCTCCTTTGCAGGGCCACCCACAGGAAGCCATAAACGACTTCCAGCTTTCATACCCTACACCCTGGGCAGTGTAACCTGGAGGAGAAAGCCGCTATAGCCTGGTGCGGTCGTCATATACAAAAATTCAAAGTTATTTTTGAAGTTTACAAGCCCAGTCCAGCTTCCCGAAAAGTCCCCCCCTTAATCCTACAAAAGCAAATTCAAAGTGAAGGTCTAAAGGCTTTAGGTGGCAATTAGGCCTGTAGTGATGCCATGACGCCTCTGTCCCCTGGCAACTCAACAACAGATCTTTTCAGAAACTGGAGGAAAAAAAGAAGCTTGAGCCGGTAACTGTAGCTTACAGCAGCCCTCCGCTCTTAATATTGCCTGCGTGTGAAGATAAAAATATGGCACTTGCTCACAGTCAAAGGGGCGTGAATGGACCCCACGCTGGTGTAGGTCTAAAACTCATAGCGAAGGGTCCTGTATGAAGAGCCAGGAGGTCATTTAACTGTGCCCACTTTTGCCTAATTAGAAAAAAAAGATTTACATCACTTTAGCCCCACCCTTAAACATACATTCCCTTAAAGTGTTTGTAAGGCAGGCTCACTTTCTTAACCTGTGCAACCACCCAGGCACCTTTCAAACCACAAAAGATGAGGCCAGAGCAAAAACTTGCAATTTCCTCTTTCATCTGGATTCTCATCACACGCTAGCTCCTGGAGGAAAAGAGATAGGATGACTTTTGGGTTTTTGTGTTTTGTTTTGTTTTGTTTTTTTGAGGGAGGGGGTTGTGTTTTTTTAGCTTAAATCTTCTGAAAAGCTTTTATTCGTACCTTAGCGTGATTCAACAGACCCAAAGGCCGAAAGAATGGAACTCGCTCTCCTGCAATTTCTTAAACACACATGTAGGAAGAGAATGTGCTGGCAGGAGGAGCGACCGGAATGCGTCTCTGCGGAAGAAAATTGTTTGGTGTTTGTAATGGAGTATAATAGCTATAATTCCCTTTGAGCGGCTGCCACTAATATGCTGATAAAAAAAAAAAAACTGGGAGCTGAGACCCAGGCACCAGCCCATCCGTGTGTGCCTTCCACACGTGTCTCTGCACACGGTCACAGACGCGGGTGGCCCGCCCCTTTTGATGTCCCTCTTTCTGAGCCTGAGGAGCCCACGGTGGCTCTTCCTACAGAGAACGAGAGAAAGAACCCATTGCGTAGTGACTCCGAAAGGTGTTTCTTTTCAAAAATCGGGAATCACTGAGAATTTCACAAACATCTCCAAGTTGGAAGGCAGTAGCCTAAACGTGCTTCTGGTTGGAGCTGGGTTGGGGAGGACTCTCCTTTCTCATGGAGGCTGTAAAAACCGACAACCAGAAATTAAAATATACTATTTCGGTGACGTAAGACTGATGCTCTAATGCTCACCTAGTGACACAAAGCTACCGACTTAGTAACAAACACTTCTATGTAAGTGATTTTAAAACCTGCAGATAACCTACGCTTTGTGTGCGATTGATTAAAACCGCATGTCACCACAGGAACGTTCTGTGGAGGGTGACAAAGGCATAGCAGGAGCACAGCTCGGTCGTGCTGGCTAAGGGAGGCATGAGCGGGGAGTTCCAGTTTCAACCGAGCCAGATCATTTCAGTGCAATTGTCCAAGAAGGTCCCTGCACAGAGAAAAACGCACGCGAGATAATCGTGCTGTGATGATATCATGAGCTGTACCTGCTGGAGTGCTTTGAAAACTCCTCGGCATTCCGAAAACTTATTTTTTATTGAACTTTCCCAATAAAAAGCAGGATGTATTATGTAGGATGCTTATTGGATCAATGGTCCCATAAGGGGCCCATAGAGCCAACAGTGCATTCTGGAGTAAATAGATCCTTCTCGGGGGCCTGACAGGTATCCTGAACAATATGCATCTCAGAGATCTCAGAGATTTGAAGAGCTAAGCGAATGCAGGCATTTGATGAGACCAAGTGTGCATGCTACGGTGCTGAGAATCTCTCTATCTCGCTACCCAGAACTGCTGCAGAAGAAGCTGTGCAGGCTCAAGACCCGGGAGCGCCACAGGAAGAGGCTCCATAGATTCAGAGCATGGAGCAGCAGCCCCGGCACCCACAGGTTGTTCACACCACTTTCTCCAAGAACTGCTTTGCTGTGCTCTCAACAGCATCCTCTCTTCTGGTTTCTCTCTCTCTCTCTCTCTCTCTCTCTCTCTCATCTATCTATCTATCTATCTATCTATCTATCTATCTATCTATCTATCTATCTCTATTTCTATCTCTCTCTCTTTCTCACTAAGTTTTTAATTAATTAATTAATTAATTGAAGCAATTTTTCTCACTCTACATACCAATCCCAGTTCACACTCCCTCTCCTCCTCCTGTTCCTACCCCACCCACCCAATCCCCCCCATCCACTTCTCAGAGAAGATAAGGCTTCCCATGGGGAGTCAGCAAAATCTAGCACATCTCTCAGAGGCAGGACCAAGCCCCTCCCCACTATATCTAGGCTGAGCAAGGTATCCCTGCAGAGAGAATGGGTTCCAAAAGACCAGTTCAAGCACTAGGGATAAATCCTGGTCCCACTGCCAGTGGCCCCACAGGGCTGGAAAGATGGCTCAGCCGAAGAGAGAAGAGTTCTGGTTTCTGACGCGTTTGGTAAGCAGGCCTCAGCATGGAACCCGAGTCTGGTGGCGGAAGTGACCTTTTTTTTGGAACAAAAGAAAACTGATTCTTGCCTGCAGTCTCTGTCGCTCAGTGTTGGCTATCTTCACGTTCATTAACCAGGAAAATCCTACCTTCCTGGAAAGCAGATGTCATGACCTGAACCCGCTACTGTTGTACCTGGAGAAGATCTACAGGAAAAGCCCTCAGACTGGCCCGACAGGAACAGTATTCTCTGTCTGAGTGGTCACGTGCGCTGTGCGCTGGGCTTCGGAATGTAGTAAATGTAGTGCCAGCCCTGGAAAATAGTGGCCAATTCCTCAGTCTGACCATTGAAGCGACGCTCTCTGGTGGAAATGTCTTTGAGCACGGCCCTCCTCAGCTTAGCTGATTCTACTTTCCAGGTCTGTACTGTTTAACAAGCAGACAGGATCATTTTGCTAACTAAAGTATGCTGGGGGAGGCTACTCAATATATAAATTAAAAAAATACTCCCGTGACAAATAAATAAATATCTCTGCAGAGCGTGATCCGGGCTATTTGATCAGCTCAATTCTGCCTTGTCCTTTGATTTCCTGTTTCTAAAACAGTTTAAAATAAATCTCTCTCTCTCTTTTTTTTTTTTTTTTGAGGCTCTTCCTTGAACTGAGAGATATATATTTTTTCATACATGTTACTCAATAGCCAAAAATATGACTTACTTTTTTGCCATAAAAGCATTAATAACACACATTTGGGAGGTTCCATTAATTCTTCTTAGAACACCATATGGCATTTGGCAAACCATCTCCCAGACTTCAAACATTGTAATCTAAAGGAATTAAAATTTCTCAAAATAAGAGAAAATAATTCAAGATCAGGTCATCATAGTGTGTTTAAAAATCACAACTGGCAATGCAGCCCTGGCGAATTCATTCCACAAACATTTAGAGAAGGTCACTGTGCCTGGCAAAGTTATCTGAGCGAAGGACACGGCCGTGACTTGGACTTTAAACAAAAGCGTTCACGAAAATGGCTAAGGTCGGAGGCCTTCACTCTGCAGGAGCACACTGGCTGCTATGTGGCTATTTACGTGTAGGTTTTCTGTCGTCCCATCCCAGGGAATTTAGAAAACTCATATCCCTGGGTTTTTCTAGACATTAGTCACGTCACAAGAAAGCAACTCAGACCTTGTTTTCCTGGGTAAACAAAACAAAAAAAAAATCGCTTTGCACAAGGGGTGTGGGTGTCTCCTGGTTTTCATTTGTTTGCGGTGTGTTTATGTAGCTTAATTGTCTCATCAGGCACTTTCCCAACGTAATTATGCTTTTTAACAAATGGTGTTTATGGCAACCCCTAACAGTGCAAAAGAAAGGATTCGTTTCTCCCACTCGTCCCACGGACAACCCAAACCGCACAAAGAGGGCGTGAGAGAAATCTACCTTCAGGGCTAAAGCCGACGCGTGTGCTCTGCCCCGGCCTTTGCTCTTAGAAAGGACCTAAAGCAGTGGCTCCATTCTTCTTGGTTTGGGACAGGAAGATCCATATCACAAACCCATCCAGGATGACTTCAGGTGATAGACAAGGTCTCTGTACTTTCCCTGGAGGAGTGAAGGGGTCAGAGTGCTGAGGAGTGGGGTCCGGGCACAGGCCTCTCAGCGGGACCTCTCAGGACACAGTCACCAAGGGACTATTGGTGACTACAGCTACCAGGCCCGAAGGGGACTCGAAGTGACAATCATCATGCACTTTAGGGCCACAGAGACAAGCAGGATCTTCCTCCTAATGGAGACAAGCCCCCCCAGCCCCTCCTAGAGCAGACTCTGCTCTGCCCACCCAGGGACTTCATCTCCAGATGGGGTTTTCACCCTTAGGTGGTACACCAGCAGGGCCATGCCCAGGAGCATGCTCAGTAAGTCTGTTTACCAGGCGCGTGTAGCTTGCTTATGCTTTTCCTCCTCCACCCCCCAGGCCAGTCAACCTTGAGAGCACATTTCCAAAAAGAAAACAAAAAACAACAACAATAACAAAAAAAAAAAGCAGAACCTGTTTTTGGTTGTTGTTGCTGTTTTCTTTCTTTTTTAATGTAACAAGGACTTCGTGTCACCATTTTTAGCTAGTTTCACTCCTGCAGCGAAATAACCGCCCAATAACTGCTTTGACGGCACAAATTAATCTCTAAATCTATTTTTTTTTAATTTTCTAATTATAATTTTTAAACACGGCTTGGAGGAAATTAACATTTATGTGGACATTTGGTTTCTAGCCTAATGTGGTATAAAAATAAGCAACATAATGAGTGTGAGAAGGAAAAAAAAAGAAGAAGAAACCAGGTTCACGGCGCTTCTCATATCATCGTCATTGTGCCTAGATGTCACAACAGCGTTCTGCGTGATTATGTCAGCTCCAGCCTTCCCCGGCTCCGAGTGTTGGCAGGTAGGAGGGCTGTTGGCAAGAGGAAGGGTGTTAACCTCAGGATCCTGGATCCGGTCCAAGGCTGGTAATTACGTTCTGCCAGCCAAAATTCATCCCGTAATTTTAATTGGATGAATCCTTTCTAGCCCTACTGCTAGGCCTGTCAAACTGTTGCCACGTTTCACCCCAGAGGTGTCTTGTGTTTTCCTTGCAAGAATCAGGCCCTTTGAGGTTGGGCTTTATCAGTTTAAATCCCCAAAGTAGTGTTCTGGGGTCTTATGGAATTAAATATATACTTAGGTGGATATATAGATATAGATATAGATAATATGTGATATATATATACATGAATCTGCACAGAAATGCATGATAAATAATAAAATAGACACATATCTTTTTTAGCGTTTAACCTCCGCCTTCAGCAGGTCATTCTGATTGCTTTTAAGCCAGGCTTTTGTCTCTCACTTTCCTCTTCTTTTTCATTGAGAACTTTCGTTACCTGTAGCTTTGGCTTCCGTTTTCCAAGATGTCTCGCAATGCCCAAACTGTCTTCCACGGTAGAGCAAAGAATTGAGGCCCCTGGAGTCCCCTGGAATGATAATCTGATGACGGTGAATGTGTGCCAACATCCCTTGCAATCTCTCCCTAAGTCTCCGGAGGACAGCAAGGACACCCAACGCTGTCCGGACAGTGGGTTTCCCGGGAGGTGGCATCCTGCACCTTGGCTAGCGCTCTTGGCTCTTGGGGAAGCTCTCTCTTACAGGAAGGGTCATGGGGTGTGAAGTGCAATAACCAGGAGGTAAATCTTCATATGCCGGTCCAGAATGCCAGTGAAGAGAAAGTGGGCTGTCTGCCCTGCTTGTACCAACATCCCCCTTGCCACGGACACAGGTCTTCGAGAGTTGAGCAGCAACTTAACGCCCTGGTGTGCTCGCAAGCGTGGAGAGGCGCCATTGATGTTGGCGTGTCTCTCCACGGCGATCCTGCCCATTTTTCTATTGACAGGAGCTCTATGCTCCTCGAGAGGCTCCTTTTATACTTTTGTTTTCTTTGGAAGGATGTTCTATACTTGTTGAGTCTTTGTTTCTAGTCCTGAGTTTCACCTGCTGGTTGTTGGTACTTTGGTTTATGACGCCTGTTCAAAAACAAATCGGCCCTGGAGAGTAGAGGATCACTGAGATGCTCAAGCCCTTCGGTTCCCTGTTCTTTCCTCTCACTGGTTCTGGGTTACACTCCTAGATGGAGGACACTTCATTCTGCTTTCTCACTCTTACAAGTGGGCATAGCTTAGCTCCTACAAGAGTCTTTCCTGGTCCGTGTGAGCTGAAGGGGATAAAGACATCCTCAGATGGGGCTCCATGAATCCACCTGAGCTCAGAGCCAGGACTGAGGTAAAGAGTTCTTTGGTTTTCTATTATGCTTGGGACTTTTGAAATAGTTTAAAGGACAATTTAACGGATGCTGGGTCTTGGTTTCTCTTCTACTGCTGTGATAACCCCCCCCACACACACACAAAGGCTACTCAAGGGGGAAGGGGTTTATCTGAGTCCTAATCACAGGGAAGTCACAGCTTCAGGGCCTGAGTGAGCTGGTCACAAGGCAACCATTAGGAAGAGACGGTGGAGTGAGGCCTGCCTGCCAGTGTGAGCTTTCTGCGATATCTTATGGCCCAGGTTCCCTGCTCGGGGAGTGCTCCCAACCGCGACTAAGCTGGGTCTTCTTACATCAACTACTTTAGTCAAGACAATCCTTCAGGCGTCTCCTCGAAGGCTGACCTTAATCCAGACACTCCCTCCTGGGTGTCAAATTGACGATGGCTATAAGCACCACACACTATACGTCTGTTTCCTCATTTGCTGCCATCCGTCACCCTGGAAGAAAACCACTGGACAATTTCCCTCTGCAAGACGGAGATCCAGTTCCTAACGCGACCTTCATCTTGGGAGCTTTTACCTTCACCACTACTTCTTGCCGGTGCCAATTCATGTTTCATCCTGACCTTTTGCCTCTTCCTGGAATGGGAGATTTTGCTTCTCCCTCTTAGCCATTGCTCTAGGATATTCAGCGAAGAAGTGTTTCTAAAGTCAACTTGAAACTATTTTCATTGTCTCATGTTACGGTCTGTGTGTCCTGTTACTCATGAATTCAATTGCAAAAGAATTTTACTTCATTTCTTTAGATGATATATTTTCGTTTTATGTGTGTGAATGTTTGCCTGTTCATACACATGCCACTTCCATGTACCTTGCCAGTGGAGGCCAGAAGAGGGTCTTGTGTTGTCGGGGTTTCTGTCCTGCCCGGTTCCCGCAGTTGTTAAGTCCCAAAGAAATCACACAGAGGTCTACATTAACTATAAACTGATTGGCCCATTAGCTCAGATTTCTGGCTTATTGACTTTTACAAATTATATTAGCCCATTATTCTTATCTGTGTTAGCCACATGGCTCAGTACCTTTTTCAGTGAGATAGTCACATCTTGCTTCTTCTGTGGCTGGGCCAGGATGGTGTCCTCTTCCCAGAATTCTCCTGTTCTCCTTGACCCACCTCTACTTCCTGTCTGGTTGTCCCACCTCTACTTCCTGCCTGGCTATTGACCAATCAGCCGTTTATTTAAAATATAATTGACAGAATACAGACAACCCTCCCACACCAGTCTTGGGCTGGAGAAATGACGCCGGGGTCAAGAACACTAGCTGCCCTTGAGGAAGACCTGAGTTCAGGTCCCAGCCCCACCCACATTGGGCAGCTCACAATTGCCTGTAACTTCAGCTCCACAATGCCCGTTTCTAGACTCCCCAGGCACCCACTCACACACCATAAATACAAAACCTTAAGAAAAGGATCTTGGGGGGGCTGGAGAGATGGCTCAGTGGTTAAGAGCATTGCCTGCTCTTCCAAAGGTCCTGAGTTCAATTCCCAGCAACCACATGGTGGCTCA
>NW_004949106.1:2122417-2131361 GCF_000317375.1 Microtus ochrogaster | reverse complement strand
TAATAAATAAATAATTTTTTTTTAAAAAAAGGATCTTGATGTCCGTAATGATGCTGCACCTGCTAACAGAAGCATGCCCATCACCTAGGTATCAGAGCCTTGAATAATGAAGTGATGTCTAATCTTTCCAGTCTATTAAGACGACTAAAATCTATTCAGCCTATTAAAACACAATGACACGAATGTTCAGAACTAGCTGTTTCTTCCACCTTAATATTCCAGACTGGGATTTGTAGTTGGTTCCTCTCTTCGTCTCGAGGACTAGCAAGGCAGAATGTCAGCTGTCGTTAGCTGAACCTGGGGTCGCTTAGGCATCAGACTTACGAAAAACCGTCCTCACACGTGCAAGTAGCTGAGGGCTTCCCCCTCTAGGATCCACCAGTTCCTTAATTCAGCTCTTGCCCTTTGACCCTTTCCGGCGTTTCTTAGGAGGTGGGGGTCTTCTGGAAATAAAATAAAAACCATTTTCTGTACCCTCTCTCTGGAGCTGTGTTTTCATTGCTATCAGAGTACTGATGAAAACAGATTTTTTTTCCCCAGATAATCTAAGTTAAGGAACTAGAGTATTTCAAAGGCCGTTAAGGTTCCACAATGTGTCATTCTATTCAGAAAACTACCCAAAGTGCGTGGAACACACTGACCCCTAAGTAACAGAAACTTCCTTTATTGTGTGCCAGCTTCGACTGGGAACAGCCTAGCAGTAGCCAGCCATCGCTGCGCTGGAAGGCTCTGCTGTATTATTGCTGTCACCTTTATTCAAGGATCATTTAATGTCTCTGGGTGCACGCAAATGAACGTAAGCTCTTCCAGAGGCCAAGAAGGTCGAGTCCCGTCTGCACGAGAACCGGGGGACAGAAACAGAAGTGAGGTTCCAGGGCTTTCTGCCTCCGGACCCCAAAACCTGTCCAGAGGCGGCGTCCGGTGTTTGGAAAGAAATGCTTTTCTGGAGAGTATCAGCTGAGCTGCTCGTGGGCGGA
Organism: Microtus ochrogaster; assembly: GCF_000317375.1. Lineage (NCBI taxonomy): Eukaryota > Metazoa > Chordata > Mammalia > Rodentia > Cricetidae > Microtus > Microtus ochrogaster. The sequence goes on along the minus strand of NW_004949106.1, from coordinate 2,130,384 downwards.
TTTCCAAGCTCGAGCTGCAAGAGCGTAATGGCTTTTCCTGCCGCTTTGTCTTTGGCTGTATAGCTCGGTGGGTGAAGGAATTGAGATGTTTCTAAATGCGCTTTTCCATCCCACGTGAGCTTTTAAGAAGAAGTCGAACAGAGAGAGTTTGGGTGCCGCTGTTAATAACGTTTCCTTCCTCTCTTCTTGTGACTCTGTCACCACACCGCTCTTTGGGCTTGAAAGTCTAAGTCATGGAGACCTTTTTCTTCTCTTTTGTTTTGAGACTAACTCTCCCTGGGAAGCCCAGGTTGGCCTTGAATTGAAGGAAGGTGTCCCCCACCCCACCCCCTTTTCAGCCCCTCCCTCTCCTCAAGGGCAGGGATTACTGGCCTGGGCCAGGAGGACCAGCTTGTGAAAAACAGGTTTGAAAACTCAGCTTTCAGGGCAAAGAGATCTGTTAGGTTCATCTGGCTGTTCCTTCGAGGACCTGGAGGGAGGCACAGCAGAGGGACGCAGGGCTTCCGAGGGGGACACCACGGAAGGGCCCTTGAAGTTTGTCCAAGGCCCCTTCCTAAGCTCCAAGGCATCCTTTAAACACAGGAATCAGCTCAACTATCTTTCTTAGAAGGCTTGAAAACCCCTTAACAACAGCATTCTCGCTTTCGAAGAGTTTTGAAAACTCTTCTGTGTTTTGAAGCGGGTGCTGAGGGGGCGTGGTGTGATCTCAGAACGCAAGCCCCGTCCGAGGACTAGAACTTCCTAAGTTAACTGTCAGGATTTTAATCGTTGATACGCAGGAAAGTAAATATAATAAGACATTTAAATCTGGAGCCATCCTGCGGAGATTTTAATTAATACGCAAAGAGAAGTGATTCAGAACCCAGGAGGATGAAAATATGGGGAAGGAGGAAGAAGGAGCCAAAACTGAGCGGACAATTACAGGCCAGACATCGGGGAAAGAGGGAAGTGGTTCCGTTGCCGTGTCATTAAATACCGGGGAAGCCGGAAGAGCCCTGCCCTACCCTGTCGCTTTTAACACGGCTGTGCTCATTCCTCTATTTTAGGCAAAAGGACCGCAGTGTTCCTTGTGGGGATTTTCTGAGGTTTCTGTATTGATTTTTTAGAGACGGCCCGTTTTTGTTTTCTCCACCCCGTCCACATGTCTCTTGTTTTTATCACACGCTACACCGTTTAATCTAGGGTCATAGATTCAGAATGTCACAGACTCGTCCCCTGCAGTGGTGTTAGCCATTTATACTTTAAAACCTGGTTTAAATTAAAAATATGAATGCTTATGAAACATTTAATGATAATAAATTTTGTAAGTGAGAAACAAATAGATTGAATACTTTTTAATTTTACTAATTTCATTAAAAATTAATAGCTATTTTTCAGGTTTTAGTTATTAGTGGATAATACACCTTGTTTCTGTGAAATAATACCTTTGAAGTAATTATTGAAATTGTGGAACATATTTTAAATTATTTAACTTAGATTGCCTAAGGCACTGGTAAATGTATAAGAAGGAAAGAAGGTTGAGTAAAAGATACTTTAAGAATTTATCCAGAGGGCTGGAGAGATGGCTAGGAACACCAGCTGCTCGTCTCGAGGACCCAGGTTCAATTCCCGGCACCCACATGCAGTTCCAGGGATCTGATGTCCTCTTCTGGTCTCTAAGGGCACCAGCATGCACATGCTACTCCAATGTACATGCAGGCAAAACACTCACACACTTTAAACAAATAATAAAATGTTTAGAAATAGAGGCGGGCGGTGGTGGCGCACGCCTTTAATCCCAGCAGGCAGAGGCAGACGGATCTCTGTGAGTTCGAGGCCAGCCTGGTCTACAAGAGCTAGTTCCAGGACAGGTTCCAAAACCCTGTCTCGAAAAAAAAAAAATTTAGAGATAGAATTTGTTGAGAGGGGACAACCTCACTTAATTATGTTTTGGAGGACTGCCTCCCACAAAATAATTTATCTTCTCAAGTATGTCCAGGCCGAGAACAAACACCAGATTTGGATAACCAGATGTGGTATTATTTATTTCTGCACAGGATGTATGTGCCCTGTGTGCTTTCGTGCACACTTGTTGACCCACGCGGGGAGGAGCGTACATACACGTGTGTTCCTGTGTGTGGAGAAGTGAAGCTGATGTCAGAGTCCTTGATTGCTCTCCACCTTACACACTGAGGCGAGGTCTCTTGCTGAACCCTGAGCTCCCTTTCTGGCTAGTCTGGCTAGCCAACTTCCTTCGGGATTTCCCTGTCTGTGCCTCCATTGCAGGCATGACAGGCTTGCTTCCATGCCCACCTGGCAGCTTTTAAATAGATTCGGAGAGTGTGAACTCCACTTCTCATGATCTTGGGACCAGTGGTTTACCTGTGGAACCATCTCCCCACTCCCTGATATTATAATTAAAATAAATATCACAACAATGTAATTTTTTTCAAATAAAAATTTACTTCTAATGGTTTTGATAGTGGACGCATTAAATTCCAGCACTCATGAGGCAGAGGCAGGGGGATGACTGCTAGTCAAGAGCAATCCGGTCTTAACTTCCCAACTAAAGAGATATAGTGACATTCTACTTTATTATCAATAGGTATTTCTTTATAGACATGTGTTTTCTAATAGTTGTAACGTGAATCTAATATAGTATGCCTATTTTATAGATTAACTTTGCAATTGCAAAGCAATTTAAAACAAAACAAAACAAAAAAAAAAACACCTGACGTGGATTCCTCAAACGTTTTAAGAGTGTGGAGCCAGAGCTAAAGAAATAAATTGTCATGTGCCTCAAGTTACTTTTCTGTTTTAAATTTAAAATGTCTAGAATGTAAGATCCCAGGTCTTTCCCCGAGTAATCCTGTTTTAGTCTCTCAGACTTCCCATGCTGTGATGAGACACCACGACCAAAGGCGACTTGGGGAGGAAAGGGTTTATTTAGATTATACTTCCCCGTCACGGTTCATCATCGAAGAAAGATGGGCTAGAAGCACAAATAGGGCAGGGACCTGGAGGCAGGAACGGATGCAGAGGCCATGGAGGAGTGCTGCTTACTGACTAGCTCCCCCTGGCTTGCTCAGTCTGCTTTCTTTTAGAACCCAGGACCACCAGCCCAAGGGTTGCCCTACCCACAATGGGCTGGGCCGGCCCTCCCTCAGCAATCAGTAAAATGCTCCACAGGTTTCCCTACACCTGATCTTTGGAGGTGTTTTCTTATTTGATTGCAGTTCTCTCTTCTCAGATGACTCTAGCTTGTGTCAAGTCGACATAAAACTAGGCAGCACACAGTGTTTTCCCCAAGATTTCTCATTGATTTCATATCTTGTTTTGTTTTGTTTTCAAGACAAGGTTTCTCTGTAGCTTTGGAGTCTGTCCTGGAACTAGCTCTTGTAGACCAGGCTGGCCTCAAACTCACTGAGATCCACTGGCTTCTGCCTCCTGGTGCTGGGATTAAAGGGGCGTGCACCACCACCGCCCGGCTAATTTCATATCTTAACAGCACACACTCACCAAATACCTTTGGCTGTTGGGCACTTCTGCTGTTGTTTGCTCAAACTTTCATTCTGTGTTTTCACTCCTGCCTCATAATCCCCAACCAGTAACGTCTTCCTAAATCCTATGCTTTTCTACATGGTTCCTTATATGGCTTCCCTGTTCCAGAATGTCTTTCACTAAGGAATGAGGCACCAATCACACCCTGTTACTGTATCATTTCATAACTACTTCTCCTGTCAGACTGAGTAAAAATGAGATTAAAAATGAGATTATCTTTCTTATAATTAGCACTCAGTCCAGTCTCGAATCACGGTGACACTTTGAAAACTTGTTGCACATGCAAAGAATGAATTAAGAGCCTAAAGACAAGATAACAGAGTACTACACAGCGGGAAAAATAACGACACCTTGGAATTTGCAGGCAAATGAATGGATCTAGAAAACATCATATTGAGTGAGGTAACCCAGACCCGGAAAGACAAATATAATATGTACTCACTCATAAGTGGCTTTTAGACATAAAGCAAAGAAAAACCAGCCTACAATTCACAATCCCAGAGAAACTTGATGACAATGAGGACCCTAAGAGAGACATACATAGATCTAATCTACGTGGAAAGTAGAAAAAGACAAGATCTCCTGAGTAAATTGGAAGTGTGGGGATTATGGGAGAGGGTGGAAGGGGAGGGGGGAGGACAAGAGGGGATATAAATGAAATCAATAAAAAAGAAAACTGCATACATAAACGATTATGTGGATGAATAAATGAACCAGGAACATGGTGAATGAGATCCCTCAGCCTTGCCGTTACCTTTCCTGAGATTTATTTTTTATGTGTATGAGTGTTTGCTTGCATGCATGTCTAACACATTTACTTTCTGGGGTGCCCTGAGGTGCTCAGAAGAGGGCGTTGAATCCCTGGCTCTGAAGTTATAGGCAATTGTAAGCCACCAGGTGGATGATGGGAGCTGAGCCTGGGTCCTCTGCAAGGGTAACAAGTGCTGCTCTTAATTGTGAGCCGTCTCTCCGGCCCCCAGCCTTGTCGTTATTAGTATTCTGGTGTGAAATACTTATTAATTGCAGCAGCGTTTCTCAGTCTACCCAATAAGAAGCAGCTCCCTCACCCACCCAGATGACTATAACAATGAAAAATTCCAGGCATCTGTGAAATCTCCGCGACCACGAGAACTCCTAAAGTAGATGGGCTAATGACCCGGGGGCAGAGATTCGGGTAGATCGTGTGATTAGAAACGGGTCTGCTTCCGCCCGGTTCCTTTTCTCTTAATATTTGTCCTTCCCAACCTTCAAATTCAACTCTTGGTTTTCTCACAGTCTTACAACATGAGGCCCGAAGCAAAATTAATAGAAGTATAATTAATCGGATACTTAAAAGCAGCATTCGGGCTAAAGATATTCTTTATATAAATCTTCTATAAAGATTCACCTAGTTCACCAACGCCCCTTAAAAACTCTGGAACATCTGTGGGCAGACAAGGCCTGATACCATTTGACCTTAACTGGAGCAATCTAGCAGCTTCAGAAAGTCTTTCCTAAATGCCGCTTCTAGCGCCATCTTGTGGATCTTCTAGGAATTTGCTGATCTCTGATGAAAATGAAGTTATTTTTCCAGAAAATGAGTAAAGGCGACTATGTTCTTGAAATGTCCTTCTAAACTCCGAATTAGGGATGCGGTGAAATTTGACCTCAGGTTTTGTATTCAGCCAAAATTCAGTACGGCTTTCCCTCGGCCCGTGGAAAGTCAAGTGACCACACAGGTCATCATCATGGCATCATCATCGTCATGGCAGCGCGTTGTGTGAATTGCCGTTCTGTACAGTCAGTGAAGTGGGGGTGCTCCGACAGCGAAGGTCACCCTGATGTACTTCTTGATGCTGGAACAGTTGTGAACACACAGGTACAACAGAACTAAAATGTCCTCGCGTGCTGGAAATCCTGGAAGAGTTGAGTGTTTGGGGGAAGACTGAAATCTCATTCATATCGTGAAGAAAACACCCAAACCTTTGAACTGCTAAATTCACGTCGGGGTATAGATTTACAACAGTGCTTTTCATACTGCGTGATGTCAAACTTTGCTTAGCGATATCATTATAAAACGCAGTCGTGGGGCTGGAGGGATTGCCCAGGGGTGACGTTGCAGGAGACCCAGGTTCAATTCTCAGTACCCACGGCAAGCAGCTCACAGCTAACTGCAGGTAACTTCAGATCCAAGTGATCCCACACCAGGCCTCCGTGGGAACCAGGCCTGCTGTCTCACACCGACATCCATTCAGGCGCTCGCAACACACACATAAAATAAAAATTTTAAAACTCCTTTTTAAAAGTATATTGTCCCTCATTTCACAGTTCTTCCTTCCAGGAAGTTCATCCCATGGCAGCGTCTGCATTAGACTCAAAAAACACTGATCAAATCCTTCACCGTGTGACATCTGGCCTCACCCCGTCTTTGATACAACTCTACTCTAGGAGAAAAATCAAATGGAAGGGAGATGGTGTCAAACATAATAGCCTGGGTGGATCTTCTTTTTTAAATGTGAATTTTACCTTTCTGACCAAAAGGAAAACATAATTTAAACAACTCAGGAACATGAAATGCCAAGGACAACATGGGAAGCTTATAGGGGATTTCTGATACAGGAAAAGCATTTCTACTAACAAGTGTAATCCAAGTCTAATGGCAGGGCTCGGTGACTAAGATACCTACATTTCCAGGGGACCTGGGTTCAATTCCCAGCCCTCACAAGGCAGCTCACGACTGTCTGTAATTCCAAGTCCAAGGGGCCTGATGCCCTTTCTGACCCCTGTACGCATGTGGTGCAGACATACAAGCAGACAAAACACCCACCCGTGCAAAATGATTGAAAAGTCTCTCTAGGCAAAAATGTTTGATTAAAATTCTATTTTATTTTCTCACTCTAGTAGAAAATCTCCTCATTTTCTCTGTGAGATAAAGCAAATGCAATACAAGGAGAGCTAAATACAATTTTACAATTTTTTCCTTGTTCACCTCTTTTATTCTTTTTAGTAGAATTACTAAGAACTGTTAAATAAGCCAGACATGGTAGTAAACACCTTTCACACCAGCAACTGAAAGCAGAAGCAGGCAGATCTCTGAGTTCAAGGCCACCCAGCTCTATGGAGTGAGCTCCAGAACAGTCAGAGATGTTACAGACACAAACCTGTCTCAAATGAGAAAAGGAAAGAAAGAAAGAAAGAAAGAAAGAAAGAAAGAAAGAAAGAAAGAAAGAAAGAAAGGAAGAAAGAGAGAGAGAAAGAGAGAAAGAAAGAAAGAGAGAAAGAAAGAAAGAAAGAAAGAAAGAAAGAAAGAAAGAAAGAAAGAAAGAGAAAGGAAGGGAGAAAGAAAGAAAGAAAGAAAGAAAGAGAGAGAGAGAAAGAAAGAAAGAAAGAAAGAAAGAAAGAAAGAAAAAGATTCACTAAACAGGTTCAAGCCTGAGACATTTGTAAATCTAGACTCCTTTACTGTAGGAACTTGAAGGTGGGAATAAAGTGTTCAAAAAGAGAGCTTGTCCCACAGGGTCAGCACCCCATTGTTCTGACTGCACAGTGAACTATTTCTTGTTACAAGGCATTTGACTGTCTTTTCCGTCTGTGGTTGGACGCAGCTCCAGAAAGCAGATCTCATCACTGGCAATGGTTACGGTATTTTCTGGTTCTGCTCAAGTCTTTCTGCCTCTGTTAGAAGACTGTGACCGTTGTGGACAGCTCGCTCCAGCTCTTGGAGTTCGCAGAGATGCCCCTGATAGCTCTAGCGGAAGAAACTTCAGACCTGACATCATGGGGCGATGTTTCTCTCCCAGGCTTTCCCCAAGCATGGCCACGGGACCAACAACTCCACTTTTCCTCAGCTCGGCTTCCTGGCCTTTAACAATATGGGGCACGGGGCGGACCAGACTTTAGGCTCTTTAATACTTTTGGCTTAATAGATTAAGACTCTGTGAACTACATCCTGGAGTAAGAGCATAGCTTCTCTTGGGTATTTGACAATTTGAGTGGTATGTCTTGCATAACTTAGGGATCTAAGAAGGCAGCCCTGCCCCTCCCATCCCACATATCAGGAAGTGTTTGACTCACTTGATAATACTTTCTTCGAGCATATGAAGGTGTTTTCTCGTCCTGCTCTTTCCAAATCAAGGCTGTACTTCTCTGGAGCTTTTGTAAAGATTTGTACGTTTTGTGAAATGTAAACATTCAGCCTTATTTAACAGCCTCTTCCTGAAATGGGCCCATGGAGAATTTATTCCTTCCCATGCCCCAAAATCCAAATAGCAATGTTGTATTTTTCTATACGATGCACTGCCTTCTTCCATATACACAGTGGCTATATCACTTTGATGATTCTGGGGGTTGTCTTTGTTTCTGTTTTGTGATGGTTGTGATTTAGGTAGCAGTTTCTTCTTCTTCTTCTTCTTCTTCTTCTTCTTCTTCTTCTTCTTCTTCTTCTTCTT
>NW_004949106.1:2115927-2122317 GCF_000317375.1 Microtus ochrogaster | reverse complement strand
TTCTTCTGCTGCTGCTGCTGCTGCTGCTTCTGCTTCTTCTTCTTTCTTTCTTCCTCCTCCTCCTCCTCCTCCTCCTCCTCCTCCTCTTCCTCCTTCTCCTCCTTCTTTTAGCAGGATTGGTTTTTGGCTACTGCAGCTTCAGGAATGACGTTATCTGTGCTTTAGCCTGTCCCCTGTCCTGACGTAGAAGCCATCCTTGGGAAGGAAGGCTCCATGCTTTCCCTGGATTTCTTTTCAAGCTCTCTCTCTTTTTTTTTCATTGTATTTGATCATACAATAACACACTAAGGGCCTCTGCACTTTCTTTTATACAGCAAAATGGCCTCTCACCTACAAATGAGCCACCATAGCCCGGTAACCGAGTCCTTCAAAGAACCCGGGCACCTCCTGTTCTTAGGACTATAGCTGCCCCTTCCGAGGTTGCCATGCTGAGCCAAGGGAAGCGGGGAACATCTCAGAACCAATGCCAGTGGGTTCCCCCGGCGACTGTGCTCCAACATGTGTTTCCCGTGAGAGCACACTCGCTGGCCAGTGGAACTGAAAGCTGGTGAGTGGGAAAGGTGGCAGTGCCTGGAAGTTAGCTTTGGAGAAGCAATGAGAAGATGCGTGCCCAGAATGGAGCCCGCTGCACCAAGACAGACAGTGAGGACAGACACTTCCACCTGCTGCCGGGCTTGCCCCTCACCTCAACCTCCCGCCCCTAAAACACGACAGTAACTTTAAACCTGCCAGTCCTGTGTCCAGAGTTGAATGCCAGCCAGTACTGGGGCAAAGGTGAACAGTCGGTTCAAAATCTAAGTTTGCCAAGGTGTTAAGCCTAACCTCTGGACATACTATACTGGGTATACTATACACTGGAAATGTTGGTGCTGACATACTTTATTACACTTAAACATGAAGTTATATTATCAGATATTTTGATTAAAAATATCCAAAAGACTTCTGGAAATTTGATTTTATACCATTAGGATAGCTTCATTAATTTTATTGGAGGTATAAATTTTAGTGTATGTCATTGATTGTTGACAAATTTGTTTCTATTTAACATTTCATGGAAAGATTTTTATGTCATTGGTATTTTTCCCTTAATCTTCCGTGCAATGTAATTTTATCTTATTTAAAATTAACCCTAACTAAATTACTAATCTACTTTTAAAGTTTACTCAAGAAGTACTTTTAAAAAGCATTATCTGTGCAAAATATTAAAAAGATATCATGCCTTGTAAAATCCCCACCATCTCCTTCCCCTTTAGCCCAGGCTTCCTTTTGAAGACGCCTTGGCCAATGTTTCTGCAAACTATTTTTGTTTGAAAATTTCAGGGTGGAATCGTTGTTTTAGATGAGGGACACTGTATTTGCAATTACAGCTTATACAGCAAAGAAAACCAAAAATTCGCTTTGGCATCAGTTTGACTCGAGGTCAAAATTAGATTTCCTCTTCCTACAGCGTTCAAATCAGAAGCCCTCTTTCTGTAAGCAGACAGATTTCAGGTTGGTGACGTCAGACGCAAACTGCAAAACACGCCGCCCGGGTTCTAGGGTAAGAGTATAATTTTAAGTAAGAAGCTAACTTAATTTTGACCTTATCTTTAAAGTTGCTTTTCATCTTGGTACTTATGACGTTTTTTAGACTTTAATTCAATAAAAACAGTGGTTTTCGAAAATTTCAGACTAACGCGATTAGAAGCCGAAATCCTTAATTTTTCACTTCAGCGGCGGGGTGGTGCCGGCCATGATGTCATTAACTGCAAAGTAAGGTATTGGGGTCTATTCTGCTGCACAGCCCATTGTGTGGAAATATATATTCCTGCCATTTTCCCTGCATGTAAAATTGTCTTCTATAAGGAGGCTTTCACGGGAAGTATCCATAACTCATTCTTAAGTTGCCCTCTTCGTGAAAGGGTGTGGGGTTGGGTAGGAAAATCACTCCTTTACTCCTGTCGACTCACGTCTGAATGCATCCCGCCACTTACCGTGCCATCTCGCCATCGACCGAGAATTCCACATTAGTTCCTTAGCGTGTTAGGCTAATGTTTATGTATGAAGTCACAGATCACTGAGCCGAAAAGGATATGAAAAAAAAAAAAAAGCCCTCTGAAGAGCGAAGGAAGTGCTGGGCCCACAGGAAGGAAGTAGGCGTCACGAGAAATAAAGAACCTTGAAAGACGGGTCCAGCTAGAATCTAAGATTAACCTGCCTTGTGATCGATTGGCGAGAGTCACGTGACATCATTGGCTGCGAATTGCCCTCGCGCGTGGTTAATTTTAGCAGGTGGACTACTGAGGTGAACTTTGGTATCTGGTCAGTTTTCCTTTTTTTTTTTTTTTTTTTTTGGCTTGGTCCTTGTCTGAGGAAGAGATGTGTTAAGAGAGTATCCACAGCTCCCTAGCTTCTCCCCAAGATCACCAGCAAACCTGGTACCAGGGATACTGTGTCAAGTTCCACTGTAATCCATTGAAAAGCATTAAAAGTAACTTTTTTTTTTTTTTTTTTTTTTACTAAAAAGAGAAAAATGAATATGCCACTTACAAGAAGGGCTTCCTACCGGGACTACATACATTAGGCAGCACACATGTTTAATGTACTGAGTTCTTACCTGGAACAGTACTTGTTGACTTTCTCTGATGGAAAATCTCAAGTGCAAAATCAGAAACAGATATGCTATAAACCCCGGGTGCTTATCTTCACAAAGGGCTGCGTGTGTGGCCATTTTATTTCGTCTGGACATGTCTACGTGTTGGCTTCCCATCCACTCTGCCCTTCCAAGTGTGTCTGCCAAGGGAAGCTCACCGGTTGCATCCCACCCATGAATTCTAGAAGGTGCTGAAATAAACACCTCTGCTCTTTGCATGACTTGTGCCTGTTCTGGAAAAGTTTAGGAGACCCACATCGTCAGAGAGCCATTTATCTTGGAGACTCTCTGGTCACAGCCCTGTCTCCATTCTCTCAACACTGCTGATCTGCTGGTCTATGGTGTTACCAACGGCCTATTCAGGACGATGCTAACTTGAAGATTCGGTTCACAAAGTGTCCAGGGAACCAATAGTCAGTCACAGACACTCTTTATTGTTCTAGAAATAAGAATCTAGTGTTGCTATCAGGAGACTCCATTACAGGGAAGAATAACTATTTATTACCCTCCCCTTTGCATGGAGATTTTGCAAATGACCACAATTTCATCCCCAAAAGAAGTAATGGGAAACAGAGAGACAACCATCCATACTCCCAGCGTTGAAGATACAGTTTCTAATTTAGATAACACTAAGGACATAGCATACACACCTCTATGTGAAACTACTGAATATATTTAGTAATCATCATGGGTGATATTTTACATCTTATCTTAAAATAAATGATGGTATGAGGTTAGCCTCCCTATAAATCAGTCTCTGATTGAAAAACGGATGCTTCGAACTATAAAAAGATCACCATCGTTTTGGAACACCAAGTACCACCTCAAATTCCTTTGAAAGTCATCTGTAGCAATTGAACTTTTAAATGCTTTGAACTTGGCTCTTCTAGATACTTGATAGTAATAAATTCAACATTTAAGCCGTACACTATATGATGCCATTAATGGTAAAAATGCCAAACAATGTGTTGCTTTTAGGATGTATGATGTTTCTTTTGTACTTTAAAAATTGGCTTTGCTGTTTATTTCCCCAATCAAAAACTTAAATTACAATGTCCCATACTATAAAATATTTTCTGTCATCGCTTTGTTGGCAGTTGAGACTATAAATGGCTTCTAATTTTAAAGATTCAAAGATTTTTTAGTAGCTAGATGAATTATGTTTTGAAATTCCCATTAACTTATTTTCAAATGATGAAAACCCACAACTCTGGGAAACTGATTATTATGGGGGGAAAAAAGCCTTGATTTGTCATTGTACCCAAATATGAAAGCCTGCATTTTCTAAGCATAAAAATTACATTCCCTTCAAAAAAAGATTTGCAAATTCTCATAGGCGCATAGCTTAGAGAATGAGAAGATTGTAATTTGAAAAATTACAGATCTCATTGTTTTTTTGATGTGTGAAACCTATAAACAAATCTCTGGAGATTGTATTGCAAAACTGAAATTCTCTTGTTTAGTTTTGTAAGGGACAGTGCCCTATGTGGCTTACACAACCCCAACTTAAAAGGGAAAAAAAACTGCAGAGCAATGCGAAAGACATTCTAATCACTGCTCCTAATTACAAAGAAGCAGCCGGCCGAAATTGTCGGGGTCCTGGGGCGGGTGTGCGGTCTAGCGGTCAGAGCACGGGGTTTCTAGCCAGTGGTCTGGATTTCTATTTTAAACACGGCTTTCAGATGTCTCCGCGACTTTTGAGCATGCCATTAACTTTAGTTTTAAATAAGAATCTGAGGGCTGCTCCTAATCATTATAAGGCGGTCCCTAAGGCCCTCTACCCTGGGCATGGGCCTACCAACAACAACAACAAAAACTAAAGCTAAAAAAAGGAGGGACAGGTGATTTTCTGACTTCTTTTTTTAAAGAAAACATCCTTGGCAACAGGAGACAAAAGCCAGCGTGTTTTTGCGAGCCTTCGCTGGAAGCTACACCCCTGCCCCGCTTCACACCCCTGTGCCCTTGTACAATGCCAGAGCCCTTTGTACAGCGCCTTAACAGGAGGCTTGCAGGGCTGGTGACTGCCAGTAGCTTCCCTGAGAATCGTTCCTTTGTTTTTGAAGAACCGGCACCCTCACCGGAGCCAACGCTGCTCCTTTTATTCTGGCTGTTGCTGCCACTCCGTGGCACGGGTACCCTGCAGCCACAGGCCTGCTTTGTATTTTGCTTATGTGTGGCGTTTTTTGGTTTTGTTTTTTTTTTTTAGGGGTCCTTCTGAGTACAATACGACAAATGACCATATATGTTTTTCTTTCATTTACTGCATTTACAGTTCTAGGGATTCACGTAGTAGTAGTAAGTGGTTCAGATTCCAACACACGGATGTAAATCAACTATCACAGAAATTTTCACTGGGAATAATTAACATTCTGAATTTGGGTAATATGACTCCCAACTTGCCCCCCCACACACACACACATAATTCTTATTCTTTCCTCTGTCCTTTCTTCCCTTCCTCCCTACCCATTAGCTTGCTCGCTTCCAAGGTTGAAGTACTCTGGATTTTTGAGTGTGATTTTCATTTGGTTTTCAGTCCTCGTTCAGCCGGAGTGTGCTCTGCTGTTGGAGCGGAGCACACAGACCAGAAACAAAGAGCAAATGGAGGACTCGCGTGGGATATTACTACGATATGCAACGAGGCTATCCAAATTTGGCCCGCATTTAACCCCGCCAGGAACCTTCGGAACCTATTCTATTGCACTTTTTTTTTTTCTCCCTCAGGAAAAAAGGGGCCTTTAAAACCACCAATTAACCAAGATATTGCTCTGTAAGGAAAAATGAGAGCGTGGCGGGTAAAGTGGAACAGCTTACAGACAGCTCCTGTTTTACGTTTTCCTGATTGGAAACGCAGCCCAGAATGTCTTACAGAAGCACCTAGGGCGCAATGAAAAGGTCCGACTCTCCGGTGAGACATCACAGAGTTAAAGGATCAAATCCCAGCAGAGTTGGATTGGTCTCTGGCCTTGTGTAGGCGGAAGCTGAGAATCGGAGCTCTTCCTAAATTGCCCTCTGTGGAGGAGGGCGCTGGAACCTGGCCTGCTGGTTTGCAGAGGCCGATGTCAGCATCTGCGGATCCCCAGAAGGGTTGAACGCGAAAAGCAAGGGAGACTAATGTACTAAAATTTCAAAACTTGAAGATTGGTTCATTTTCTTTAAACACCTGAATGTTAGGGTAAATGCAGGTATTTATTTTAAATGCAGAGACTTAACCAGTTCTAAATTTCCTGCCTGGACCTGTTCATTCGAAAACATCGACAGGAAAGAAAAGGTCCTGGAACCTTGTTTGCCTATAGTTAAGGAAGCACTGAAGCCCCTCTTCCTCACCCCCCGAAAATACAATGGAAACAAAATACTCATAGCAGAAGGGAAAACAGGAAATCCTTTAAAATGTGGGAAAGGGTAGGTAGGACGGGTCATAGTTTAGAATTGAGGGCAAGGGTGCTCTTCATTCATTTCCTCCACACACCTACCTCAGTGATAAGCCATGATCCAGGTCTAGTATACCTACTCCAATGATAAATTATGATCCAGGTCTAGTATACTTATACCAGTGATAAGCGATGATCTAGGTCTAGACTATCTACTCCAGTGATAAGGTATGATCCAGGTCTATCAAGTATACCTACTCCAGTGATAAGCCATGATCTAGGCCTAGTATACTTACTCCAGTGATAAGCCATGATCCAGGTCTAGTATACCTACTCAGTGATAAGCCATGATCCAGGTTTAGTATACCTTCTCCAGTGATAAGCCATGAT
>NW_004949106.1:2096839-2115317 GCF_000317375.1 Microtus ochrogaster | reverse complement strand
GGACGCAGCCCCGCCACTCCTATTACTACACAGTCCTAGATCTGCTGAGCTGTATATGGATGCAGCGATGTGGCTCAGTGCAATTGCATCCCAAAGATGACTGGAACGTGGTCCTTTTGCTTCTTGAATGAATTACTCATCCTCAAAGCGTGCTTTCTGTTTTTTGATGTCAAACCCATTTCCCAAAGGTTACCATGGAGTCAGAAACAATTCTTTTATTAATGGACTTCTGTTTTAGCTTTTTTGTTTGGGGTTTTCTGTTTGTCTGTTGCTTTGTTTTGGTTTGTTTATTTTGGTTTTATGATACAGGGTTTCTCTGTAGCTTTGGAACCTGTCCTGGAACTCACTCTATAGACCAGGTTGCCCTTGAACTCACAGAGATCCACCTGCCTCTGCCTCCTGAGTGTTTGGATTAAAGGTGTGAGCCACCACACCTGGCTCAGTTATAATTTTGAACTTTAAATAGTTCTTATGTTACACTGTTAATCACAAAAAAACATTTATTAACCGAGAACCTACAAAAAATGGTAATATACCTACTAATTGCCATTAAAATATTTGCTCGTCGACATAAGCTTTAAAATGGCGCCACACAGCCTTATGAACTCTCATAACCCTTAATATTAAATATTAACACCATTTTAGTGAAAATCATTACTGTTTAGGATTCGATTCACAGTGAGAGATAGAAAGCATCAAATTTCAGAGCTTGAATAGGTCAGAGAAGTTATGAAATACAGAGAGCAGTAGCTAGCTGGGGACAATGCCATACCAAGGCCAGCACGGTGGCAGTAAAAGCAGGAGGATGGCAAGTTCAGGGCAGGAGCAGGCTGCATGGCCAGACCCTGTCCCAAAGCCAATTCAGAAAGAGGTCCGGGGCTGGCGGTACCCATTTAGACTACTGCTCATTGTATCACACTCGATGTTTTTCTTCCAGCCCCCGAGTTGAGTGATTGCTCCTGATACAACTTTGTATTCATAATCAGGTAAAGGAGGGCCGGGGATGCGTGCGACGGGAATGCAGAACTACAGTTTTATGACCAGTGCGTGATCGTTGCCTGTTACACAGTTAACGTGTTCATAATCTTTAATTCTTTTGTCATTGGTTTTGATTTTACATTTCCTACTGCAAAATTACAAGTTTGGGGAAAGATGAAGTCGGAACTTCCGTGGTGATGTAAAAATGAACACCTGTTAAAGAGTTGATTTTCCTGATCGCCTCGGAAAGGACTTGGGCAGATGTTTTTACCAGTTCAAAGGAGCAGCCAAACAGCCGGTGTTTGAGAGCAGAGAGATGCTGAGGCAAATTACAAATAAAACGAACAGCTTTGTTAGACAGGGCAAGGTAAAATTGACACACGCAGCAGCTCCCAGCACTGACAAGTGAGGTCATTCTGGGGCTGGGAAGAGACCTGGAATCTGAGCTCACAAGCGTGTGCAACACAAGCGCAGTTTTTTGCTGAGCCACATTTTCTCTACAGTCTTCACCTTCTGGCAAACAGCAGTCTCGAGAAACATCCTTGATCTGAAAACTAGATCGGTCCCATTGTATTTGGTTCAATAATGTCCGTAAGTGTAGGGAAGATTGTTGGGTTTCTATAATGTCTTTGTGCACACACTCATGAGTGTGTGTGTGTGTGTGCATGTGTGTGCATGCCTCACTTTTTTCAGACACTTTTCAAGACCAAGACTCCTGTAGAAGTTAGCCATTAGATTTCTTTCTTTTTTAAAAAAAGTTTTATTCATTTATTATGTATACAGTATTTTGGATACCAGATCTCATTACAGATGGCTGTGAGCCACCATGTGGGTGCTGGGAATTGAACTCAGCACCTCTGGAAGAGAAAACAGTGCTCTTAACCTCTGAGCCATTAGATTTCCCCATTACTTCTCCAGCCTTAGCCATTAAATTTCTACATTACTCATTTGAGTGAATTCCTCTTCTCTCTCCCTTCCTCTCAAGTGTGTGTGTGTGTGTGTGTGTGTGTGTGTGTGTGTGTGTGTGTCTATGATCCTTGTATGTAGTGTGAGGGTGTGTGTGGATGTGGATACACAAGCTACAGAGTGAGCATGCCGATCAGAGAACAACCCTGGGCATCTGGCCCTTCTTCCTTCTCGTCTGAAACAGGGTCTGCTCGTTGCTTACCCTTGTGTGGACCGCACCAGCTGCCCGTGAGCTCCAAGGGTTCCCCTGTCCCAGGCTCCAGCCTCACCACAGGGGCTTCAGCACGACAGATCCCCAAAGGCGTTTCTGTGTGGGTTCTGGGGGTTCGCAGGCTTATACACTCATGCTTATACATTACTTGCTAAGCCATCTTCCTTGCCCCAATCTCTATTCTTATAATTCATAGAGGGCAACAACCTGCTCCTCTGTCAGTCAAACCTTCTCTCATGCCAGCCACCGCTGTCGAATCTCAGGTTCCGCCATAATTGTTCCACTTCGCCCCGCTGTCTTTCCCGCCTCTCCATCACACATCCACGTGTCTTAGCAGCCTTGGGAGCTGCGGTGTGTCACACAGGAGACCCTTTTGCTCAAACAGCTTTACTTACGTTCATTTCAATGAGTTGTTGGTCAGGTTCAAGGCTTCTGGTACACACACCATCAATACAGGATGCTCACCTGATATCTCTGCTACCCTGCTGTTGCCCAGAATTGGGGAGACCCTGCGGCTATGGTGTTACAGGACCAGCCCCTTCACATGCTCCAGAAGCTCACAGATGGGGTAGATGTTAGGGTTGAGCCAACTCAAGGCCCTGGATCCAGGCCTGGATAATAGCAGCTGACTTGGTCAGTTGATTCCCGCAGAGCAGGCAGGGTCAATAAGCATAAATTCTTACAAATAAAACTATGACACAAGAATGATTATCCAATAGCCGGGCGGTGGTGGCGCACGCCTTTAATCCCAGCACTTGGGAGGCAGAGGCAGGAGGGATCTCTGTGAGTTCGAGGCCAGCCTGGTCTACAAAGGGAGTTCCAGGACAGGCTCCAAAGCTATAGAGAAACCCTGTCTCGAAAAACCAAAAAAAAAAAAAAGAATGATTATCCAATTATATAATATACCATGAATATATCCACATAGGAAAAGTATGCCCAGGATGTATAAGGATGTAAAGCTGCCTATCTTAAAGATATTAGTGAAAGTCTGTGGCTAAGGGATATGAAATTTGGGTGTGCGTGTGTCTGTTTATTTATGAGAGATTTTTTTTACAAGACTACACTTGTAAAACATTGGCCCAGAAAATGCTTGGTTCAAATTAAAGATGGAACTGAGTTACAAGTTTAAAAATAAGTGAAACTCTAACAGCCTATACTCTGACTGACAGCCTACACTCTGACAGCCTATACTTTGACTGACAGTATATTACTCTGACTGACATTCTATGCTCTGACTGACAGCCTATACTCTGACAGTCTATACTCTGACCAGCTGTGCTAGGTAAACCAGGTAGGCTATGTAAGCCAGGAAAAGAGCTAGAAGGGAAAAGTAGCAAAGGTCACACAGAGAACAGACCACAGAATGAGAGAACGGGTTGTCAAAAGCAGGAGAAGAAATTAAGAAGGCTTCTGGAATTTGTATCTTGCCTAATTATCCCGTTAAAATCCACGGGGCGGGGGGAGTCTGCTGAAGGACAAGAACAAAGCACAGTTTCTGAGGGGAAGAGCACAGAACCCAGAACCCAACGGCAATTTGTAGTTGGAGATCTCTCTTTTAAGGCAGCAAATACCGACACGAGGGTTTTGTTAAAGGAAATTCAATCACAGAGGCACGGGGGATGCTGTTACGGCTTCGCAATCACACAGGCTTAGGATGAAAGAGTGATGTTCAGAAAAAACACCAGGTTTAAACTCCACACACATGCGTGAGAGAAGATCCCCTGACTAGTTACGCTAACGAACAGGGTGAGGGGCTTTAAAACACACATATTTATAAAATTAACAGGAAGTACTAGCATTCAAATTGCTGAGTTGAATGGTGTATTAAATTATGATATGAAAAAACATTTCTGTGATTGTAACGCTTCCTCAGGCAACTTCCTCAGGGCCCCTAGGACTTGGCAGAGCCAGACTTTCATCACTGTTAATTCTTCAGTGCTATTCCAGGCTATCACAGTTCTTCCATACGACACTTTGATAAATCCTTCACATGTCACTTTGATTTGTTCTTTGATAAACCTTCAATTAATTTGTAAGTTCAACATATCAAAATACATGAGTTAACCTTTGATTACAAAAAAATCCCAAGGAGTAGAAACTATAGTAACAAATTTAATATATATGGATATCTGAACCACTTTTAAAAACTGACGAGGTAGATTCATATCACATTCCAACAAGCAAAGTCTAGGACTCATAGCTGTTCTCAGTCTAATGACAAACTCAGGCGTGTTAAATCAAGGTTCTCTTACACATCCAAGCACAATTTAAATTCTTAAGCACTTTCCTTATACATTTCACATTTAAATCTTAAATCTAACATCAAATTATTTTAGTTTTCTAATGTAAATCACAATCAGAGACATCAGGCCCTCTAACTGTTAAAAAAAATGATTAAAATAGAAACAATTACAGTTTTAGCCCCAAACCTAACCTATCCACATTAGGATATAAGCTGGATTTACTCTACTACTTCACTACAGATTGGGAGAGAGAGAGAGACAGAGAGACAGAGACAGAGACACCAATTTTAGTCAGGCGAAGTCAGATATCCTCAATAGTATTAGATATTATTGGTTGGAGATGAATTGCTACTTCCATGTTCATTCTGCCAAAACTAATCCATAGTGTCCTTGAACTTCTGTATGCACAATTGAGATTTTGCTTTGTTTGTGGTTGCTGTTGTTTTGAGACAAGGTTTCTCTGTGTAGCCCTGGCTGTCCTGGAACTCACTCTGTTGTACCAGGCATTTTTTTTGGGGGGGGGGCGCCAACCAGCTCCCAAATCATGACATAGAGACTTATTTGTTATGATTGGCCTTATCTTAGCTCTTATTTTAGCTCTGTTTCTCTTCATTTATGTTTTGCCTCAGGGCTTTCTGTCATGCTTTTTGTACGTCCTTCTCTGTGTCTGCTGGCTGGCAGCTGTCTGACTGGGCTCGGGCGGCTCCCTCTCTTCTTCCTTAGTCTTAGCCTTCTTTCTCCTCCTATGTATTGTCTCTGCCCGCCAGCCTCGCCTATCCCTCCTCTGCCTACCTGTTGGCTATTCAGCTTTTAATTAGATCAATTAGCCAATCAGGTGCCTTAGGCAGGCAAGGTGAAACAGCAACACATCTTTACATAATTCAACAAATGAAGCATAAACAAATGTAACACATCTATGCACAGTTAAAGTAATACTCCACAGCATAAATAAATATTACACATCTTTACATAGTTAAGAATTCCACAACACTCTGTAGATCACCCTGCCTCAAACTCTAGATTCTCCTGCCTCTATCTACTGGGCACGGGGATTAAAGGCCTGTGCCACCACTGCCTGGCTGCATTGCTTCAATTTAATGCTGCATAACAAGCTTCCCTGAAACCTACTTTCTGAAATAAGTATAATTTGTTTTGTTTTGTTTTGTTTTCTTCAGGACAGGGTTTTGCTGTAGCTTTGGAGCCTGTCCTGGAACTAGCTCTTGTAGACCAGGCTGGCCTCAAACTCACAGAGATCCACCTGCCTCTGCCTCCCGAGTACTGGAATTAAAGGCATGTGCCACCACCGCACGGCTGAAATAAGTATCATTTGATTGTGAATTATGATTCTCCAAGCCAAGCAGAGACTGTCTGACTAGGTGCCTCCTAATCCTAATACTGACTAGGTAGCTTAAACTAAGGTGGTGGTGTACTCAGCTGGCATCTGGGCCTGGCCTGGTCTGTGGCAGTGGAACCCTGGTCCCTAGGTCTTCGTGTGCCAGCTCAGAAGACCAGGCTTAGGCAGAACCCTGCTCCTTGTGCTCTGTCCTGCGAGACATTCAAACTCCTTAAGTGACTGTCAGTCAGTGTCCCAAAAGGGAGCGAGTTTAGAAGCTAGACAGAAGACTAGAAATGACTCCAAAATTTCAGAACATTCTCTCCTCTCTCTGCTGCTGGACAAACCAGTTAAGTCCAGTTTAGACTCCAGGACTGAGGATGTGGCCCTCAGCTCTCAACGAGAGGACCCCAAGAGGTGTGTAGCCATCTTTTATTCAGCAGAGAGGGCTCTTGCTTTGTTGCATGTTCACACTGGCCTGCTATGATCTACTTCCCCCAGAAATCAGACATTGCTAACAGCTTCCAAACTTCACATTTTCCAAGTTTCTGATGTAGATATTTTCGAAACTGAATTGCCTAATTCAAACAAGGAAGCAAGGCTCCCATCCATGGTGAAGCTAATGTCTGGCTAATTTTTTGAGCTAATTTGCTTCTGTCCCCTGCCACAACTTCCAACTGGCTTCAAACGAGGATTACGTTTTGCTTCCTGCTTACCTCTCTAGTCCCAATTTCATATTTACAGCATTGCGATGCTAACCCGGAAATGTCCAGAGGTCACCAGGTCCCAAAATACCAGCACCGAGATTGAGGTCAAAAATCAGAGCGTATGCAGGACAAAAGAGCTGTCAACTAGCAAAGGGTTCCGCGTCCCGAGCAACCAGCCATTACCTGTAAAGGGTGGGGCAAAGGCTATTTCAGCAGCAGGCACAAGACCTGGTAGCTTAAATGTGGGTGTCTGCAAGGAATGCCCAACACTGACTTGAGGACATTCGCAAGAGGGAAGGTTTGATGCCCCACCCAGGAGTGAGGGAAAACTCCCTCTTTAAATGGACTTAAAACCCTGGCGACAAAACCCAGTGTGCTATTATTTACAGACGGGAGCTCATTGCATTCGGCTGCAGCCTTAGTGATATTTTGTAACTTTCTTACTAGTCTCTGGCGAAAAGTCTTCCACCCCGCAGACTATCACAAGCGCTACAAACTTCCAAAGTGCTGCTGTTATCAGAGGCCCCCCGTCTTTCTCAGCCACTGACCCAGCTTCCGTCTGCACAGACACCCTCAATTTCCTGTCCACCTGTTCCCCAAAGCTCCCTGTGCTCGTGTGTGTGCGCTCCCTCATTAGCACATTGCGGTCTCTTTTTAGCTCTGGATCAATACTTGCGCTCCAGTTAAACTCCAGAAGGAACTAAACTAAGAATAACCGGAGGAAGCCAACCCGACCGCAGAGAAGCGCCGCGTTCTGGCCCGTCCTTGGGGTGCGTGAAGCTGCCACCTTTTAGGTAGAAAACTTGAAGGGATACTTCTTGAGAGATGTGCCAATTAGGACCCGAAGAAAGTAAGGGACTAGGCAAAGAGCGAGCAGAAGAAAGAGTGCATTAGGCAGAGAAAGGCAAAAGTCCCTGAAATTGGGATAGATGTGGTGTCTTTTAAATATTTAAGGCACCTATGGCCGGCGTGGAAACGGGAAGATGATATTGAAATACAAACAAGCCTACGGGTCATATTGTTATCCTTTAGGTGAAAAGTATAGGTTTAACTTCAAATTATACATCACAGTGAGATCTATAGGTAGAGAGAAATTGGGGAAAGGGGAGAGTAGCTGAGGAAAATTGGGGGAAGCAGGACCAAGACTAAGGAAAAAGACATTCATTTCTGACATACTGATTGTGAGACAGGGGCTCCCAGGAGGATCAGGGCTTGGAGGCTAATCAGGGCTGCATGAGACCCCATCTCAACAAAACAAACAAAAGCCCCAGACCCTAATCAAAACAATGTCATTTAGTCTATGGGGGTGCTTCGGTGGGTATATTAGGTGAAGTTAAACTTATACATTAGGGAAAAGGTTCAAAGTTAGCAATATATTAAGTTCTTATATGATGTAGTCCCTTTAGATAGTGAAATATATTTGGAGAGTCCACAGCTCAAAGCACAACCTGAGACTCATTAGCCGTGAACAAGAATCTGGTAATGAGCTAGGAGACTTTGGGAAAAATGTCTAAGAGACAGGGAGCCTAGAGGTGAAGCATGATCCAGGGTTTAAAGGTGGGGAAAGACAGCAGACCAGCTAAGCTGTTTGCATGGTTAGCTGGGTAACTGAGCAGCCCAGGGAGCACAGTGCTGAGGGAGACACTTGGGGATGGATCAGGGAGGAAAGAGGGTTGACGATGCTGTTAGCTGGAGAACACCCACCCAGGACACACAAGGCCTTGGGTTCAATCACCAGCACCCTCTCCAAACAACAAGTGGGAGCGTGCTTGCCTGCTTCATACAGCGCCAACAGACCGCACTAGAGGAAGGCAGAGGGGTAGCAATGGTGACCGAGACGCACAGTAACCATGGAGAAGTGGGCACCGGAACAAGACCAGACTGAGTCAGTGAATCGGTGAGGATTAAAGAGATTCAAGGAAATAGCGGTGGCTAGAAAAAAACATGGTTGGGGATATGGGGGAAATAACAATGTAAGACAGAAAAGATGGATGATTACTATTAAGATGGAATCTTTATGGGGAACAGAGACAGACAGAACACAAGAGAGGGCGAAGACCATCTCCTCGCTGTCTGGGAAGAGAGAAAACCGGCACAGTACATGTGGTCACGTTTACAAGTGAGTGGTAAGACATGGGCGTTCCTACCAAAGAACCCAGTTCCCAGGATAAGATAATATTACCAGCTGAGAAGGGGGGGAAAGTTTGATAATCCCAGCACTTGGGAGGCAGAGGCAGGCGGATCTTTGTGAGTTCGAGACCAGCCTGGTCTACAAGAGCTAGTTCCAGGACAGGCTCCAAAACCACAGAGAAACCCTGTCTCGAAAAAACAAAAAACAAAACAAAACAAAACTGTACCTTCAGTGTACAGAGGGAAGGAGGGACATTAAATATCAGTAATGGAAGGAGCATGAGATTTGAAGAGACCCGGAAGAGAGCAACATGATTTGAAGGCAACCCTTGGCGTGAGAACTCAACTTTTAACCCTGCGGTATTCTGGGTGTGAGAGAGAAAACAGCAAGCGGTGTCCCCAGGGAAGGGTCAGGAAAAAGCAAGGCTTCCAGAGCTCAGACAAAGTCAAGAAACAGGTTGAGGTCACAGGGCAATGTGGCGGCAGAGAGCGAGGCATGCGGGGCTGGGGCCGCTCATGCAAAGACCAAGAGGCCGGGAGAAGGCGAGCAGAGGGCTTGTCCAGTTCGCCTGGCATTTTCTACCCACGCCCATCTTTCCCACCCCACCTCGCATGTCCTTGTGTCCGCTCCCTCTTCTGCACCGTCCCTTCTGTCTAGGTTCTCAGAGTAACAACCAACGGTACTCTGTACCGAAGCCTACTTGACCACCGCTTCGGATCGTCTCCCTGCCCACCTCCGCTAGTTTGCTCTCACACGCGTCCTAGCTCCATTCCTGCAACTGCGCATGCTCGCATGGAAACGCGCTGGATTCTCTGGGCCAAAAGTTAGCTCTTGTGCAGGATGCATCTGCCCACAATGCTTTGTATCAGAAAATTCTGTCTGTTGGATGAATGTATAGCATTAAACAACGTACACCTATTTTTCCTGTCTTGCTGCTCACCTTCTTCAACTCTCTAAGGAAGTGAACCCAGGAATTTTATCTCCCCTGCATTCTTCCTGGCTTCCCTCTTCAGCTCCTCGCTGTCTCCTTCTTGTTTGCCCCTTTGCTGCCAAGTGAATCCGGGTTTTAATTTCAGTCCGCACACTTGTGGCTTCTGGCAGATGCTTCATGAGCTGTGTTCCATCTCCAGCAACACGAGAGACAAAAGCACCTCCAATCTTCTTGTCCGCCACCTCCGCTCTTCACAGAAACACACAGCACAATCTAAACAGAAAGCAAGCAGCAAGCGCTTGAGGGAAAAGAAAAGAACTTCCTAACAGTCTCTAATTTTGCAAGGGTGTACAAACGCCAGCCCAAATTCTGGAATTACTACTTGTTCGGACCCATTTATCACATTAGGCAAAGGCTCCCTTCTCAGATTGTGACTTGTAGGCAGTAATAAATGTTAATCTTCCAGTCACGAATGTGGAATCTAAACGACTTATATGTTTAATGGTAGACCCGGGAGAATACGCCAACCTGTAAATGGACTCTCGCACTAAAAATGCAGCCATTTTTAGCCTGCTTCTGAGGCTCACAGACATATGAAGCCCAACAATGGGCCCAATGGGAAAAAAAAAAAAATCAGGATTTGGTAGTATAAAGTTTCCCCTATTTATAGTTCTAATTTCCTTAATGAAAATAGACAATGTTAAAATTTATAATTGTTCAAAAACCAATCCTATTCTGCATACAGCTTAAAGGATATTGTAAAATAGATTCATTGTACAGTAGACTTGTCAAAAACCGACACCACTGGGTTAGAAATTATGACGACACAGGGCACTCGCTTTTCCCATCTGCAAAATGGAGTAATTAATATTAACCACGCACTCTGCAGCTCGGAACAGCATTTGCAACATTCTAATAGTTGCGAACTTCCAGGCCCCGTGGGGTAGTCTCTCATTCAGGTTATTGTTTCCTTACTTAGAGGCGAAGTAGATACAATGGCTGCGCTGTTTCTTCAGCTCTTCTGTTTTCTGGGAAGGAACACCTGCCTGGAACGCACCTAAGGAGCGATTCCTTTGTTTTCTGATAATTAAAGCACGGCGGTGTTGATGGCCGACATCTGGATCCACTTTTAGCGCGCTGGCTGTGTTTTTCTGGCTCCTCGGAGACTCGGGAGGTATAAAGCAGTAGATGGGAATGCGTGATGCGCTTCATTTCGCAGTGGCAATTTACTCCTGGTTTGTTGTCTCCCCGCCACGGTGAGTGGGGGGCCCGCCGTTGCCCTGAGCGCTTAAGGGAGCCGAGCTGAGCTCCGGAAATTTAATACGCTATATAATGCCTGATTTATTTTTATTCTGGCTTTGACTCGACTTGATAAACTTGCCTGGGACCTTTGTGCAGAATCAATACCCAGGGATTAATTTTTTTTTTTAGTTTTAGGCAGTTTTTAAAAAGTTTATTTCTGACATTTTTAGATTCATAAAGAACATTAAAGTTCACGTCTCCTGCGTCTAATACCACTAGAGAGAAAAAAAAAAAGAAACTTGGGAAACCATTTTAATATTACATATCATTTCCACCAGAGTTTGTTTTCTTTCACTATACACCTTGGTTTCAACTTATAATTTCTTAGCCTGTTACACACAATAGAACCTATTCTGACTACGTGTACAGAAAAGAGGGGTATTTAAAAAGTACCAGGAAACGCAGAGAGTCCCTGAGACGCCAGAGAAGAGTGATCCGATAAGCATGGTTACAGTCAACACAACACTAACCAGGGTCAGCAGTAAAGGGTCCTTCTTCTCCGTGATGGTGACCTGGAGCATTGGTTGGTGCCTTGGGTCATGTAAGAAGTCCTCAGTTCAATCCTCAAAACAACGTGGGAAGTTTATAGGCTGTGGATGTATGTAACTCACTGGTGACTTGCCTAAAAACACAAAGCCTCTCTTCTAATTCCAGTACATGAAGGATAGAAGGTCTGAGAATACCATGACAGATTCCAGATAAGTCAGTTAAGAATTAGGCCTCAGCAGGCGGATCTCTGTGAGTTCGAAGCCAGCCTGGTCTACAAGAGCTAGTTCCAGGACAGCTAGGGTTATTACACAGAGAAGCCCTGTCTCAAAAAACCAAAAAGAGAAAAAAAAAATATGCCGTGCCCAATCTGCTTTCTTTCCTCTCTGCCCTGCCCTCTTCCAGGTGCCTCTGGAGCTTCTCTCTCTCACACACACCACAAACCCTCCCCCAACAACATAGCACTGACAACAGCCGATTCCTCACTGTACCCCCCCCCAAACAGAACTCCTCTACCTTCGTGTTCAACCATTTTATTTGAAATTCCCCAAAAGAAATAACTGACTTGTGATCTCTCTCCCTCTCCTGGTTTCTTTACTAGAAGCCCTGACTTTGGCAATACCACCTGTGCACCTCTCAGGAGTCATCTTCATAACGAAGAAAACACCGTGTCATAGACATTTTATCTCCTGAACTTCTTTCAAGAATGTTGTTTTTCCTTTACGGCCTATTCCGACCCTAAACCACTCACCTAAACCACCTTGATGACGTGTGGCTGGCTGGTCTCCCTTTCAGCCGGCAACCTCGGTTCAAGTGGATTCATTGTCCTTGAGCTGTCGGGGTCGTTTAAGAAGGACATTAGGCGCCGGGCGATGGTGGCGCACGCCTTTAATCCCAGCACTCGGGAGGCAGAGGCAGGCGGATCTCTGTGAGTTCGAGACCAGCCTGGTCTACAAGAGCTAGTTCCAGGACAGGCTCCAAAACCACAGAGAAACCCTGTCTCGAAAAACCAAAAAAAAAAATAAAAATAAAAAAAATAAAAAAAAAGAAGGACGTTATGAAATTTACTTGTTCAGATGTACAATGCAAACTCTTCTGACTGGGTGTACGGAAAAGAAGTTAATTGAAAGAAGGCAGGAAACCCAGAGAGTCACTAGGAAGCCAGAAAGCAGTGATGTGATAAGTTAATCATTTTCATGCTCGGAAGCCTCCCTCGACCTGGCCGAGTCAGAGTGGCTGTCACCAACACCGAGTCTGCTCGAGGCTATTCCCATGGCTCAGCAAGGCCGCTGCTGCACCTGCAGTTCAGCCCTATCAGAATTTCTAGCAATTATGAGATTATTATGGACATTGTGAAATTTACTTGAGATCTGCAAACTCCTCTGCTAGCAAAACTTTCCCAAAGATGCGGCTACATCTTCGTTCTTTAGTTGCATCCCTAAAAATGTTCTCAGATCCCAACACAAGTACTGAAAACTTTGAAAGTCTCGCCTGTAGAGTTCTCTTAGCCCTTCCTGCAAGTGCACAGGCTGCTAACTGAGCTGGGTAGCATGCACTGGTTCCCTTTCCAACATCCAAACAACGTTAAGTATGCTGGGCTCTCTGTTCTGTCCCACAGCAAGAGAGGAACTATGGGGAAACGCTCGTTCTCTTGTCTGGCTCGCTGGCTCATAAGCTATTATTAAGGCAGCGGCTTTGTCTTTTACCTTTGGAACTGCAACACT
Source organism: Microtus ochrogaster (assembly GCF_000317375.1). Taxonomy (NCBI): domain Eukaryota; kingdom Metazoa; phylum Chordata; class Mammalia; order Rodentia; family Cricetidae; genus Microtus; species Microtus ochrogaster. The sequence continues at coordinate 2,102,305 of NW_004949106.1, read as the reverse complement.
GAGCAATATGTTGGGTGTGAATATTAGCTGATTAAAAGCCAGGTCCCATGTGCTGTATCAATTGAGGAGAGGACAGTCTAGATACACCAAATACATATAAACCCAAACAGAAGGCATAGCATAGGATACAACCCCAGAGAACTCCAGGGCTCCTTCTTTTGTTCCTACTTTAAGGAAAGAATGTTTAATTCCAGTTTTAGGATATAATGGGGGCACACAATTGTGAAAAGTTAAAGAAAAAAAAAACATGGCAATTGAGAGGATTAACAAGAGGAATTTCAATACTTCGAGATTCCCCCAAGTTGGAGGAACGGTTTGGGCTCCAACCCTGATCGCATAAAATGGAGTGTAATATAAGCCTAGCAAGTGGTCCCACTGAGCATGTAATAAAGCCCTGGAAAAAGCTGACGATGCAAGCTAGGTATTAAACGCTGGCTAAGGAGACATCATTGCATTTCGTAGGAACTGCAGGAGGCGACAGGCCATGGTTAGCAGAAGAGAACTTCAACAACAGCGCTGGTCCAGGTGAGAAGAACAAGGCCATTTGCCATCATTCACCTTCGGTCACATGCAGTAAGCAGACGGCGGTTCAAATGCTGGCTCCATTAGTTATTACTGAGATGACCTTGAACGTGTTATGTAACCTGGCTAAGTCTACAGTTCCTTGCTTATTAAATTTATATAATGAGATATTCAGTGTTCAGATAAATGACTGATTTATTTCAGCTGCAAAGAATAAACATCCAGCCCAAATTAGCATAAATACATAAACTGTTACAAGACTACTGATTAGGTCAATGGAACAAAACAGAGACGTAGGCTCGTACCAATGTAGTGATTGATCTCTGATAAAGGAGCAGGACAATGCAAGGGAACAAAATCCGTTGTTTTTTTTTTCCAAAGATGGTTGAGCATTTAGAAGAGCTAGCTGTGTATTCACTTGAGTAAATGTCAACATGGGACATACAAACTTCAGAAATGGTAACTCAGAATTTATCGGGGGCTTACATCTAAAATGCAAAATTATAAAATTCTTGGAAGATTATGGGGGGGGAACCCTACAAAACCTTTGGTTTGGCGATACCCTTTTGGTATCGAGACGATGTGTAGAAGAAAGAGACCCCTGGTGGTCTAGTTAAAGTCTTCCGCCTGGTGAAAGACGTTAATGTAGCTGCAACTTTTTTTTTTTTTTTGAGACAGTTTTTGCAGGATATTTCTCCAGTGAAGGACTGGTATCCAAAAGAATGAAGAACTCTTACACTGAAACAAGATATCAGATAAGTCAATTAAAAACGGGCAAAATGTACTCAAAAACTGTACTAGGAAGTGGGCCACAAGCTATTTGTGTCACATTTTGGCCACAGAGAGTTACCTTGCACCTGTGTCACTAGAACTTGAGTGACGCTCACTTACTCAAAAGCGATGGATGAGGGGTACAAATGGCTCAGTGAGTAAAAGTCACAACACCAGGGCAATCCCTGCAATGTATGGAGGAAGAGGAAAGCGACTCCTAGAAGCTGTCACGTATCACCATGGCACATGCGCACCTGTGCCTATATACATAAATCACACACATGCATGTGTGTGCTCACACATTTTTTTCTTTGTGTGTTTGTTTGTTTTTAGTTTTTCAAGACCGAGTTTCTCTGTAGCTTTGGAGCCTGTCCTGGAACTAGCTCTTTTAGACCAGACTGGCCCCAAACTCACAGAGATCCACCTGTCCCTGTTTTCCAAGTGCTGGGATTAAAGGCATGCACCACCACTACCTGGTCTGCACACCCAGTTTTTAAAGTAACAAGCAAATGTTTTGGTAGAGAAAGTTTTGGGACAGGACAGCATTCAGGTGGTGGCGTGGTTACCAATCACAGCTCTTACTCGGGTTTGCAATGAGAACAGACATAAAACTACAGTTTGGTAAATAAAGGAGCATGGCAAGTTTTTCGATCACAGACTCCATGTGATCAAAATATGTATATATATTTTGATATATATATGATATATATATATATATATATATATATAGAGAGAGAGAGAGAGAGAGAGAGAGAGAGAAGGTGGAGTCAGAGAGAAGCATGTAACTGTCAAAGGAGGCAGATGCCATGGAGCTGTCCAAGAAGCAAGAGGTAACAAACCACGAGCCTCGTGGCAATACATAAAATAACAGAAATGGGTTAGTTTAAGATGTAAGAATTAGTTAATAAGAAGCCTGAGCTAATAGGCCAAACAGTGTTGTAATTAATATAGTTTCTGTGTGATAACTCAGATCTGGAAGGCCGGAAACTAAAGATCAGTCTTTATTTAGAGCCAGGAGCTTAAATGTCTCTTGAGGAAAGGTGCACACATGGTACAGAGCTAGGCTAAGAGAGATTTCTTAACCTGAGGGTGGCATAGCTGGAGGCGGGGACTTTGCAAGGCTGCTGGGGCCCAGATGATTCCATTATAAGCCCCAGACATTAGAAATAGAACTGAAGAGGGTGGTACTTGCCCTGTTAGATATTGGTCTTACTTTGACCTGGTATTTCTTTGCTATTCCTCTATGGCTCCCTCTAGGAATAGGAATGTTTATATTGTGCCAATGTATATTGGGGTATGTCATCTTTAAAACAAGAAGCACTGAGATGGCCGTGAGTCTCAAAGGAGATGGTTTTTAAACAGAGCTAAGCTTGTTAGACCATGCAGACTTTTGAAGTTGTAATGGATGCATTTTATATTATCAGATAGTTGTACACTACTTGGGACCAGGGCTACCATGTTGCCATTTGAATGTGAAACATTTGCATTCGCTCCATTGTTAGAACACTGGGTTTCCAACGTGTGATGCTGTTTTGAAAGGTGTGGAAGCTTTAGGAGGTAAAGCCTTGGCGGAAGAAGTGGGCCATTCCAGGAGGGCCCTGGGATTTTACAACCTGGTCCCTCCTCCTGTGCATTTCTTCTTGATTTCGGACACAGTGTAACCGGCTGGATTGTAACAATGTAACGGGATGGAACGGAACAATGTAGCCGGCTGGATTGTAACAATGTAACCGGCTGGATTGTAACAATGTATCTGGCTGGACCGCAGCAATGTAGCCGGCTGGATTGTAACAATGTAACCAGCTGGATTTTAACAATGTAACTGGCTGGATAGTCACAATATAGCGGGCTGGACTGTCACAATGTAACCAGCTGAATTGTCACAATGTAATCAGCTGGATCCTCCTCTTCCTCTCTGCCTTTAGGAGCTATATCTCCTAAAATGGTGAGCCACAATAAGCCTTTCTGTCCTTAAGTGCTTTTATCGTGTTCTGCCATTACTACATATGGAAAATCTGTTCAGTGTTTTTTAGAACTATCAAATGTTCATCAAAAGCAGTTCCATCATTTTTATTAGCAACGCAAGGGCCTCCTACCTTTTCCACACCATTGTCAACAGGTTAGTAGATGTTGTAGCCCTACTAGTAAACATGAAGCAAAACTAGTAATGGTTTGGATTTGCATTTCCCTAGTGACTAATGTTGAGTGCCTGCTAACAGGATAAATTGTCCATTTGTATGTCTTTTGTTAAATGTCTATGTAGAACTTTTGTTTATTTTTAAACCTGCCCTATCTTCATTACTGAGTACCAGAAATGTCCATATTTTGGGATCGTCTTTTTCACATTTGACTAATACCATTTGAAATAACAAGCTGTTTTATATAGCTAAAATTCAGCTTGTCTATTTTCCCTTTTGACTCTTTTTATTTCGTATTATTTACAAAGCATTGGCTGGCTGAGCCCAGTAGTGTTAGGCCAGAAAGTCTGGTAGCTTCTAGAAACTTCTGGAACCAATGCCATGGCTTGTCCTCTCAGTCAAGGACACTGGTATTAGAAAACAGAAAACCAAAGCCACTTCTCCAGAAACCTATCTGCCACTCTCTTTTGCTGAATTTTCTTGAGCTGGGAATCCTGAGAGGGTGGGCTGGTCTCTAACTCTTCTGGCTTTTGGCAGTCTCTGCAGGGCTGGGACTCTCCAGGCTGGAATGGCATCCTGCCATCCTGGATCTTCACAGCGGGCATCTCCTCCTCGTGGTAACTTGGGCTATGCAGAGTCACCAGGCTCTGAGAAGACCTGCTATCCTAACCCTCTCCATTATGACTGTAGACACCACTTTAATCAACACAGCATTGCTGTTTTGAAATGGAAAATTGTGAGTCTTCCAACTTTTTTCATCTTTCCCAAGACGGATGGAGATTGTATTTTGAATCCCTGGCTCTGTGCATCCCAGAACCAGCAAAATAAGACGGGATTTTTAATGTGGGTGGCACTGAATTAACAGATCGATTTTGAAAGAAGCAGCAGCTTTAGCAATCTAACATCTTCTGACCCATGGACATTAGCTTTGTTTCTAACAATCTAACATCATCTGACCCATGGACATTAGCTTTGTTTCTACCTATTTACGTTCTCTTTAATCTTTAAACAGCTCTGTGGCTTTTAGCATGCACGTTCTTCATTTCTTTCATTAAATGTACTCATCAGTATATTTTTACTAGAGTAAATGAAATTTTTATTACTTTATTTTTAGATTTTCCGTTACCAACAGCTGAAAAACACTTGATTGTTACATACTGATTTTGTAACACGGCTCAACTCGTTTATTACTTTCAGTAGGTTCCTTAAGATTTTTCCATAGACAGTATCAAGGCATCGGCACAGATTTATGTCTTCATAAATTCATTTCTGTCTGGATTCTTTTTTCCTTGCCTAATTCCTCTGCTTAAGCTTACAGCGTGATACTGATTAGAGGCTGCAAGAATAAGCATTCTATCTTGTTCTATTTTTAGAGTGAAAATATTCAATCTTTTAACCATTAAGTGTTACATTATTGTAGGTTTTCATAATGGCTTTTATTAGGTCGAGAAAATTCCCTTTTATTCCTGGTTCGCCGAATGGTTTACATCATGAGAGTATGCTATGTTTTGCCAATATTATTTGTGTATGTTTATTAAGATGTCTATAATATTTTTAGTTTTATGATCTTCATATGGCATATAATATTGATTTTCCGATGTAAAACCGATCTTTGATTCCTAGAATAAGTCTCAAGATTTATTCAAGGGAGCAATCTCTTTGTTGTGTCCTTTTGAGACAGGGTCTTACTGTGTAGCCAGACTCGAACCTGTAATCCTCCTTCCTCAGTCTCGTGGGCACTGGGGTTGTAGGTGCACACTACCATGCCCAACTACACACCCCACTCAGTTATGATGCATAATTCTCATTACACAATGTTGGATTTCACCTGATAATATTTTGTTGACAATTAACTTGTTTTTAATTGATTATATTTTCTTGACAGTGAGTCATGGATAATGTATTTAAATACTGTTAGTTAACCATTATATGCAGGGCCGTGCATGTGTGACCAAGCAGGGTTGTGCACGTGTGACCGAGCAGGGCCGTGCACGTGTGACCGAGCAGGGCCGTGCACGTGTGACCGAGCAGGGCC
>NW_004949106.1:2090658-2096739 GCF_000317375.1 Microtus ochrogaster | reverse complement strand
AGCAGGGCCGTGCACGTGTGACCGAACAGGGCTATGCACGTATGACTGTGCCACAGGGAGCTTGGCTCACTTCAGTTTGCTTCTTTGTTCTTCAACTCTTCTTCTGTGTTTCTCAAAGGCTTCAGTTATCTCAGAGATACTGAGACTACTTTAAGATATTTAGAATTTGTTACAATTAATTTTCTTTCTAAACACAAGTACGTCCTGTTCCCTTCAATGTAGGACTGTTTCTGTAATCAGTTAACCTGGAGAACCAAACCATAGGAATCAAAAGCTACATTAGCAATACAAGTCCTACTTGAGCCTGGAGCCTGGAGCATAACAGTCCTCTGCCTAGTGAAAGGGACATGTGACTTGCAGAACTGAAGTCCAGACTGGCTTCCTTGGTGGGATTACAATAATCATTGTACAATTAACCTTCTTTTCTTCTTAACTAGCTATTTTATAAAGCAATGCTTTGTAATAGGAATTGAATATTTTTTTGGTTTGTCTTACTTTTCTATTGCTGTGATTAAACAAATAAACAAACAAACAAAAACATGACCAAGGCAACTTACAAAAGAAAGCATTTAATTTGGAGCTTACGGTTCCAGAGGGTTAGAATCCCTGGCCATCGTGGCAGGGAGCATGGCAGCAGACAGGCATGGGGCTAGTGTAGTCGGTGAGAGCTTATGTCTTGATCCAGAAGCATGGGGCTGAGAGCAAACTGAAAACAGCGTGGGCTTTTGAAAACTCAAAACCACCCCCGTTGATGCACCACCTCCATGAGCACACATCGTAATCCTTCTCCAATGGTTCCACCAGATAGAGACTAAGTGGTCAAATATGAGTCTATGGGGGGAGGGGTCATTCTCCTTCTAAACACCTGTTATATTTATTATGTCAGATGGAAGCCAACAGTTTATATCTAAGTTGACTGACAAATTACACTTCTCTGACGCCACTAAGAAAATGGTGGTTAGCGAAATTCACTAAAGGAATTTTATTTTATTATTTGCTAAGTTGTTTCTGCTATAAATACAAGAACTTTTAAAAAGCAGAAAATGGCTGGGAGGTGACTTAGTTGGTACAGTACCCTGTTTCTCCAAAGTGTGTGAGGACCTGAATTGGATCCTCCATCATCCACAAAATACAGAGAGCCCAACGACCCACATACATAATCTTAGAGCCGGGAAGGCGGAAACAGGCAAGCCACTGGGCTCCTTGGCTAGCCCAGTGTAGTCCACTCCATGAGTTGAAGCTCAGGGAGCTGCTGTCAAACAAGAAGTCAATAAATAAAAAAAGTTAAAAAGATGGAGAGGGAGCACACAAGACACTGCTCTCACCTCAAAGGCGAACTGAGTTAGTGAGCTGAAGTTTTACAGTATCAACATAGAACATCTTGCATAAATCAAGTCTTTCCAATACATCGGTGGAAATGTCAGGTGGAAAAATCTCTTTTCTGGCCCTTATGTAATCTGTGAACTTTCTGAGCTTCTGGGCGAGTTGAAGCTGATGCTCTGCTAAGAAGCTAACACATACCAAAGGTCTCACCTGATATTTACCAGGAAGCTGGCCGGCCATTCAGGGACACTGGGGGGGGGGGGGGCTAGAAAAGGCTAAAGGCAGCTCAAGATAGATTATAACGAGGCTCCAGACTTGCGACAGTATAACTTGTCCCCAGTCGCTCAAGTTCTAAGCAGTTTTTCACTCTTGCAGAAACTTTTAAGTTTCGACTCCTTTCCAGAAATCTCACTTCTCACACCCAAAGTCCACCTCAGGCCTACACCGGTAAACAAACCCCCGTTCACGTCCGCAGTATGTGCGCACACACAGCGTTAAAATAACATTTCTTAATTTAAAAAGAAAAATGCAGAAACTGGCCCAGTTCTATTCCGACACAATTAGACATCAGAAGCTGCTGTTCTCATAGCTTTCCTATCGTTTTCAAACTGGTTACAAAACCCTACATGGAAAGTCCTACAGGCTGTACATATCCGCTACAGTAAACGTGCCAGCAAGCAGGGCGATCCTCAGTCTCCCCGGTGCCCCTGCTCCCTCTACCAACGGGAAATGCACACTCTTTTTGCAGGATAAAAGAGATTGCTTCCGCTCGGGGGCACGCGAAAGACTTCCAGAATTACCCTGCTCAGTCCCTTACCACATAAACCTCACCGTGAACTCCTACACCCGACTCGATCGCGCAGCGACCCCGAGCAACCGCTACCGCGCAGAAGCCCGAACCGCAGCAGACTCCAGGCTCCGGGCTCCGCGACTTCACTCCGAACTTCCCGGCGGGAGCCTCGTTCACCAATCACAAGCGTCCTTCCGCGGGCCCCGCCCTCTCCCGCCCCGCCCCCCGACGCACGCGGCGCGCTGACGCCAGCGGCGAGCCGGGGCCGTTGGGCAGCGGAGGCCCCGCCCTGTCCGCCCGGTGCGCGGCCCCGGCGGCTCGACCTCCCTCCCCCTCCGCCCCCGATGAGGTTGTTCAGGCGGCGACCGCGGTCCCCGGCGCTGGTGCTGCTGCTCCTGCGGCCGCTGCTCGCTTCCTCCGGAGCCTCGGTGCCCGGCTCGCAGCCCCGAGCCATGAGCGCGGGCGGCGGCGCGCGGGGCTGCTGCCCCCGCTTGCAGCGCTCCACCGTGCCGGGCTCCGACCCGGAACGCCGCAACGAGCTGCTGCTGCTGGCGGCCGGGGACGAGGCGGCCCTGGAGCCGCGGCACCACGTCCTCTACTTCCCGGGGGATGTGCAGGTAACGCGGGCCGGGCCTCCCCGACACGCCCACGCGGGTTGTCACACGGGAGGCGGGCGGGGTGGGGTGGGGAAGGGACCGTGGAGGCCGCGGTCTGTCTGTCGGTCCCGGGGCCGCTGGGGTGGGGGGGAAGGAGAGGCGTTGCAGGGAGTGGGACATGCTCTCTCAGCTCCAGCCTTGTCTGGGACGATGGTGTGCGTGCTGGGCACGGGGCACGGTTTGGAAAACGCCCTCTCACTAAAATACAGCCGTTGATCCGTTACTGAAGTGTGACCTCTTCCGTAACCCTCAAACACGGGCTGGAAGAAATGGAATGGCCAACCAAGCTAGGGATGCTGAGGCCCATTTGAGTCAGCGCGGTGCGGTGTGCGTACTTGGTGTTGCTGGGTTCACAGCTGCAGAGCAATGTCCACGCTGGAGCTGTCCTGGAAGCCGGGTTTTCGTCTAAAACTGCGTTGTGTGAGGAATACATTAACCAACCACGTGAGAGTATCTGAATTGGCTAACAGGAAGAGGCAGGGCTGTCTCTTTAGTTGTGTGCCAAGTGTCAGTCACCCCGGGTGACTTGTGTGTGTGGACAGCGCAGATCGCAGATCCAGAGAGCCTTGCCTTCGAGCATCAGCCAGCCCAGAAAGTTCTGTTAGCGCTAGGGTAGACATGCAAGTTAGAATAAAGCGGATGTTTTCCCCGTACTAAAATTTGTTCAAAACTATCATTGTTTTAAACTTGGTACTTGAAGATGATAAACCTAACGATCATAGTGTTACTTAGTATCTTCTCTTGCTCTCAAACTAATCCATTGACTTGACTGGTTGACTGCTATAATGGGACCTGGAAAAAGAACAAAACAAAACTCGGATTTAGATTTAAGGAAATCTACTCAGTTGGTGCCTTTGTACTCTGAATGCAACAGATATGTTGCCTCTGACATTAACTTGCAGAGATTTGCGACCAGCAACTAAATGCGTCTTGGTGGTGGTGGTGGTGGTGGTGGTGGTGGTGGTGGTGGTGGTGGTGGTGGTGGTGGTGATGGTGATGTGGTGATGGTGGCTACGTACTTTCTGGGCGTGAGTGTGCCAGACAGAACATCCCCCTGTCTTCGAATGGGGCCCAAAGTGCTGCAGATATGGTCTGAGTGGCGGCTTCTGTTGCCGCCGTCATCCATCCCGTTAGCTTCCTGGACAACGACAGAGTGGTCATTGTGTGAAGTGTGGCATTTTACAGTTGGAACGAAATGGTAGGAAGGAAGTTCCAAGGCCAAACTGCCTAGAGGTAACACTCCCTTCCCTGCCCTTTAGCCTAAAGCCTGTACGGAAGTCAAACCTCCCCTCAGCGGGCGGCAGTCAAGGTTAAATACTGGAAGAGCCCAGCGAGTGCCACCCCTCCTCCCCTTCAGGCACTGGAGTGCTCCCAGTGTGGACTTCTCTACGCCTTCACTCTTGTGGCTCTGCCTATTGTTCCCTGACAATATTTATTTCGTCTAGACATGAGCTGGATGTTTATGGATTCACCAATTGCATGCCAGTTGCTCCCTTTGATATTTAGTAGCTGTCTAGAACCGAAAATCTGTTCACTCCTCAGCAGTCTTCCTGGTCCAAGTTCATGAAAATTCCGACTGAAGTCGCTCAGCTCAGAAATTTGAAGTCCTCCTAGGTGCGTTTCCTACCTTATCTCTAACCCAGCGATAACTGCAGCGCCTCCACTGTGCCTCTTAGTGCATCTAAAACGGTGGAGGTCTCCTTATACCGCCCCTTTCGAAACCCTCCATATGTATCTTCCTCCATAGAGAGAGCCAGCGTCCCCGAGTACTGGGATCGCCAGTGTCATCAGATCTGGCTTTCCCGAAGGGTGAATGACCGTGAGAGTATGTCTTGACCTTTTTCACTGGGGTCATCCAGCCCTTTCTTAAGCCGTTCCCTTCGGCTGGTTCCTAGTCCCTGCTTAGTGCATTTTTAGAGATGTGCAGCTTCTCCTGGTGTAGCTCTCCTCTTCCTTCTCAGGTGGTTCAGAGGGTAGCTCATCAACTCTAAATCGACTGTTTCTAAACTCTGGGAACCATGAGGTTTTCCGAAAAGATTCTTTGGCCCACTTCAGTGTAATGTGGGCTGGACCTCTGCAGTACCTGCAGGTCAGCAAGCGTCTAACTGGGCTGAGCCCTCCTAGGTCCGCCTCACTGGGCATGAGCAGAGACGTAGCCTTTACTTACTTCCTACAAGCATAGTGAATGCAGCTTATCCCGGTAAGACAAAGATTCGAAAGAAACCCCTTTCAGTCAGTTAACTGTAGTTAACAACCTGGGTGCGGAGAGAGTTTGACTATGGGGTGTCTGGGCCGCATCTCAGGGTGGGGAAGCAGCTGCCCATGGTTCTTGGGTCTGGATTTGATGTAACAGTAAGGATCCCAGTGTTCATTTGTTGCTCAGGTCGTGAGTATTAACACTTTTCCCCGTTTTGATCATGTAACTGGAGCTGGTGGGGGCTGATGTTTACATTTACAGCACCTGCTATGAGGCACAGCCTGAACTGAGTCGGCAAATCTGTTTCACTTGGCTCATTAGATAGTAATGCAAGCAATTGTATAGGTGTGGGACTTTGGAGTTCTCAATTATAATAAGCTTGCTTATTTATTTATTATTTCTCGATGGCTTCACTGTGTGTAGCCCAGGCTGCTGCTCTTGAATTCTGGATCCTCTCGGGCTCAGCCTCCTGAGTGCTGAGATTACAGGCATATACTACCACACCAAGCTTGTGAAGTGAACTCAGTAGGAGGCAGGAAAAACAGCTCAGTGTCTTTCTCAGCTGTGTAAGGAGTTCAAGGCCAGCCTAGACTACCTGACACCTTGTCTCAAAGAAAGATGGCTTCGTGGGTAAAGGTGCTTGTTGTCACGCTGGACATCTGAGTTCAGTTCCCAAGACTCACAGGGTGCAAGGAGAGAAGCTTTCCTGCAGATGTCCTGTGGCCTCCACACACACCGGTACACACAAAAATAATGTTTAAAAGCAGTAACAGAAAGTAACAGATAAGCCCTTCCAGATCCAAGCTGCTTATTTTATGATGGTTTTTGTATAATAAACCTGGATGTGAAGAAGGTAATGGCAAAATCCATAAAAAGTCAACTTAAGAGCCGCTTGGAATATATTTCAAACATACATAGCTACTAATAGACATGTGACAAATGATTAATGAAGTAAATTATTAGGAGTTGAACATTACAGTGAGGAAGTTATCAAAGGGCATAAACATACTTAACAAAAATAAAAAATAAAATAGCCAGCAAACAGAAAAATGTTTAACCTAACTTGAAATCCATTATGAAAATTAAATCTAGAACATTGCATAATCTTAATCTAC
>NW_004949106.1:2076653-2089787 GCF_000317375.1 Microtus ochrogaster | reverse complement strand
TTAAGTGTTCTGTACATTTTTCCTATTAAAAATAGACTACTACCAAAATTAACTCTACCTACAAATATATAAAGAAAAAATTCTAAGTTCAGCAGTGTTAGAAATGATTAAAATGTACACAGCTAGCAGGTCAGTGTTCTCTAGTACATGTGTACATGCGTTATGTATATGAGAAAATACTGTATGGTCAGAACAAAAACATAGCATTACTTTATACAGACTGCATCTAAGCAAACAAAATCTGTACAAAAGGCAAATGGTGCACAGACAAGAGCAAAGATCTAGATAGTAATAATTTTTAATACATCTAAATTTGAGCTGTCCCATGCCTGTGAAACTGAACAAGTTCAAAAGAAAACCACGGAAGGCAATTTTGTAGTCTCGATCACCAACTTTAACTTGTGATTATTTAAAACCTGGTGTCCCCCCATGGGAGTTTTAGATGTAGTTACGGATTCGCGTTAAGATTTTCTGTGCCATCCTGCAACTTTGCAAGAGAAATACTGGCGTCAGGCATAGCAGTCAGGACACTGGGAGAGTCTCCATGCCTGGGACAGGCTTCATCCCAGATAGCAGAACCGTAGCTCATAGCAGTCAGGACGCTGGGAGTCTCCATGCTTGTGACAGACTCATCCCAGAGAGCAGAACCGTAGCTCATAGCAGTCAGGACGCTGGGAGTCTCCATGCTTGTGACAGACTCATCCCAGAGGGCAGGACCACAGCTCACTGGGAAGAAAATATTCCTAAATTATGTCTTGATCAAAAGATCTGTAATCAAATTTATATCTTCAATTGAATTAGGGAACTTCATTTCATATGCACTAAATAAAAGTTATAAATGATTTGTAAAGCTAAAATTTATCTTTCTAGATTGTTTTATTCAGAAATTCTTAATACTTAGTGCAAGTATATTTTATTACCCTGTCTCTTAATGAAATTAAGGCCAAGTGAAGTGTTTCATTCAAAATCTTAGAGCCAGAAAGCACTACAAGGTTTTAGGTTTTTTTTTGAGTACATTAACCATAGGTCAACAAACCTTTGAAAATAATGCAAAGCTTTATAGGTAAATACACTTTTAATGTGTGTTCATCTTTCTTTTCAGAATTACCATGAGATCATGACTCGTCATCCAGAGAATTATCAGTGGGAAAACTGGAGTCTAGAAAATACCGCCGCCATCCTGGCCCGCCGTTTCCCCGACAGCTTTATCTGGGTGGTCAAGTGCTCGCGGATGCACCTGCACAAATTCAGTTGCTATGACAACTTTGTGAAAAGCAACATGTTTGGCGCACCTGAGCACGACCCGGACTTCGGAGCCTTTAAGCACCTGTATATGTTATTAGTTAACGCTTTCAGCTTAACTCAGAACGGCTCACTGTCCAAGACGAGGAGTGTTTGGGATAAGGACGGTAAAGGAGCTAACTGTGAGTCTAATCCTTGTTCTTCTCCTAATGGTGGCCAGGAGAACGAGAGGACCTGTGGAAACGCTGACGAGGCCGCTGTGAGTTTTGCTCCACTGTCACTGAATGGCGCCTCGTTCACTTTGGTTGGGTTCAGTAAAGGCTGCGTAGTTTTGAATCAGTTGCTGTTTGAGTTGAAGGAAGCCAAGAAAGACAAGAACATAGACACTTTCATCAGAAGTATAAGAACAATGTATTGGCTGGATGGTGGTCATTCTGGGGGAAGTGACACTTGGGTCACATATCCCGAAGTCTTGAAGGAATTTGCTCAAACTGGGATTACTGTCCACACCCATGTGACACCGTATCAGGTACAAGATCCAATGAGGTCCTGGATTGGCAAGGAGCACAGGAAATTTGTTCAGATCCTTGGGGATCTGGGCGTGCAGGTGACTAGCCAAATTCATTTCGCAAAGGAAACTCCCTCCATAGAGAATCACTTCAGGGTTCATGAAGTGTTCTGAGACCTAGCGTGCTTCCTCAGCGGGAAAACTGCGTCCTTTGTCATGATTACAGGTGACGCAATGGCAGGGTAGTTAGATGCATTGTCAGCGTGTGGGCTAAGAAGATGAACATTCCAGAACTCTTGAGTGTCTTACATGGTAGGACTCCTTGCTTGTACATGTGGGCAGCTTTCACTTTGGATTGGATCAGAATTAATTTGAAATCCAGAAGGGTCGTGTGTGATAATTCTATGTCCTTTGAAAACGGAAGAAACTTGGTGTTAGTCTTAGTGTTTGCGTTGAGAACAGCCGATCTTTTGAGACCTCTTCTCCACTAACGTTGGTAATAACAGCAGTTCAGCCATTGACCAGACATTTCATTTTCTCTGTCCAGGGGTCCTGGGGGAGACTTGCACCCTACATCCTCCCTCCCGGGAAAGTTCTGTGAGCCCCTGAACTCATTCTCAGTTCTCCCAAGTGTTCGTGTTTTTTTGTTTTGTTTTTTGTTTTTTAAAGTTAAAATATATTTATTCCCGCATATCCAAGATCATAGAGTTGTACAGTTGGTTTTTAAAACATAGTAGACTAAGCACTGTAACTTAATTCTTAATTGACAGTTTTTAATTATGTTAGTTTGCTGTCACAAGGAGACAGATTCCACAGACCTAAATCAGTGTTTCTTCAGAAGCATGGTTTTGTCTGCCAAGAGAAAATAGCTTTCTTTGGCCAAATGTAAAATTACATTGAGATAAGAAAGGTTACAAAGGAAAGTTTGAAGACACAAATAATTTAAATTTTGGCCCAGAAACTGAATTTGCTTAACACTGCTACATAATTTGGGTGAAGTTTCCTTCTGCCCATTTTTCTTTACTAGATAAATGCATTTTGAAAAAAAAAAAAAAACAAAATCTAACGAATTTCAAGCAGTACTGGAACAAAGCTGTGTGGCTATTGAAAGTGGCACTTTTTATTTATGAATAAATTTGGTTATTCCATGACCTCTAAAGTTTTAACCAAATAGGGAAATAACATGCTGCTTTGGGATCGAAAAGAAAATGTATCCTAAAGCGTAGTGTTAGTATACAACATGTTAATTTCTCGATCTCTTCCAGAATTACGTTTAAATCACTCTCTATTCCCAGTATTCACTCACGCCAGATGTTTGGAATGAATGCAGTTCTGTCAACTACAGATGAGGGTCTACATTTTCTCAGTACTTGTCTGTTGTTTCCCTTTGAATGTCTTTGGAGACTAGCCCTTCCCACAGTAGACCAAGTCACCTGGTTCTACCTTATCGCGCATTTCCTTAACTTAGAGCCCTATTATTGGGTGACTACATTCAACTTGTTTAACCCTCATCAAAGGTACCACTCAGTGTAGAACAGCTGAATTCGAATGGTCATATGGAGGGAAGGCTTGTCTCGGTCCTTCGGTCTCCACTCATGGGAGTGTTCCGTTGTTGCAGTGAAGTGGACATTGATCCGAGGGACACCTAAAACTGCCATGGCCTCTGGAGACAGTGTTGAGTAGTACGAGTGCTTTGGAGTGGAAATGGTTGTTTGTCCCCACACGGGCATTTCTGTGTAAAACTACAGTCTCGTCCTCTTCCACATCGGTTTTAAAACTGTATGCGTTAAATCTGTTACTGTAAACGTGGGTCCTACTTGATTGTGCCTTTGTAAAGTCACCGAGAGAAGCTGTCCTAGAAATGTGAACTTTGTTCCCACCACAGCATGGATGTAAACCTGTATTAAAAATAGTAACCCACAGAAAGGTCGTTTGGATGTGTTTGTCCACCTTGCTACTGTGTCTGCTTCGACTTTCCTGTCTTTTCCAGGCGAACAGCTGTCCTTCCACTGAGTACACTGGTCAGCTGCTCCATAACTGTCCGTAGGACACTAGAGGAACTCCTAAAACCTCTCCCTTTTCTTTGCTGCTCATCTTAGCTATTTATACTCCTTTATCCCCATAAACAACTGTTAAGAGTATAGTGTGGTTCATTTCATTTCCGCAGTGTCCAAGCACCCGCCTCGTCTAAGAGAATCTAAGCCACAAGGATCTAACAAGTCCCAGCAACATGTTAGCGGTGAGACAACACAACAGACCAGAATTTAGGAAGGAACACCTTATACAAAGTACCCCATTCGAAGTCCTCTTAGAGGAAGGTGAATTAACAAACACCAAACACGGGGTAATGATCTCATGTGTGACTCACACTGCAGTGGACTTTGCAGTTCTCAGGGATGGAGACAGCGTCTCCTGGCATGTTTAAGAAACCCAGTGATGACTTCCGCGTTTGAAGCAAGGTTAACACCAGAGTGCCAGCCTGTAATAACTCTTGACCCACCTGCCAACCAGCACTGGAGGAAGGAGTCACCACAGCCCGCCTTTCACCTCCCCGAACGACCTACCGTACTTCACACCTCCTAGGAGTTAACGTCAGCTTTGTGTAGGTAAGTAGATGTTCACAGAATTGCTACAAAAGGACAAAAGAAACCTAGCCTTGTTGACTGTCTCTTGGTATTTCGTATACTTTGAAATCATGGAATACCTGCTCTTCATGACCTAGGCCAAGACAAATACTGAGTCATGCAAAGCTAACAGTGTTGAAATGTTTTTGAACACGATGTACGGTCACAGGTGTGTCTCCCACGGCCACTCGGCCTCATCTCAGCAGCTGCTGTCACTAGGTTGGCTGTGTACCCAGCAGAGCTAATCCTGGCTATGTAAACGTTTACAGAGCATACACTGTACAAACAGCAGAGATCTAAAGGTTTTTGTGTAATTAAACTGGACGAATTCGATGCCAACTCGTATCCAGACTCCGTGGTTGCATATTTTGTATTATATTCTGCCATCCTCCCATTGACTGTTGGTTTCATTGATGTTCATGTCTGCATCTAGTAAGCTGTATATTTGCTTTGTTGGGAGACAGTGAACTCGTTCAGCCCTGGACCAGCTGGAAGGATGGGGTGGGACTCGTGGCCACCACCACTGTAATGTTTCTGTAGCCGCTCAGTTAACCAGAATCGTCTCTGCACTCCAGGGTGATTATGTGATTTCTAACACACATCCACTCAACAATTAAATATTTTGAATCCAATGAATTAGTTAATGTTTATGTTATTCACTTGGCCTTAAACCAAAAGATGAAAGCATCTTTATTTAAAAATATGAGCAGGAGAATTGTCTGAAAACTTCTCACAGGATTCATTGCAGTGCTGTAGACTTCAGGAGCTAGCAAGTCTCAGAGGAAGACGGGTGACTAGCCTCAATCAGGTGCTGGTCCCTACCTGACTCTGTAAACTGTGTTATAATCGCTTCACTTTCAAGGTGAAGATGAACAGATCCTCCGGTTCCCTCGGCTACCCAACAAGGGTCTGTGTAGGTCAGTTTGGTTCTGGGTCTGAACACAGGTACCTGTGCTATGGGAGTGCTCTACCACCGCGTGTTCCCAACCCTCTATATGAATGGTTAGTTAACTCAAAGCTAACTAAATACTGTGTGAAGTCAGGGTTCACATCTTTCCCTTTCTGAGAAAGTCAGTGCTTTGCTCAGGCTAAGAAGATGAAAAAAGAATCTGATAATTAGACATGGCTAGTGTACAGCGTACTAAAACATTTTTTCCAGTACACATTTCACCTTTGCTCATCTCAGTAATTTCAGTTTTACTTCCAAAGATGACTAGGAAAAGTCATGATTCTTATATACTTTTCCTTTCTTTGTTACTCCAGCTCTAAACAGGGCACCGGTGGATGAGCTACCTTTAACAGTAATGGTTTCCTTTAAAATGTGTTTAATTGATGGGCTCAGATTACTTTAGATGGACACGTGTACATTAAAGACCATTGTTCTTCAATGGCACTGAGTAATAGTCATAAAGAATAGCGCGCACACACAAATGGGTCATTATCTCCAGAGAGTACATCCATGGGCATCCTCACCTGCCCAGCTGTTGAAGTTTAGATGTAAGTACTAACTAAAAAGAGAGAGACAACATCAACGTGGCAGGAGAGGCCAGGGGAGACGAGATACACCATCAACGTGGCAGGAGAGGCCAGGGGAGACGAGATACACCATCAAATGTGTTCACTGTTAGCATCCTGTAAGCTTTACTAAGTATCTAACCCGTTCTGTTCTCTCATACACTTCCTGCCTCACGGAAGAACATCCCCCTCTGTTTAATCTTACAGCATGTGACGACGGGCTCACTGATGGACAGGCTAAGCCACTCAGAGCATTAAGGCCACGGGCTTGGAAGGAAATGTTGGAAAGCGGCTGCGTGGAAGAAGCCTGTGGATTCCGGCCAGGCGACTCCACTGCATACAAATGAAGACACACAAGGCCCCAGCTGCTACTGGCAACCATCCAGGACCACGAGGGCAGCTAGACCTAGGATGACGCCAATCCTGCGGCTGAAAGAGTGGGGTGGGGGCGGGGCAAACAAAGGTTTCGGTGGACTAATAAATCACTGCGAAACCAGGGGTCATTCCACCAGCAGACTTCATGTAGTGATTCAATACATTTTTTATTGGGTAGGAATTTACTTCTTTATGTCTAAGAACCACAGAATGGTTCCACTAAGCACTCTCAGCCTGTATCAAGTAGAAATCAGATATGCATCTCCTTTTATACCACAGATCTGAGACTGATTTATTCAGTTTTAAAAAAAGCATCTTTAAATGTTCATATATTGTAGTTCTTGAGCTGATTTTTATTTATTTTTAAATTTTTACTACAATTAGTTCATTTTTCTTTTACTCCAAGTTCTTGCTGTAGGCTTTGTCTTGAATACGTAGGACCATCTGGCGTGCATAGAAGTCCCTGTACTCCTCTGGTAGTTCAGCCAGTGTTTTCAAAGCTCTGTCCAAGATCTGCACAGCTCTGGACGCGGCCACAGGGTCTTTGTTGCCATAGGTGTCTGTTCTGTCGTAGCATTCCGATGGAAGGTGCTTCCAAAAGACATTCACTCCGACTCCAAACGCCTCAGAAGTCACATTATGGAACCATAAAGCTGTACAATTTTTTTTAAAAAAAAAAGTTAAAAATAAAACTTACAGTTAAAAAAAAAACAACAACAACAACAAAAAAAAACAAATATCAGTGAAATATCACGACTGCACAGAGCAGGCTCCTGGGGCTGCAGACCCTGCTTTCACTCAGAGTCACGAGCACAGCTCTGTTCTAAACCCCTTAGGGATTTTCATTTTCCCCACCTAGAATGAAAGACATAATAAAGTGTATTTGCTTTGCATTCTCTGATTGGGGCAGGCTTCTGTGTTACATGTTTACACTTCCTGATGCACACAATCACATCAGAATATGGAGTGTTTTGTACACAGAGCATTTTAGTTATTTGAAGACCATGCCTGGTCCTTGGTGATCCAATTCCGTACATGTTCTCAAAATCTTCCTGTTCCAAAGGCAGTCTGGTCCCCTGACTTAAGGTAGCACACACTGTAGCTTCAGGTTTTAGATTCTAAGCCACGTAGATCCAGTCCTTTACCATAACTATAAAAACCACAGTCGGCCCTTTGGTGGTGAAGAAGAAACCTGACCACACTAGTTGGCTATTTTTCATTTTCACTAGCAAGTTTACTGTTTTCCACTAACATCTTTACAATGTACACGCTATAAGAGTATTAAAGAACACCTCTGTGTAGCAGATGGGGCGCTAACCATGCCAAAGTGTTCAGTCTTATGAAAGAGGGTTTAAATCTTAGAAACACTTGTTCTAGGAGTGTTCATGGAAAAACAGTAATTTATAAAAGTTGTCTTCAACATTTTGGTTTTAATTATAAGGTCTTTCAGAATCTTTATTCACTTGTTAATATACCAGAAAAATCTAACCATTCTGATAGGTAAATCTAAAGATGGAAATCTTGTTTTACATTAAAATATATGCAAATACTTAATTTCCAGATAAAATGAATATAGAGTAATAGAAAACTACATAGCTCTAATCATGTTCTAAAGACACAAAAAACAAATTTAGTTTATTAAATGGCAATAGACTAGATAAAGGAGTAGCTGCTGAAAAAAGTACGGTACTAAGTCAGTGCATCACGGCCCTGACCAGACGTGTGAAGGGTGCTGCCTTGGAGAGTAAAAAGACTAGCAAGGCCGTGGTTCCTGATGCTCACAGGACCTACAATCTACCCTCAAGTATGTCACCTGACTTTCACTGGTTATAGATGTTTCAAAAGTTAATACTATCACTGAATAAATATATAGTTTATGAACTACAAACTTATGAATTACAGCAAATAGAATTCCACAAGGAACCTTGGTCAATAAACCCCATTACTTAGGGTCTTTATAATTTTAAGGTATGCACGTAAATGTTAATTACAGATAATAACTACCACCATTGTTACTAACATGGAAATTTTATGAGCATCCAAATTAATGTTTATTTCTTGAAACTGTATACAGAAGTTTTCAGATGTTGATATTATAATATTTTGATATTTAATAAAAATTTATAATCTTCTTAGAAAATATTTACCATTTCTAAAATGCCTATATATTTCAGAAAGAAAATGATTTTTAAAAAACAACCAGGTACAACCTTTTCCCAGATATAAGGTATAGTAACACACACAGAACAGCCTACTACATCCCTAGACAAGATGGTACAGCCTTGTGCAGCAGCAGTTCACTGTCCTGAAGATGGGAGACAGCTGTGATCCAATGATAAGCACCTGTATGTCTAGACAAATAAACACAGCAAACACACTGGTGTGATCTAGAGGCCTTACCAGGAATGAAGAGAACATCGCCAGCTTCCAGGGAGCACTCGTACCTCCGCGCCTTCGGGAAGAGTGGGTATTTATCTAGGTCTGGGCTGTCAATATTCAGCACTTCTGACTTAGAACCTAGTTCCCAAGAGAGATCACACAGATTGAACCAAGACCGCACTGTTTAAAAAGTAATCACAAATATAAACTTGAAACTCAACTCTTTAATTATTGTATTTACACTTTACTTCTGAAGCCTAAGATAATTTTCAGTGACCATTCTTTATACAAAACAACCAACATCCATCATCCATGCAATCCAGTGAAATAATCTGAAACCTTTCTGTGGTTTTCAGAGACAGGGTTTCTCAGCCCTGGCTGTCCTGGAACTCACTCTGTAGACCAGGCTGGGCTAGAACTCCCAGAGATCCACCTGCCTCTGCGCTCGAGTGCTGGGGTTAAAGGTGAGCACCACCATGCCTTGTCCTGAGACTCATTCTTTATACTGCCTGTCACTCACACACACAATGGAGACCACACCCTAAAGTGTGGTCTTCCTACATTATTAAAAACAACAGAATAAACTGTAGAAACATAAACTCAAGCCATACCTGATAAATATAAGTAGTGTGCATCTCGAGGACTGAACAGTGTGACTCGCTTCTTCCCTGTCACTTGTATTAAAAAGTTATCCATTACCTGAAGATCAATGAGATTTACATATGAGCAGTATCTACAGTGAGTCAACGGAGACAACGGCCCTCTAAAGAGTTAACTTTGGTGTCTACAATTCAAGTCAATGGAACCAACAGCATTCTAAAGAGTTAACTTTGGTGTCTACAATTCAAGTCAGTGGAACCAACAGCATTCTAAAGAATTAACTTCAGTATCTATAATTCAAGTCAATGGAACCAACAGCACACTAAAGAGTTAACTTCGGTGTCTACAATTCAAGTCAACGGAGCCAATGGCACTCTAAAGAGTTAACGTCAAACCTCATTCTTTCCTTCTCTTTTTTATTGGGAGGGGGTCCACAGGGTCTCACTATGTTGCTCAAACTGAACTTCTGATGCTCCTGCCTCAGCTTCTGAGTAGCTGGGATCACAGGCATGTGTCACTGCATGTTAAACCCTATCCCTTCTGTGAAATTCAGCCCACATAAAACCCTTACAGTCATAACTGAATCCCAGTAATGAAAAGCTTGTGTTCCATGCACAACTGTGTCTTTATTGAGGACATTTCCCATGTTTCTGACATGGGAAAGACCAGCATTAGGAAAACAGGAAATGAAATAACAGCGTCCATGTACCTGCACTGCCCTGGGTTAAGGTTTGTCTTCTAGGTTATCGAGCTGTGCCCTGGGCCAAGCAGAAATCACCCCTGCAGCTGCTGCTGACCTCTGCAGATGTGTCCACCCACAGTGTGGTTATCAACACCACGATTGTGAGACTATTGTACAGGCCTCCCATGAGGCAAATTCCCACAGTGTACTTTCCAATGAACCGGTGCTGAGTTTCCCTGAGCATACAGACGGTGCCCTCTCTGCACTGAGCAAGATGTATGCCTGGTCATCATATATTAATTATCAACTGAACATTTCTTCTTTCAGCACGAAACCTTTACTTAGCAAACTAATTCTGTAGTTATAATTATTATTCCTCTGACTTCTTTCTTTTTTTTAAGTTTTTCAAGACAGGGTTTCCCTGTGTAACAGTCCTGGCTGTCGAGGAACTCACTTCCGCCTGCCTCTGCCTCTCAAGTGCTGGGATTAAAGGCGTGCGCCACGACTGCATGGCTCCTCTGATTTATTTTTAAGACAAGCATTATGTAGTCTATTGTAACTCAAGGTCAAAGGAAACTACTTAAAATTTAAAGCATGATCAATAATGTTGAAAATACATGAAACACATTATCTTCTCACCAATCATTCAAGCAGAACTTTTAAAATATGCTGAGATTCCATGTTTGTCTCATCTAATTATAGAGTTAGTATCCTGAAATCCCCTCTAAGTTCTAAATGTCCTAGACGAAGTATGCACATGCCCCAACAGTCTGGCATGCTGCCACATGCTGGGATTCCTGCCAGTGGGAGGCAGAGAAAGCAAGCTCTGAGGTCATTCCAGTCAGTGCTTCAAAATGTAGCTCCCGTTTCAGCACAGCAAAGGCCTACGGAAACGCAACAGGTGTTACAGTTTCCTGTTTCTCCAGCCGCCAACACCGAACGACACACAACAGCACGTACAAATACAGTCAGCAGATAGCCAACGAGAAGACAAGCAAGATCCAAGTCTGTACGCCCCGCTTGTGTTCTCTAGGGGTACATATCCTAAGGCCTTCGGGGACCCCAAATTCTTACTCTTGCAAACCATTGCCCACAGTTTCTTCCGCTGACCTAAGTAAGGACTTGGCTGGCAGTCAGGTGTTTCACTGAGACGCCGTGTTCCCACATCGACCCGGCTAAACCACGCCCCATCTCATAGCTACAGTAAGAACCTGACCACAGGGGAAGATGTAGGACTAGGCTTTGCTCCAGCCGACACCACGGCACTACTGTCCCGCAGACGGCTGACTCTCTCAGCGGCAATGCTCAGGTCTCTAACGGGGCCGGTAAAGCTCAATCTACGAATGTCAGACCCGCAAGAGCAGCAGATTTGTCAATCTTTCCATTTCTTATTCTGTAATTTACGCACATCGTAGTGAGTCCAGAGCTGCAGGCCAGGTGAACTGATTCGAAAAACACTGGAGAAGAACTGCTCCTCTTTGAAGAACGCTGGAAACTTAATATCTCCTCCTAGGGAGGGAAACTGCTGTCGGATATCTGCAACATCCTGCATCAACAGACACACACAATATTTAGATTACAAACAGTATCTGGGAAGAATTTCAACAATAGCACCGTTGGCGTGATGGTTCCTGGAAGGCACAGCACGTGGGCAGGAAGGACGAAGAGGCAGGCGTCTGTCGAGTGCTGTGAGGCCCCTGATGCAACACCACCAGCCCCTCGCCAGGGCTGCTCAGCCTGTGTCTCAGCACTCCTGTGTGGTCACATCAGAAGTCACAGTACGTTCCTAACAGTAGCAAAGTTACAGTCACCAAGTAGCAACGAAATCATTTTATGGTTGGGCCAGCACAGCATCAGGAAGGTTGAGAGCCGCTGCTCTAACCTTTCTAGTGAAGGAGAAACGGACTTAAGTATCACTACTGTCGGCTTCAACATAGGTAGTGAGATTCTGTTGTGTTTTATTAAACCTTGTCTGAGGATCAGAGTGCAAAGCTAAGCCACTAGAGGCCAGGCAGTGGTGGCTCACTGCTTTAATCCCAGGACTCAGGAGACCTCTGTGAGTTCAAGGTCATCCTGGACTACTTGGGATTGACCCAGTCTCAAAGAGAAACAGCCAGACCGTGGGGGCCCACAGCTTTAATCCCAGCACCAGGGAGGTAGAGACGGGAAGTGACATGGCTGGGCGGAGAGGAATGTAAAGCAAAGCTGGAGGGGACAGGAGTTGGGATGCAGTCTGAGGATTAGAAGGACAGGACGCCCCTCAGTCTGAGCACTGGTAGCAGAAAGAACTCCCTGGTGGCAGCTGCACCGCATCTCTGATCCTTGTATCTGACTTTAGGCTTTCATTATTAACACAACTAGAATGTGAACTACAAATACCCTCACTAACACAGACTCACGAGCACTTTCAGCAAGAATCACAGAATGCATATCTAGTCTAGCCTTATAATTTGCCTCTGAATACATAAAGGCTCATCTAATGAATCTTCGGGACTCTTAGGTAAGTATTGTATTAGCTGTAAGCTATATAGCAGTAGAGACTCCTATTGCACAGAAACTAGATGACTGAGATTCTACAGTCCTGAGTGACTAAATAATCATCTCTTAAAGATTTTTCAATCAGGGACACAAATCATTAAAGAAACCAAAAAAAGATGAAACGGGTTACAGTGTGAAGATGCTCATGGACGTTTTAAGTAACTGCTTTAAACCACAATTCTTACCTTCCTCGGGTCTTCTCCAAGTGACCGCAAGTAGTATTTCTCATCCTAAACATCCCAAAGAATAGCATCAGTATTGATTAAAAAACAGTGAGAGATAAGAGATGGAGTAAATCTTAAAATAGGGCCGAGTTAAGTCATGTAAAAATCCAATTATCTTACCCTTCCTACTGATGCCCCCTGGTGGCCACATAAAGGAACGTTTTTGTATGCTGCTCAGGACTGGATCTAAAGGCAGCAGAAGCACGCGTGAAGCCACCGATTAACTGGTACTTCAATGTACACTGCTTTAATATTTGGTAAACCAAATGTGAATCCAACAAACAACTTCTTAATACAACTAAGAAACGAGATAAAAACACCTTATGCCAGGCAGTGGTGGTGCACGCCTTTAATCCCAGCACTCGGGAGGCAGAGGCAGGCGAATCTCAGTGAGTTCGAGGCCAGCCTGGTCTACAAGAGCTAGTTCCAGGACAGGAACCAAAAAAA
>NW_004949106.1:2074992-2076444 GCF_000317375.1 Microtus ochrogaster | reverse complement strand
AACCTTAGGGTCAACTCATGCATGATTTATAAGAGCGGAATTACATACGGAGTTTTAAAGTCAGCATTTACACTTCTGACGACCTGAGTAGCTAAAGAAGAGAACGGATTATAGATGGGTCACTGCAGGGCTGGCCTGTGACACCCAGCGCTGTGTGCATTTCCCAGAGAACTGAGACCTAGAAGGTCAAGTAAGGCATGGCACACTCTCGAGCGCTGCCTTCCAGAAACCAACGCAGATGCATGAATTTGATATCTCATTTAACTCACAAATAACAGCTTAGCTGTTCTCACATTTTTGGTGCCACACTGAAATGGTCCTTTAGCTAGACTTCAAAGCACGTTCTTCAAAATCTGAACTGTCACTCAGCGAAGAAGCACAGCTAGCTGCTTCATCAAGAAAGGGCTCTTTGCTTATCTGCAAAGAATGCATCTAATTTGGGGCTGCAGCTGCCGATTTCTTCAGGTTCACCTTAGCATCTGATCCAGGGTCCCGCTCTGCACACAGGACAGAGCCAAGCAACAACCAAAGAAGATGGAAAGCGGTCTGGAAGCTGCCATCTATGCAGGACCCTAACGGACAATGTTTGCTCAGGGTTCTGCGAACTGGCAGACCGCCAGGTGTGTATAGTTGTGTCTAATGGACACATGGGCCCGTGCGCGGGCACACATGCACACATAAACACACACACACACACACACACACACACACACACACAAATCCATTTAGTATATGTCTATTAAAGGTTTCTAAAAAAATTACCTCTGAAATAAAGAATTCTTTATGCGTTTCTTCGGCTGCTCTCTGGACCAACTTGTTAAACGGTAAAGTTCTGAAATAAACATAACAGAATCCTGAGACATAAAAATAACATACCAACTAGCAATACCATCATGATGCACGCGGGCTTGGCGCAGTTGCGCCATGTGCTTTGAAGTACCCAGCTTTTACAATAATCCATGTCGACAGAATTCTGAATATTCAAAATTCATTTAGAGGTATATAAATTTGACCTGTTACCTGAAAATCTAGACTTAAAGATTTTAAATTTATGGTTCAGATGGCTCTTCAAAGGTCAACATCCTTCTTCACAAGTCACTGAGGGATGCTGCCACGGTATCAGGTTCTGGGCTGAAGAGAGGGATCAGCAGTAAGAGCACTTGGTCCTCCTGAGGACAACGTGCACTCAGCTCCCAGTGCCCACATGTGCGGCTCAAACCGTCCATAACTCCGGCTTCAGAGGATCTGACCCCCTCTTCTGGCCTCCATGGGCACTGGACACACATGCAGGCAACTCATCCACATACAATCAAAGTCATAAGGTAAAATACACGAACTTAGAGGTTCTGATTATCACCTGTCTTTATGTGCCAGGGCCAAATAAATCTGGTCAATGGGACAACCATAGCCTCTCACTAGTATTGAGGAGTAGTGAGATTACTGGTGAAGACA
>NW_004949106.1:2072793-2074772 GCF_000317375.1 Microtus ochrogaster | reverse complement strand
CCTCCTCAGCACAGGAGGGGCAGTACTCTCTCCCCTCCTCAGCACAGGAGGGGCAATGCTCTCTCAGCTCCTGCTTTCCCTACCGTCTTATGGCTTCTGGAGAAAATGGCTGGACATTCTAGAAACAACGTGTGCTTCCATTACCACACTCTTCCAGTTCGAGAGTTATCCTTGCTCTACTCATCAGAGTAACTAAAAGCACTTCCTACATGGAGCTCAGGGGCAGAAGGCTTCCTGGTTCCATTCTCCAGTCATGAAGAGGCTACTGTATCAGTAGCCGACAAGGAAATCCTCCAGTCCCTCACTGGGAATTTGTCCATCTCATCACCAAGGATATGTAGGGGAGGAGGAGGGAGAACTGTGAACTCTCCTCCATGAGGAGCCGACCTTGGGCTAGCTAACGTCCCCTAGTATTGCTCTTTCCCTAGAAACACATGGAGTAGGGATGAAGGTTTAATCTTAGCTAAGATATCAGGCATCACAGTTTACTGGACGAGAAAGTGGTTTTCCTGGGTACAATGTGTGAATATGCCCCTGTGGCCTATTTTAAGTCACTTGCTTTGGGGAACACTGACCTAAGCTGGGGTTGTGTTTCAGTACCACCTCCACGGTCTTGTTCTGTTATAACCAAGCTGTCTTTGGTTGACAAAAAAAATGGCTCTCGAACCACACAATTCACTGATAACATTCTCCCAATATGCTGCTTCCTGCCTTGTATTCCGTCACACTCCGGAGAGCGGCTCCTGTGGGTGTGACCGTCAACCTGAACAGAGGCTGTTGCAGGACTGGTGCAGAGAACGCAGGAAGGAACCAGTCCACCCCGTACTGAGACCCACGCAGGGCCCTGTCTCTACCCCAGCCTCTGGTCTAGCGCCCAGCAAACTTCTCGTCACTCTCCTATTCGAGGCTCCTACCAAAGGTTCACAATACACACACCATTCAGACCTGGAGGCTGCTGTGCCCAGCTACCGGTGTAACTGCTGCACTGCCCACAGTAGCTTCTAGGAAGAACAATGAATGCTTGGAACTTCTTCCCCAAAGCAGCACTGACCAGTGAGCCTGCAAGAGCAAGATAAAGCAGCTCCGTGCAAGGTCAGGCATCTGTCTGCCCACAACCTACCCCTACACAGCAGCTGGGAACTCCTCAGCCTTAGGCTTGCTCTGTCTGGCCTGTTCTAAGCAGGTCTTCTATTACAGTGCCTCTTCTCAGGACCAGCACATAAAACTGTGAGACTGTATCAGAGAAGGCTTCTCATGGATTCTGGGATGAGCAAATTTGAATATACACCCTGGGTTTTATCATTTTAAACCACACAATCTCAGACAAACTGTTTAATATTTTAAATTTAATTAAAAATTATTACACGCATTTCTTTGTGTGGGGGGGCCTGGATGTGGGTGGGTATATTCACGCCATGGCGTGTGTGTGGAGTCACAGGACAACTTGCAGGAGCCGGTATTTCTATCACGTGTCCAGGGCACTGGACTCAGGTCACACTAAAGTGACAACATGCACTTTATCCTCTGAGCCATCTCATGAGGCCCAGGTGACATTTTTAAAAACCTTCATTTCTCATCTGTACAATCACTGTAACCAGTATCTACATTAGACTATCTAATAGTTTAAATGGGAATATAACTTAATGTTGGCATAGGACCTAAGACGCTGTGACAGTGGCAATGCACCTTTACAACATACATTAAAACACCACCACCAGCCCTGAATTCAGCGCCCAGGGGTCTGTTTCTGGAATGGCTGCTTCTCAGAGAGAGACAGTGAGAAGAGGGTGCGGACAGAATCAGGTGTCGCAGTGAGTGAAGTCTCCAGCGTAGCTCACACGGTGCTCCTTCTGAGAGCATCCTGTGCTGCAGTGAGTGGAGTCTCCAGCGTAGCTCACACGGTGCTCCTTCTGAGAGCATCCTGTGCTGCAGTGAGTGGAGTCCCCAGCGTAGCTCACACGGTGCTCCTTCTGAGAGCA
>NW_004949106.1:2064820-2072522 GCF_000317375.1 Microtus ochrogaster | reverse complement strand
GGTGCTCCTTCTGAGAGCATCCTGTGCTGCAGTGAGTGGAGTCTCCAGCGTAGCTCACATGGTGTTCCTTCTGAGAGCATCCTGGCTGGGGGAGGGGCAGAGGCAGCACACAAGAGACAAGGAGATGCTAACGCTAGTGAGTTCAGGCCAACCTCTGGACAGCCGAGAACCGACGTGATTACATATCAATACATGTTATGGACATGTTATCTACACGATCCCTGATGTTTTAATAATCTGTAGATTAAATTCCTTCTATCCTTAGTAAACGCTAAAACAAACAGAATAAATTAAATTTACTTTTATCCTTGTGCAAAAATATTTTTTCCTGTTTTTAGTAGCTCTAATGAAAGGCTTTGCAGAAGCTGCGATAGAAATTATTACATAATATATGTGTTTTAAAAGCAAGTTTTGAAAAGTTTAGAGGACATGAAAAAACATCCGAACCATTCGAGATGAAGTTTCAACACCCACATACTATGGCCTTTGTCTGGAGTATAAATAATCCTGACCGCAGGCTGAGAAACACTCAGCCCTCCAGTACTTTCTTCCACTTTTTTTTTTTTTTTGGTTTTTTCGACTGAACTTAATTGCTGTAAGTTTTTCCGAGTGTAAGAACTTTGCACTTTTTATTCAGTCAAAAAAGTGCAAAGTTCTTACACTCGGAAAAACTTACAGCAATTAAGTTCAGTCCGTGGCCTGTTCAGTAACCCGAAACTACAATGGTGAGCGCTCGGCTGGAAACAGAGAAATGCTTTGGCTGTTACTACACAGGCTTGGACCGCACTGGTGAGAGAGGAATGGCCCCGACACCAGAAACCCCCGTTTAGCTCATCTCAAACCGAATCTGTGAACAATGGGGTCTTTCAGCAGATTTAATTTGCTGGGAACTGCACAGGCTCAGAATGTGAAAGTTGTTTGTTTTTTAATCTACCATTTTTAATGACTCTCACGGGAATAAACATCACACGACATCTGCAGGATGACATTTTCAGCTTCCAAACGTAGACGTTCAGCGGCTGATTCACCTGCTGGAGTGCACAGCACACAACCAACACGGAGCTACCGGCACTCGAAGGTCAGCATGGGTCTAAACGCTACTGAGTGGAAGACGGTGCGCAGAGACAGAAAGAGACGCCAGCCTGAGACAGCGTCCTGCACCGGGCAGTAAAGACTGGACGAACACCGCACACAACTTGAGAGGCCACCTAACTCCAAGAATAGAAATTCTCTGTTCCATGACCCCACAGGCTACAGGGCGCACCCTATATAGAAGAAGAAGACTGTGGAAATGTCTCTGTACAGTTATATAAACTCGGAATTCTTGTCTTTTAAGCCACGCATGAAAAAGCAGTAAGCTATTCCATGATTACATAAACTGGATTAAAGATGAGACGCAGAATGGTCTTATATAAGGATGTAAAAATATTTTCAAAGGTTTAAGAAAGTTGTTTGTGTCCCCGGAGTAACCTCAGAAGAAAATACCTATACACAAAGTTCTTACTAATGAAGTCCATCTGTGCGACGGGAGCGACGTGAATCTTCACCTCTTTCGCGCCCCCAGCTCGGCTCAGGTAGTCCACTGTCCATTTGCTTGTACAGGGCCCCAAGTCGAGTCCCTCCAACACAAGAGGCTTCCTCTGTAACGAAGGGAAAAATACAACTGTGAAAACAAACACTCCCCGGGGGCTGCCTTGGAGTCAGAGGGTGGCTCTGAGCTGAGCAGAAGGAGCTCCGACTGAAAGCATCTAACAGTTTGTGCTCTGACTCAGACACGCAGATCACCTGATCACACACCCAGAACAAACCTAAGGTCAGGAAAACAAACAGCCTTGTCAGCAGATAAATTCAAATATTAAATATTTTCATGTTATTTATGGCAAAATATACTTAAATTTTACTTCGTTTTTGTAGCTTTTAATTTTGCTATCACTTAGCACTTCTGACAACAATGCACGACCGTGACAGCGTCCGTCTGGTCTACCTGACTCTTCAGTGTGCAGCCCGCCTGCGCTATCAGCTGCTAACTCACAGTTTTCCTGAACCACTTCAAAGTGAAATTGTTAATATCACGTCCTCAGTCTAAAACTGAAGCATGTTTTCTGAAAACGGGCTATTCTCTTCCAGAGCAATTACCCAAGATGCATCTCACGCTGACGCTATTACGTAACCACCACACACGTTTAGGTCTCACTAATTCATCTCCTTCCTTTCCCTGACCCAGAATCCAGGCTGAGAAGCACTCAGATTCAGGGATCACAGCTCTTCTCATCTGGCTCATCAGCTTTTTTTGTCTTCTTTTCCCTGAATATTTATGAGCACATGGGCCAATAATTTTGTTGGAGTCCCCTGGATTTGGGTTCATCTAGTTTCTTCATGGTTAGATTTTAGGTTATGCAATCTGAGCAACGACTGTCCCAGAGAGGAATGGAGTAGTCCCCCAGGGCACAAGGGGGCACACGACATTCTGCCTAACATTTGCTCAGTCTCTCTTGCCTCCAAGTTTACTGGTATAATTCTAATGCTTAAATCATCACAGATGTGACCAGTAGGTCTCTTCGGATTGGTTCCTGTGACTTTTAAAACTTTTAAAAACCTCCTTATTTTATAACAAAATAAAACAATCCAGGTATCTTTTTCATTGAGTCTGTCCAGGCCTGCAATCCATCATTTCTTTGAGCAACTCTGGTTTCTCTGAAGTGAGAACTCTTCTTTTGACATTCGAATTATGCGCAGAGTGTATTTTTATTACAGGTATCTACCCTACAGGGGCTCTTTTCTGCCTTCTCAACAGTCAGAGCTGAAAAACATGTAAGGGCATGTGTATACCCTCCAAATACACAAATCTAGACACGCAATCACATATCTTTTTCTCTCATCATCTATGTACATGTACATATGCATAAACTTAAGGTATTATGGATAATACAAGCATCAAGGTTAAGTCTAGCCTTTATTGTTTGTATTTTTTGTTCAACAATGAAAAACTTATTTCCCATCATCGATATTTAATCATCTGCAAAACTCCAGACTTTTTTTTTCCCAGAAAACAGTTTCAGAACTGCTATTTTGCAGTAAGTAACTTGCTCCATAAAGCCACCAAACAGGCTCACTTGTTACTTATTTCCTTTCTTCCCCCCTTTTTTTTCTTCCTGAGACAGAGTTTCTGTGTAGCCTTGGTGGCCCCTGGAACTCACTCTGTAGACTAGGCTGGCCTCAAACTCAGATAAGCCTGCCCCTAACGGCACATGCTGCCAACCATGCAGCTATTTCTACTTTAGGGTTATTTTGTTTTTAAATCATTTCTCACGTCTGTTGAATTTTTGTTTTTTGTTTTGAGACAGAGTCTCACTAAGTAGGCACGGCTAGCCTAGAACTCACTATGTAAACCAAGCTGACCATGAACTCACAGAGATCCATTTGTCTCTTCCCAGCCCGGTCACAGCTTGTTGGTTTTTTTTAAATTATTACTTTAGAATGTAACATATTAATCTGATCCCCCTCAAAGCCAGCTCTATCACCAAATTCTTCCAGCACATCCTCTAAAGACATCCGATTAACTACTTTCTTCCTTCCTTCTTTTTTCTTTTCAGTTTTTCGAGACAAGGTTTCTCTCTGTAGCACTTGTTGTCCCGGAACTCACCCTGTAGACCAGGCTGGTCCCAAACTCAGAGATCTGCCTGCCTCTGCCTCCCACGGGTGTAAAGGCTTGCACAACCATTGCCTGTATTTCTTTTATTTTTGAAGTGGCCCAAACACACATTTGTTTTGTCCTCCCCATCTCTCAAAAGACTACATTTCCTTTTAAAAGTTTAAAAACATATACTTTGAAAATTATTGCTATCGGTTCCCACATTATTCTTTTTTATTGCTTCGTGTATCAAAGACTAAATGAGCAAAATGTATCTAATTTCCCTCTTTGTCAAGGAATACAGATAAATAAATTTTAAGAATTGCTGAGTTATAAAGTAAACACGTAGCGTGTGAGCTGTAACAACAGTTCAATCACTTGGTCTAAATCACTTGGTTGCTAGTTCAATACACCCCCACCAAGGGGAAATTATGTCTTTAATCTTAGGCAATGTAGGCGGTAAGAATTAGTATCTCAATGCGGGAATGAGAACCCTGCCTGGTTCACAGACATAAATGTTGATTTAAAAACTGCTGTGTTTTTCTGTCGGTTCGTTTGGTTCTGCCTCAAACACACCGTAACTGAGGCTAGGCAGAAAGACGGGGAAAACAATGGGGGACCTCCGCCCTGCAGTCTGAAATCTCCCACCAGCTCAGAGTGAAGAATTCAGCACAGCTAGACTGGAACTGTGGTACACACCTTTAATCCCAGCGCTGGGGAGGTAGAGGCAGGTGGACTTTCTCTGAGTTTGAGGCCAGCCTGGTCTACAGATTTAGTTGCAGGACAGCCCGTGCTACACAGAGAAATCCTGTCTTGAAACCTCCCACCAAAAAAATTCCAGC
The DNA here is from genome assembly GCF_000317375.1 of Microtus ochrogaster. Lineage (NCBI taxonomy): Eukaryota > Metazoa > Chordata > Mammalia > Rodentia > Cricetidae > Microtus > Microtus ochrogaster. Next base: position 2,068,049 of record NW_004949106.1, on the reverse strand, counting down.
ACAAAAATTAACAAAATTCGCTGGGAGGTTGCCTACATGAAGACAGTATTCTTTTTATAAAGAAATACTTCAAATAAAAACATTATAGCAAAAATCATGTCTAAGGCCAAAGCATATATAACCAGGTATGGCTTTTCTCCTCTCCCAAACCTGTAAACCAGCTATTTTCTAGGATAGTAAAAGGCGGGTCTTAACCTCCGTGTGCAACTTTAGTGACCCACGGTTTTACCCGATAAGACGATATCATCCAAAGCATCTCTCTGTTGAAGCAAACTTAAACTCTGCCTCGTATGGACTCGATCAGAAACCCTTCACTAGTGTGTCGTCAGGAATTCTGTGTTCTGAGCAGAGAGCTCTCAAAGGTGCACACACTGCAGGCTGGTCCAGCCGCACGCAGCAGATCCCACGACACTGCCACTAACGACCTTAGAGACCTTTTCCCTTTGAATATTCGCTAGAATCCTTACTGCTTTTCCTGAAACTTGGACTATCTTGCAACGTCCTGAAAGCAAACCTTTTTCTTTTCTTTTCATTTTAAAAACTACTTTCTGCTAGTTTTTTCCTTCTTTGAAAGCTAATGCTAGTTTTTCTTTTTTCTTTAAAGGCTAAAGGGCTTATTAAGCCTTAATCACGATCCAAGTTAAAATCAAAGACCTGTGCCAGACAGAGGAAACGCCAGGGGAGACTCCCATTGGTTTCCCTGCTGCCCGTACCTCATTGGATTCAAATGTGGCGCTTCAAAAATTTATTATCTCGAAATAGAGACTGCGAGGACCGGGGATGCGGGGAGAGGATCCTATGTTAAACTTTAGAAAACCTCATAAAAGAGGAGCAAGCGAGGCCAGAAAAGTCTCACACTCGGCGTGCCGCGGCCGTCCCCGCCCTCCACACTGGGGTCGCAGGGGAGCCGACGGGAGCCCCGGTAGATCTTCCCGCCGCGGGCTCCTCACCTGTGGGTAGAGATGCTCCAGGAACTGCTCCCGAGAGACTCCCCGAAGCCGAGGTACCGGAAGGCGCTGCTCCGCCATGCTGGGCCCGGGCTGGTTTCCCCGGGAGGACGTTCCGTGCCGAGTGATCCTCCCGGAAACACAACCCCGCGAGAAAAGGGCCGCCAAGTTGATGGACGCCAGAGGGCGGCTGGTTCGCAACGCGGGTCGGAGGAGCCCGAGGCCGGCTGCCTAGGTTGGCTGCTGTTTGGGCGGCCTGTGACACAGCCGCGATGGGGGGGACTCACCAGAGGTGGCGGCAGCAGGCGTCCTTGGCTCCCTTTCCTCGGCACCGCGGAGCTGGTTTTCCTCCGGCCTCCTTTCGGGACTGCACAGGCGTCCAGAGGTGAAAGGTCACAGACATGGCGCTGGCCGCCCGTCTCCTGCTTCTGCCCGGCCGGGCCACCCGACTCCGGACTCTCGGTGCTGCCGAGGTGAGGCTGTCGCTGTCTGAGTTTTGCTGCTTGTGCCGCCGCCGCCTGGGCTCAAGCGCGGCCGCGATCCCTCGCTGTACTTGGGTCCTGTCGAGCCCGGCGCTGCGCCCCTGGGGCCCCCGGAGGCCGCTGCTCCGCCGGGCAGAGCTCCCTCCGTCCCTCGCTTCCTTACCCGCTGCTCCCAGCCGCAGCTACAGCACCGAGGAGCAGCCCCAGCAGCGCCAGAAAACCAGGATGATCATTCTGGGCTTCTCCAACCCCATCAACTGGGTCCGGACTCGAATTTACGCCTTCCTTATCTGGGCCTATTTCGACAAGGACTTCAGCATCGCTGAGTTCTCGGAGGGGGCGAAGCAGGTTGGTTGGCTTCCCCTGACCTGGGCGCCTCATGCGTTTCCGCCCTGACATGCTCAAGATTTTAGCTCTGAACGACTTCGTTGCAGCCCGAGTTACCAAACGATGGTAGGGACCCAGACACCGAAGGTTTCAGCCTCTTCTTGACGTTAATAAGCAGCTAGGTGTGTTTGTGTGGTCGTCAAGAAGGAGGGGCTCGCTTAAGTTTGAATCCAGACTCTGTGTGTGCGTTTCTCTTTCAAGGACGGAAGGCTATTTTAATTTTCCCTTCAGCTTTCTTGGTCAGTTCCTGGCATTTCAGAGAACTATTGATGGACAACAAAGGGAAAAGTCATAGTTTATCCCCCAGTTCATATTGCCAAAGACCAAAATTTATTAAGCATAATTTAATAACACTGACAATAATTAACTATATGATGGTATTTATACTTTTACTCCTGACCTATTTCAGATTTTCTTTCATCTCGTAGCCATAGATAACGAACTCCCATGTGATATATTAGTTAGAAATTAATGTTTTCAACTTCCTGCAATCAGTGTCAGCGTTAACTTTAGTGTCCTTGAATCAGCTCTTGGCTAGTACGTGTGTTTACACAAAAAATAAAAAGGAGCTAGCTTAAGTAATATTGCCCACCCCAACATTCGGATGAAGGATACATTTGCTAGTCCGTGTGCTGTGTCCGTTGTGCACGTAGAGGTACATCGGTGTGATCCTACACTCTGCAGTGCCCATGTGTGAGTCTTCCTGATCGTCCGGGCACGGCTGCACTAGTGCATGCGTGTGTCAGGGATGGACATCCTCATATAACGCGAAATTGAAAGGCCCTCTTGTCTAATCCTCTTTGAGACACCATGAAATCGGGTTTTAGAAAGGTTAAATTTAGTGTGCTTGTCACCACACTGAAAGAGCTCACTGGTTAAAGAACGCAGGCCACTTTCCCAGAGATCCCAGGTTCCGTTCCTAGCACCCACGTGGCAGCTCACAACTGTCTGTAACTCTGGCTCCAGGGAATCTCACCCTACCCTCCAGCCTCAGAAGATACACTGTGCTCACGTGGTACACAGACGTACATGCAGCCAAAGTACTCACACACATAAAATAATAAATTTCTAAGAAGTAATAAAAACCATCGTGGTACTCCAGAGTCCTCAGCAGTTTTAGTGGGTAACATATAATCTAGGCAGGTGTTTATCATGAGATAAGGGAACACATATTCTAATGCACCCACTTGTTGTCCTTACATTAAAATAACTTTGTCTTCCTAACTACCGCTGAGCCATGCGCTGTTTCTTAGAGCTTTCTTGTACAGTTGTTCAGTGCTTTCAGTGAAAAAGAAGGCTGTTTCCAGAAATACCTTGAGGTAGACATGCCCATGTCTGAGATCTTGCAGGGTAGCCTCATGATTTTTAATGTTTAGGGCAGTTTCTTAGGTATGATTTTGAGCACACAGACTA
>NW_004949106.1:2062556-2063961 GCF_000317375.1 Microtus ochrogaster | reverse complement strand
GTCTTTAAGGGGTTGTCTCCAGATGGAGTCACAATCCCAGGGAGAATTCTGGGCTTCAGCATAAGCCCGACAGGGAGGACAGCTGAACCAGTAATACTATACGGTGCTTCTCATGCCCACTCTTCTTGCCCTCTGGTAATTCCTGAAATTGTCCTCTTGGCAGACTGAGGGCTCCTGAAATACAAGCAGAATCAGAATACGCCAACTTCCCTCATTGCCGGGAGTGTACAGAGTGTGCTTTCTCTTCCCGCCTTAAATCAAGACCTCAGAGTTGATGCTGAGGTTCCCTGGCAGAGATGAGAGACTGGTTCTTCTCTCCCCCTTCCCCTAACCTATGTCATATCTCGTCCAGGGGTTCTGTCTATTGTTCAGCTCTCTGCACTTCCAGCCTAGACTACAGAGTGCCCTACTTTCTCATCATTGACTATAAATGATTAAGAGGTAGTTACTTACATCATCATTTTAAAAACACACAGTAATTTTTAATTGAGATATCTACTATATATATATATATATATATATATATATATATATATATATATATATATATATATGCGCCACACACTGTCATTTCCCAGGACGTAAAAAATGGGTTCATAATTAGTAGTTTGTTGACTGAGGTTTTCTGTCCTGCCCAGTCCTGCAGCTGTTAAGTCCCAAAGAATCACACAGAGGTTGACATTAATTATAAACTGATTGGCCCAGTAGCTCAGGCTTCTTCTTAATTAATTCTTGTAACTTATATTAGCCCATAATTCTTGTCTGAGTTAGCCACGTGGTTCGGTACCTTATTTGGCAAGGCAGTCACATCTTCTTTCTCTGCGTCTGGGTCACTACTGCAGAATGAAACTTCCCTCTTCCCAGAATTCTTGTTGCCCCTCCTCTACTTCCTGCCTGGCTACTGGCCAGTCAGCATTTATTTAAAACACAAGTGACAGGTACAGACCCACAGCAGTAGTGAGCTCATTTGCAACTATGTCTGTGGCCGTGCCATCTGAATAATAGTCACCTTACAATAGCAGCCAGACCCAGCGTTATTGCAATAGTTACCATAGAGCAAATCTTTGTTACAGTAATTACTTAAGTATGTATGTTGTATGGTATTTTATATGATTTTTTGAAATAATTGTCATTTTTACCCTTCTGTTTTTTTTTTTTTTCAAGGCTTTTGCTCATGTATCTAAGTTGCTGTCACAGTGTAAATTTGATCTATTGGAAGAACTTGTAACCAAAGAGGTAAAGTTTCCTTTTAATTTAAAAAAATGTATGATTATTGCAATAGAATGATACATAGTCTCACATTCTATCAGTAATTATCGAGTTGAATAACTTTTATTCTTGAGGATGAGTAGATAAGGCAGAATATTTTAAAATAGGTTTTGGAGAATTCCATGATAAATACCAC
>NW_004949106.1:2059509-2062456 GCF_000317375.1 Microtus ochrogaster | reverse complement strand
GGTCACCTCGCTGTCTGATAACCGTAAAAGTGCCCTTGCTGCCGAGGTCGATGACATTGTCTACACGTCAGCAGGAGACATCTCGATCTACTATGACGAGAAAGGTAACGCTGGCCGAGACAGCTTTATGACCGTCAGTTGTTCAAGTAAACCGAAACAGTGGGTGCCCAGGACAGGGGAGTTAGGTCTGTGTGAGCAGACACTTGTAGCCCTTCAAAGCCTGTATCGCTTTTCTAGTTTGTACCAACCATGTATACATAATAAATGAAGAAATAGGCGTTTTAAAAGAAAGAAAAACTATACCATAGTTGCTGTTTAAATACCTAACTCTAGAAAGAGTTAGTCCCTGGTAGCAGGTTGTGGCTAGATCTCTTCCTGGTTACTACTGTTTACTATACAGTAGGAAAGCCCAGGGCCAGGTGTGATGGCTCACACCTTTAATCCCAGCAGAGGTGGGAGGATCTCTGAGTTGAAAGCCAGGTAGGATTACATAGACCCTATCTCAAGAAAAAAAAAAAAGAGAGAGAATTCTCACATATGTTGATGAAAATAGTTTGTTTAGAATAGACTGCTCCCAGCCAGGCAGCGACACATACCTTTAATCCCAGCACCCAGGAGGCAGAGGCAGGTGGATCTCTGTGAGTTCAAGGCCAGCCTAGTCTATAAGAACTAGTTCCAGAACATGCACAAAAGCTATAAAGAAACCCTGTCTCAAAAACAAAAAAAACAGGTTGTTCCATGTTTCAAATAAAAATATTTATATATTGGATTTCCTAAAGTGTAGAAAACACTTGAGTATTTTACATTTCTAGCTATGTGTTATAAGGAAGGAATAAAGTATAAAACAAAACCAAAACAGCATCAGAAGATAAAGAAGGATAAGAAGATTATAAAACTCCCAGATTGAATTAGGCAACATTGGCAAAGCTGGAAGAACTCTGGTAGTTATCTGGTTCTCTTCCTTTTCCAGTACATGAATTTTCCAATAGCACACCCAAAAGTTCATTGACTCATCGGTCCAATTACAGATTTCCTATGTATGCATCCCAAGGCAGGCACACAGAGGGATAACCTCTGCTCATACCCTTTCAGGCAGTGGCAGCATGGACCTTTCATAGATAAACTCGCATGCAGGTTGATCGGAAATACGTGGAAAGGTATCTGGGGTGGTATTTTATCCTTCCTGACATTTCAGATTCCATGTTAGCACCCTTGTTGTTAACCGAGTTACACAGACGCTGTGAGACTTAGGGCGTAGCAGAGTCAAAGAACAGAGGCCTTTGGAACAGTTGAAGATGGGACAGCACTGTATGTGTGGGGGGGCAGGCATTTGCCTTAAGATTGCTTTAGTTTAGGAAGTGGTGTGAGTTGAGAATGACCCGTCTGCTTCACTCAGTAAAGCACGTGATTAGCAGACAGTAGATTGGTTATTGAGATGCAGAGAGGACAGAAGATCTAAAGAAAATGGCATTTACTCACACATCTGGAGTTATCTGGAGGACGCACAAAGGCTGATCTGCCTGTTTCTGATTTTGTTATGGCTACGAAGTTGATAGATTATTCTGATTTGTATGTGTGCTTGTGTGTGTGTGTGTTTTCTCTCTAAGGAAGGAAGTTCGTTAACATCCTGATGTGCTTTTGGTATCTGACTAGTGCCGACATCCCCAGTGAGTCTTTAAGTGGAGCCAGTGTGTTCCAGGTGAAGCTGGGGGATCAGAACATGGAGACTAAACAGCTGCTTAGCGCCAGCTATGAGTAAGTACGGCCGTGCATGTCGTTTTCACTGCAGAAAATGGATATTAAATACTTGTTTAATTTAAATCTATTAATCACCTCTTTTAAAATGCCTGTTTATACTTAAGATCTGTGTCATCAGTACTAAATTTTGTCTCTTGTAATATTGCTTCTAAGACCAATGTGGCTCAAAAATGCTAAGAGGCTGTGGTTCGGGCACACACTGCTCATGCAGAGGACCCAGGTGCAGGTCCTGGCCTCACAACCGCGTGTGGTCCACGCAGGGGAGCTGATGTCTCTGGCCTCCGTGAGCACCCTCATCCACATGCACACACTCACACACAGAAATATACACACATACTTCAGAATAAAATAAATCTTTTTAAAACTGATGCTTGAAAGATTGATTTAATGTATAGGAACTGAACCAAATTCCACTATTTTCCACTAAATTGAAAACAGTGTGGGTTAAACAGTCTTTTCCTATATGCTGATATTTAAAGTGAGTTTGCATACCCAGAGCCCAGTTTGCTTCTGCTCACTTTAGCATGTACTTTAGTGAGTATTTAATAACAAGATCCAAGCTTGTCAGGGCTGGTGGGTGTTGAATATAGAACAGACCATTAGGAATGCGGAATTAAGACTGCATTTCAGTACTGTGGGATTGTTCTGACTAAATTAAGAGTAAACATTTTAATTGTGACTTATCATTAACCATTAAATTAGCTTCTTTTTAAATACTGCTTCTAATCCATGCTTGCGAGTTGATTTTGAACGTTTGAGTTGATGGAAGATCGTAGTGTTTGTTCTGGTTTTCCTAGATTTCAGAGAGAATTCACACAGGGAGTAAAGCCCGACTGGACGATTGCACGGATCGAGCACTCGAAGCTGCTGGAATAATCTTTCTGGAAAAAATCAGGGCGTGAACTCTTAATAATTGCTGTGGAAACTGAAGAAGAGATGTTTCTGGATCATTTGAGTTTCACTTAATTAAGTCTGTGGATTACTTTTGTATTTGGAAATATTTCTTGCAGTATATAGAATGATACAATAAAGCATTTTCCACAGATTGGTAGCGTTCTTTAAAGGGGGGTCAAAGTAAAACACAGAACTGCAGCTCCACATTGGTGTCGTGTTCATTGTCATGCTAATGTCACATATGTACAAACGTAGACATAACAGCACCACATTGTGTTCAGTGTCACCCCAATGT
>NW_004949106.1:2029019-2058751 GCF_000317375.1 Microtus ochrogaster | reverse complement strand
AGACCAATTTTGAAGACATGAATTATTGGAACTCCTTACATGTCTCTAAATTAACAACCCAGGTTTCTGTAAGATTTTAGGTCTCATCCCTATCCAGATTGACCTCCACAGAACATCCGTGTTCGTTCCCTGTTCACCACCGTGAAGAACTGGAGCCAGCCCAGATGTCCACCCACACGAGCACATGAAGAGAACGCGGTACATACACACGAGTACGTGAAGAGCGTACATTGGGATTTTATTCGGCTGTCACGAAGAATGAGTTCACGGCACTTGAGAGAAAATGAATGGAACCAGACGTCGTTGTCGCGTGAAATAAGACTCAGATTAAAAACACATCTTTGATGTGCGGAGTCATAAAAAAAGGTTTAAATCTGTGCGTGTTGGCGTAGGCCATGGAAGTAGAAAGGGCAGGAAAACGGGAGGAAGATGTGGGGAGGAGGATGTCAGACTGAAAGGGAGGTTTAAGATGGGGAAAGAAGAGGGCTGGAGAGGGTACAGGAGGGTAGGGGCAAAGATGAGTGTGGATAGAGTGAAGTGTGTGTGTGCACGCATGTGTATGTGTGTGCGTGTGTGTATCTGCATGTGTGTGCGTGTGTGCTGTGTAACTCAGTACTTGGTATGATAAAACATTAAGTTACAAAAATGAACCAAACATCCCCTAGGGAACTTGAAACCTAGGAGCACAGAGTCCAGGGTGGAGCAGTGTTCCAGCCAGTGCACGGAGACAGTCTTACATGCTTGGCTTTGAACTAAAGGCTAAAGGGTGGGGTAGGGAGACAAAAAAAAAAAAAACAAAAAAAACAAAAAAAACATGTTAGGGAAAAATAGCTACGGGTTTTCCTAATCGATAAAAACCATAAACCAACAGAGCCAGGAATTTCAGCAAGCACGGTAACACGTTGTTAATTCTTTTTCTATTATTTCTGAGGTTATGATGTCATTGTTTCTCCCTCCCCTTTGTCCCTTTTGAACTCTTCCCATTTGCCCCTCCTTGCTCAGATTCACAGCCTGTTTTTCATTGATTGTTGCAGTCTGTATAATGTTACTTGTATGTATGTTTCCAGGACTGACCACTAGGCACTGGGCAATGGATTGAGAGGTTCTTCCTTGGGGAAGGCTGTTTCTCCCGTTCAGCGTTTCTCAGCTGCTTGTACATTTTACAAAACAATCTCATCTGGTTTATCAATGACACCATCAGAAACCAGGCAATACTGCAGAAACATTCGAAATGCAGGAGCTGGGGGTTGGGGAGCGGATATTCCATACACACCCCAAGCTGGAAGTGAATACCAACTTCTCTCCTGCTGCAGGGGGGATAAAGGGTGACACCTTTAAACACTGGCACACAGTGCTACCTTTATAAACAGTGGAGCTGACCGAAGGCTTTCGGAGGGAAACTAAGAACAAATGTGTTATTAACAGACATGTTTCCTAAGAACTGCTGTGGACCACTGGACAAAATAAGTTCAGAAATTGAACCAAACACACTTAGCTGACTGATTTTACAAAGGTATCAACGTCATTCAGTAAGGAAAAGAATTTTTTTCAACAAATGGAACAATTGATGTTCCTACAGGAAAGGAGATTAAACTCTTGGTTCACAATTTTGGGGCAAAGTTCAGATTAAAAAAAAAATGGATGACGATAGACTTAAAAGCCATAAATAGAAATTCTAGAAAGAAGCAAGAGAAATTTTTGCTCTATGTGATGGTAAACATAACTAGGAAAGAGATTTTTAATCTTGAATTTAATACGCTGAAATTGCTCTTAGAAAGACAGCAGTAAGACTCAGACAGCAGTTCCCGGTTGAGAGGAATTGCTTACCGTGCACGAATCTTGCAAAGGCATGACAGGAATGAGCAAATAACCCTTTGAGTTCAATAAGGAACCCGTGACCAGCGTGGCAGAGTTGAAGAAGTCAGCACCAGACATCCTGAATACCAATAAGACACAAAACACTGCAAACCCACCAGGATAGCTTGCTACCACTGCTGCTTCGCTCTTGATTTCTGGGGATGGCAACAACCAAACCGGGTGAGACCTCAGGCTTTACTTTTGGGCAGTTTGGCAGGTCAAGGTTGAATCGCTACACCCTGCAGCGCCCATGCCATGCGGTGCACCACGGCCTATGCGCCACCATACAGTTCGTGAGCCGGACAAGGGACTGGAGATTGAAACACACAGAGACAGAGACATAGGTCATCCTTGATGCCAGAACCCTTGAAACAGGAATGCCCCAAGAATGCTCCCTTTATTGTGTCCAGGGGCAGCTTATATAGAGATAGCCACACCCCAGCCAAATGCACCAGAAACCACTCTCCTGCCATCAGGAACTCCTGAAGGTCTCCTGCTCAGAGCAGCTGTAGGCACTCAGATCAGGGGAAAACAGGTTGTTTACAAGAAATTCAGGATCTGGGGTCTCACTGCTCCCAACAACACCCAGTGATGGCCTTCTTAGAGGACCTCACTGTCTAGAGGGACAGAAGCAACCAGATGAATGAGTATCCTTGTCAAACCACCAGGCAGTCATGCGGGATCCACCCAATGACCTTATTCAAGGCCCTCCCTCCAAACACCAAACACTATAGGTCAAATCTCGCAAACTACAATAGGGATCAGGTTTCTGTACAATGAATGCTCAGACCACATGCCAAACAACAAGACCGCTGATACTAACTGTTGAAGACCTGGAGTAATTGGAGTTCTTGTACATTGCTAATAAATAGACAAAGAAAGGGGCTGGAGAGATGGCTCAGCGGTTAAGAGCATTGCCTGCTCTTCCAAAGGTCCTGAGTTCAATTCCCGGCAACCACATGGTGACTCACAACCATCTGTAATGAGGTCTGGTGCCCTCTTCTGGCCTGCAGGCATACACGCAGAAAGAATATTGTATACATAATAAATAAATAAACTTATTATTACAAAAAATAGTGCAGGCACTTTGGAAGAGAGATTGGCAGCTTCTTATAAATTAAATACAGACTTACCATAGGGTCTGCAGTAGAGAAGTCTTCCTGTGGATTTGTCTACTTAAGCATTCGATCTCTGGTTGGTGATATCTGTAAAGCTATGGAACAAATGTTTGAAAATGGTTGTTCAGCTTCCCGCTCTGGCTGCCGGCTGCCATGTCCCCCTGCCCCTGCCATTATGAACTCTCCCTCCAGAACTGTGAGCCAGAATAAACTCCCGTGTAAGTCTCTTGGTCAGAGTGTTTCATGACAACAATGAGAAACAATGCAGGGTCCCTCAGTTCCTTCCTCAGACATTCACCCAAGAAAAGTGAAAACCAACTCTCTTCTTCATAATTATTCGTACAGGGTTTTTGTTTGTTCAATTTGTTTTGTTTTTCTTATTGCCTCCAAACTGGGAAGGCCTGAAGTATACAGCAAATGCAAGTCCAATATCTGCTTATTTTAACTGTTGATTGTAATGGCAACCCGGTGAGTGCTTGGGACTGTGAAACCAGAGATGGGGTGCAGGGGCAAGTGTGGAGCTGTGATTTTAATGTATCCAAAGCAGGTTTGGGGGTGCAATAAAAAGGGTGTATATCAGCTAGTGGTGGTTACATGGCTCGTCAAAGTCAGCCTAAAATGAGAGAATTGTGCTGTTGTTTGTGTTTGTGCAAATTATAACTTATATAATATATATATATATGTTTATAGAAAGCGTTTTATACAAACGTAAGGTGAAAAGATCCTATTTTTGTAAAGTATTAAAAACCTAATCTGTATTCCCTCTAAACTCAGATCTAATCTTCACGCGATTGCACTTTACTACATTACAGATGAACTGCACCTCGATGAAATGGGAGTGCTAACAGCTAAACTAAAGTGGGCAGGACTGAGAATCGCAGCCCGCCATCACTCACCGTCAAGCTTTGAGGTGCATCCCCAAAGGTTTCAAAATGGATGAGGACAGCGAGTTACAGCCACGGATTTCTACTGACAACTGACAGATGTCAATTATAATTCATAAAGCCGGGGGCAGGGGAATGGCTGGTGCCTAGATCGTGGTCTTTGTAATTTCAACAAAATAAGGAATTCTTTAGGATCAGTAAGTTCCTACTGTGCAGAAAATGTTACCCGAGATATATTTTTGTATGAGAAAAACACCATCAAGCATACCTAGAATAATGTTCAAAGGACAAAGAAGCCAACGTGAAAAGGACACATGACTTAGGATGGACCAGTGTGGGCATCCGTGAGATGGGGTCTCAGACCGCAACACAACAGTTTTCGAAAGTCATCCGTTTCTTTCAAATACAGGAACATTTTTTTGAATACTTGGGACAGCATTGGGTGTTTAATTCATTATAAAATTGATCAGGATTAAAAAGCATTTGGTAAGATGTGGGATCACACCGTGACGAGACTCTGGAACATTTGTGAGGGGATTTCTAGCATAGATTCGTGAAGGTGCGACTATTCCCTGGGCTGGGGTCCTAGACTTTCTCATGTTTTAAATAAATGTAGTATCAATTATAGTAATTATTCATGTTGATGCTTATATATTCTCCAGTTTTCCGGGGGAGGCTGGAACCTCCCTGTAAATTAAATGTTGATGTGATCTGATATTGATTTTTTTTTTTAGTGGTTCTATGTTTTCTGGCATAAAAACACACCCCACAGTATTATTTTCCTTCTGCCACAGACTTGGAATAGGGGATTTCTCTAATGAATCCTAGATTCTGTTCAGTGTAAAAAAAATTTCAGAGCCGAGATAAACATATCTCAGTGCTGTTCAGTCTTTGAAGTCTAAGAGAAGGAATGCTCTCAGGGAGAGCAAAATGGGACGAACAGATGCTATGTCTGTTAACTTGGTTTAGAATAACCCTGCCCCCTTGGTTACCTGCACTCTGGTCCTAATTTTATCATCCCATCATCTCTTTAACTGAGAGGCAGGAACTTGCAAACCGCTGTCGTCCCAGGTCCTACAGAGTAGAAATCTGTCGATATTAGTTGAACGTATAAATTGTGACACTCGCTCTCTTGAACGTCCTCGTTCACACGAGATGAATAATTTCCCTCTTCTTCTTGCTTTGGCATCCTAGAAAACCAGATGGGATTCCTAAAATTATACACAGTCCTTTCTCAAGGAGGATAGGGTACTGGACATGTGATTCGTCTGCGACGGGCAATAAATGTCATATATTCCAAGTAACCACAAGGTGGAGCTCACTGTGTGTGGAATCCAAATGTCAGCATTAGCGCTAAATTTGGTAGGTTCCAAAGTCATTGAAGATCTTGGGAGGCAGAGACAGGTGGATCCCTATGAGTTTGAGGCCAGCCTGGTTTACAGAGTGCGTTCCAGGACAGTCAAGGTGACACAGTGAAACCCTGTCTTGAAAAACAGAACAAAACAAAAACACAAAGAAAAAAGATAGTCAGCCCAAACAAGGCTTTACCTTCCTTAACCTTCACCTGCATCTCTGTAGCAATTAACCAATCATGTATGACTGTGAAGTCCAGCTTCCACCATTGCGATGAGACCTTCTTCGGGGATCAAAGACAGACGCCATTCCGGCTGAGTGTGTTGGCTGGCACCCTTTTTACAAAAGGAAAGTACTTTGCTGAATTACTCTGCTTTGTCCATGCGTTCCTTTTGTGTGACATGAAGATGTCCCTTTTCCCAACAGTAGGAAGCAGCATTGTCTTATAGGCTCCGTGCCTACAGTACTCCAGGGTCTTCCCCTCAGTATTTCCAACAACCCTTACCGAGGAGTCCTTGTTATCTTCGTTTTACAGATAGGAAAATGGGGGGCATCAAGTGATCTATAAACTTGTCTAGGTTTGTGCCATTGGTAAAGTCTGGGCTTCAAACCAGGCCATGCACGGGCTGTGGGACACAGTGCTAAGGGGAGGGGGCACCGGTGGGAAAGTATTTGCCTGCTCACTAGTGCAGAGACCGGGGAAACAGCCAGGCTCCCCAACCCATGCGGCCACTCCGAGTGATCGCGCCCACTTTCCTGTCTAAGCCTTGGTTAGCGCTCTCGGCCCTCGTTATAACAGTAACAAGCAGGACTGGGTCGGGGTTAAACACCACTGGCACATGTGAAAATACTTAGCTGGTTTCTGGCACGCGGCTCATTTTGAATTCATCTTCCTTCCTCTCTACATGGCTCCAAAGCCCCGAGCACTGAAAGCAGATCCTAAAGACCTTGGTCAGACAGGTCCGTTGGGAACTCTAACCTTCAAGCAATCTGTACTTCACTGTTAGGGTTCAGAACCGAGGAGGGGGCAGCCTCCTCAGAAACATCCCGCCGCGCTGGCATCTTGGCTCACCTTGCTAATGGCCAACAGTACCGGCCATCAGCACTTTCCCGTTAAGCCAGAGGGGCCTTTAAAATCTGTACTGATTGGATGTCATGGGGCCGGGTTGACAAGACGCCTCCTGCTCCATTTCTTGGTGGGAATTCGTAGCCTAATTCATTGTTTTCTAACACGGCCAATTAAGTGAGCAGCCTGAATTATTTTGGCCAGCAGGGGGCAGCCTTGGCTAACCTAATGGTTGGCGCTCTGCTACCTGGCAGAACTCCATCAAAACCTGGTGGCCTGTGAAGTTTACCACGGGGCAGCTTTGAAACTGGGGCGGGCCACAGATCTCCGTGGACAGAATTCTGCGTACTCCAATGGGGGAAAGCCCCCGTATTGATTTTCATTCGCCAGCAGCTGAAATTGAGAGTTTGATTTCATTGTGAAGGTTGCGCGTCGTCACATTGGCAAGCGGGATGCTTGCAGGTCCCACTATGGACAGCTAGAGAGACCACTCGCGTTTCTGGTTGTTTTAAAACTGCTGTGGCCGCAGAACCTGCCACTGGATCTTGCTGTTTAGCGCACTGATAAAAGAAGAATGCCTAGGTCCGTATCACAGATCTGTTGGTTCCGTTTCGACATTTTAAGAATTACCTTTTGAGATCCTCGGCTCGCTTTGAATCGTTAAAAACTGTTTTATTGCATTTATTAATTTGAAGCATTTCTACGAGGAGAAGTCTATGGACAGATGCAAAATTTACAAACAGGAGCGAGAGCATCCAGCTACCTAAGGCTGCCCCGACTGGCTCAGGAGAAAAGACCTCAGGAGGGTTACTCCTATCCTTCTGCCTTCTCCATACATGTGCTGTCTCTGTATCAACACTGTTAGCCACGATGCCGGCAGAGCACAGTGTGCCTCAGGGCGAGCTTTAGCTGTATTCATATCCCATTACTAACTAAAGCTCCAGCATCGAGGCCTTCCTGGCCCAGGGAAGGAAGAGGCCCAGCGCTCACCGCTGTCTTCACATTTTCATGTTCTCCTAGATTTATTGCCACAATTCAGGAATCTCCTAAAGTCGCCGAGAGCAACTTCCTGTCCAGCAAGAAGCCCGGGCACGCTGAAAGTGTTGCTTCTGGAATCGGCTAGGCTTCCCTCCTCCTTTAAGAAATTCCGGACTAGGTTTAAGAGGAGAGGAAGAAGGGGGAGCTGCAACACACTGTCTTTTTCTGTCTCCGGAGTAAGGGAAACCACACTAATTGGGCAGACCCAGTCCGGGGCCAGGTTAGGGTCCATTTTCCTAACACTTTAGCCCGAGTGTTGTCATGGAGACTGCAGAAACCAAACAAGTCGGCTGGAGGAATGTTCCCCAACTCTTTGTGATTCTCCCTTTCTGAACCCGCTCTGTTCTGTGTTCTCAGCCATGTCTTCCCGCTGTCTCTGTCCCTGCCGGTCCCCAGCCTTACCCTTCCACCCCCAACGAAAGCTCCAACTCTCTTTTGCTGTGCTAAAGACCCGACCAAGGCAACTTAAGGGAAAGAGTTTGTTTTGTCTCAGAGTTCCAGGGGCCTAAGAGTCCCAAATGGCAAAGGGGGAGGGGGGGTCATGCAGTAAGCAGCAGGCATGGCCAGAGGAGCAGGAAGCTGAGACCTCACATCTGGAGCTGCAGCCATAAGCACTTGGAGGGAATGGGGAATCTGCGTGAGGCTAGCTTACCATCCCTCCCTCCCTCCCTTCCTCTCTGCCCCCTCTTCTTTCTTTGTGTGAGTAACTTTTTAAAAATTTTTTTTTTATTGATTCCTTGTGAATTTCCTATCATGTCTCTAATCCCACTCATCTCACCCCCACCCCCGCTCAAAGAAAATAAAAAACAAACAATCAAAAGCCTGTGCTACGGAAGCAGCTGTGGGTCTCGGTGTGTCGCTCAGCATCGCCTTTTGCCGGAACAGCCTTACTTGCAAACGTTCGTTGCAATGAGTCATTTGGTCTGAACCAAGGCCTCTGGCTCCTGCTACACCATCAATACGGGGTCCTCAGCGGGACTCTTCCTGAATATCCTGTTGGTGCCCTGTGTCATGGAGATCCTGTGGCTATGGTTGCAGGGGACCTGTCCCTCATACACTCCAGCAGTTTGCAGATGGGGTACGTGTTGGGGTGGGCCAACTTGAAGCCCTGGACCTGGGCCTGGGCAGTGGCTGAGTTGGTCAGACCGCCAATTTCTCTGCACCTATACCCCATCTCTCCAGCACTGCTGAGGTAGGGCCAGCTCTCACACCCTAGCGCCCTTAGGGCTGGCTTTCCAGTGCCCATGCCACCTGGCCCAGCTCTACTGTGCTGCTCAGGTGAGGTGCATGGCCCACTCTCCCCCGTGCTGCAGCTGATGAAGGGTGGAACTAACTCTTCCATGCCCACACCACGAGGCCAGTGAGGGGCGGAACCAGCTAAACACACCCGTGGACATAAACATGGCTTCTGGTGACAGCCCAGACCACGGACAACCACTTGACCTTGGTAGCAACGCAGATCACAGTCATCAACACAGATCCTGGCCATAGGAGAGCCACAGACCCAGGCATGGCCCTAGGTGGCAACACAGGCTGCTCAGATCAGTATGGCCCTCAGACATCAACATGGCTCCAGGGGGCAGCACAGGCTCCTCTAACAGGCTTGTTCCTCAGGGCCACATCTCCAGTTCCACCCCTCTCCATCTCCCATCTCTCGATCATCATATACCCTGTCTTTCTCATCTCTCCGTTATATATTTGTTCATCATAGTGACACCTGTTACCCACAGCCCCCCCAAAGTGATATACTTCCTGGAGGAAGGCCACACCTCCTAATCCTCCCCCAAACAGTGCCAACAACTGGGGACTAAGTATTCAAATGCCTGGGATTACGGAGCATATTCCCATTCAAACCACTGCACCCCCTATTCCCTCAAAAGACACTAGAAGCACCAACACCAGCAAAGAAACGAAAGCAGTAAGATCCCCCTTATTTATCAAAAACTGATGAGGAGCAAGGCCTGCATGGCGTGTCTCTAACTGTCCCTTCCCACGTGTCCTCTCAACCAGCCATTGTGTGATGGTAGCACCTGCCAAATCCGCATCCACCTTTAACCTGAGAACTTGATCTTTCGGGGGCCTTTGCCTATGTATCACATGTTCTAAAAAAGGAGTGAGTTTTGAGTCCAGTGGCTGGTGTTCTTTTGAGAAGGGAAGACACAGAGAGAAGGCTACCGTGTGAAGATGTAGTAGACCCTGACATGAGGCTGTTGTGTCCTGAGAAGGCTTGGGGTCACCACAAGCTGGAAGAGGCAGAGGATTCTGAGGACACATGGCCTGCTAGGTGATGATTTCAGACTCCCAGGCCCCCAAACCATGAAGGGAAAAGATCCTGCTATTTTGAGCTCCTAATCTGTGGTACTTTGTGGTACCATGGCCTATGGGGGAAAACCAACACAATGAGATGCACACAGTGAAATGACAGCCGATAAGATGGCCATCATTCCTTGACAAGTGAAGAAATGTAATCAGATGATTCTCTCCCACCCCCCTGTTCCCAAATACTCACAGCCACTTCCTAAATCATCACACAGAGACTTGATATTATAAATTTATATTTATAAATGCTCAGCCAATAGCTCAGGCTTATTACTAACTAGCTCTTACATTTTTAAGTTAGCCCATATTCCTTATTTACACTCTGCCACATGGTGGTACCTTTATTAGCATGGCATGTTTAATCTTCTGCTCCCTCTGCATCTGGCAGGCAACTCCTGACTCTGCCCTTCTTCCCATCATTCTAGTCTGGTTGCCCTGCCTATACTGCCTGCCTGGCTACTGGCCAATCAGCGTTTTATTAAGCCAATTCAAGTGACAAATCTTTACAGTGTACAAGAGGATTATTCCACAGCAAAGGAACCTAAGCAGATGGGCTGAGTGCTTAGAGTGCTGGGATTTGAGTAACCCTAACACCTTCCACTGCCCCTCGGTGTTGGATCTGGTTAGCTAACGACTGTGCATGCTGACCAAACTCATTTATATTCAAGCATGAAGGGTCATTCGACACAATCCACAGTAGCTGGGCTGTCAAGGGGAGTAAGGAATTCCCAATGGACCTGTTGCTCACCCGAGGAAGGGAAGATTGAAAAAGGGAGCTTCACCCATCTCCTACTACATGCTGGGACTGCCCTCCCTTTCCTCCCCTTGCTGCCATGCCTATTCAGGTTGCTGCAAGGATCCACAGCTGTGCCAATGAGTGGCAGACATCTCATCTTTAGAGACAGCCACCTCTTTCCCAGTGGAGCATATCAGGAACATTTTCATAAGCCAGAGTGGCTCTAAAACATGCTGACGTAGGCATTGCTCAGGAAGGGCAGAGGATACTGCTTTGTTCTGGCGCATAAACTGCCTTTATTCATAGGGACATTTCTAATAAAAACAAAACGTTGTCCTTATGAAATTATTCCACTCCCTGTGGCTCAGGTCAGTCCTTCTCACACCACACACCCTCTCCCCTGGTGTTTGGGTCCCCCACTACGGTCAACTTCAAATTATGTCCCCATGCTGGATGGCTGGCCTGTGACTCGCTAAGGCAAGAGTGTCAGGGAGTCAATGATGTCAGCTCACACTGCTGAGGGGCTGGCAGTCTATCCATGTCCCTAGCCCAGGTTTGTCAAACGTTACCTGCTTCAAACTGACAGCAGGGTTTTCGTTTGAAAGAACAGGGTTTCTGAGACAAGATCAGCGACGGTTGTGACATTCCTGATACTGTCACGTTATGTAAAGCTCATGCCAGTTCAGATGGCTGCTTAGGGCTCACCAGGTGGGTGTCCTCCAGCAAGTCACTGAGCTTCTACCATGATAATATTAGCTCATTTTAAAGGCTCCTTCCAGACTGAAAGTTTCAGTCAAACAGAAAATACAATAAAAATGAGAGAAAGCAGAGCAATAAAAAAATGTGCCTTCTTTCTCCAAATTTAATACAAAGAGTTGTAATTGGATGTGGATATAGCCAGAGAGCTACTTCCCCCAAACAAGAAGCAACAGATTTTTTCCTAAATGAGAAAAAATAAAGCAAACAAACCAAAGAACCTGTTGGTTCCATTTTTCCAGTTCCTATCTAATGCTTAAGCACACATAACACTCATACCCATCTTTAATCCACCCTCACCATTCCTGAGGGTGATCTCGCTGAGGGCCTCCACTGTAAAACTATGCCAATTCCGTTCTGTGCTCTACTCTCTATGTGCTACGGGAACTAGGCTGAAAATTTAAAAACATACACACACAGACAGAGACAGACAGACAGACAGACGGGGGCACAGGAACATCCTTGATACAAGAATGCCAAGAATGCCCACTTTATTGTGCTCAGGGGCAGCTTATATAGGGCTCTGGCCACGCCCCAGCTCTCGGGATCTTTCAGCTGCAGACTCACCAGAACCCACTCCCCAGCCATCAGGGTCTCGTGCTCAGAGCAGCTGCAGCCTGCTCAGAGTAGAGGAAAACAAGTTGTTTACAAGAAATTCAGGGTCTAGTGGTCCCCAAAAATAGAGTTTAAAATAAAGCCACGAAAAGATGGAAAATACACACAGAGTCTGGATACTGTATGTTATTGTGTTGTCTTTGAATGGTTTGACTGCTGAGGAAGGAGCAACAGCTGCTAAAAGACATTTGATTATACATGCTGCTGGATTCATCCAACCTATATATTTGAAAATGCCCTGACTTCAAAATTTAGGTCAAAAGATATGTTACTTTGGAGAAGAGGTTTTGCTTTTATTTCCACAGGAAATGGGAGGCTGTGGATTCATTCTAGGTTAAGAAAAATCAGGTTTGATCAAGGAAGGCCCCCTGAAAAATCTCCAGTAGGAACAGATGGCCCAGATATCTGAGTTCTACATCCAGAACAGATTCAAAAGTGCTGGCTAAGATGATTCAGCCTCACAGAATATTCCATTTAGGACTTAACCATAATCTTAAATTTTCTTTAGGTCCCCATAAGACTCTCAGTACCCCCAATCAGTAGGAAGTAGCCTGGAAACTATGCCCACATTTCCAAAAAATGGATTATGGATGCTTTTCTTTGTTTAGAGTGTTGATTACAAGTTTGTATGGATAATGGTCAGGAAGAAAGCTAACCAGAGAAGATTAGATTCAGAGTTTTTGTTTTGAAAAAAAAGAGGAGGAGTGCTGTGGGACAATGGTCTTGTACCCTATAAAGATTTGTCACTTGTGTTGGTTTAATAAAATGTTGATTGGCCAATAGCCAGGCAGGAAGCATAAGCAGGGTAATGAGAACAGGAGAATTCTGGGAAGAGGAAAGGCTAAGTCTGCAGTCATCACCCAGGCACAGAGGAAGCAAGATGAGAATGCCTCACTGAAAAAGGTACCAAGCCACGTGACTAACATAGACAAGAATTATGGACTAACGTAAGATGTAAGAATTAGTTAATAAGAATCCTGAGCTAACAGGCCAACCAGTTTACAATTAATGTAAACCTCTGTGTGTTTCTTTGGCACTGAAAGGCTGTGGGACTGGGCATGACAGAAACCTGTCAACAATGAGCTGCTTCTCCTCCTCTTCTATTTTGTGGAGCGTATTTATTTATTTATTTATTTATTTATTTATTTCTGTGGTGATGGGGCTTGAACCCAAAGCTTCATCCATGCTAGACAAGCCCTTGACCACTGAGTCATATCTCTGGCCCATTTTTCAAGTTTAAATGTATACCATATGGGGAGAGGGGACACATGCATGTGTATGTACATACATGTGGAGACTCGGGAACAACCTTGGACATCTTTCCTCAGGCACAATTCACCCTTTTCACTTTCTCGAGACAAGGTCTCTGGCCTGAAACTCCTGAAGCACACTAGGCTGGCTGGCCAGCAAACCCCGGGGATCCACACTAGTGTTAGGATGCATGTATGTCACCATGCCCAGATTTTGAAAAAAAAAGGGGGGGGTGTTCTGGGCATTGAACTCAGGGCTTTATGTTTATGAAGAAAGCATTTTATTGAGCTGTTTTCCCAACCCCTAGATTTTTATTTTGCTATACAGTCTTACTAAGAGTTGCCCAAGCTAGCCTCAAACTCACCACATAGTCCAGGCAAGACTTGAACTTGTGGTTCTCCATCCTCAGGTTACCTGGTGGCTGAGATTATTGGTGTGTGCTGCCGGACCTGGCTTGAATTGTCTCTGTCATCTTCAATATTGGCGGCATTTACAGCACAGCTTAACTGGGTGGTTCACCAATGTACCATGTCTGTGTGTCTGGGACTGAGGGGGCAACACAGTTGTTTGTCTCCCTTGGGGAGGCAGGGGGCACTGTGTACCACAGGAGATGGTGGGGACGGAGAGGAAGGATGAACAGCTTCCAGTTCCTACACAGCAGAGGCAGTGTATTCCAGATGGCAGTGTGCAGGGGCTTCCCGAAGATGGAGTGCAGCAGAACTACACGGACTCTCTCCCAAGCCCCTTCGGTTCAGCTCTGCCCACCCTCATCCCTGACCTGAGGCAATCACTATTTTCTGCTGTCGTTTCTTCTTGCTACTTCAGCGACCCACTTTTGCTTTTTAAAAATCTTTATTGCCTAGTTAATGTTCTTGATACTAAATTCCCATGGGTGAAGTAATGGGACGAACTTAGCTCTTTTCACTGGCATCCTGGCTGGTATACACACAAATATAAAATTATATTTTTATATTATATATGGTTTATATATTATGTGAAAATATAATAATAGAAGTCAAGGCAAGTTGAAAGCCATCAGTGATAGCCCCTCCTTCTCATATGCCGCCCTGTGTCCATTAGGTCCCTTTTGGGGTGCCCGTCACTTAGTTCTTTCTCTACCACACATCACAGCTGACATTAGGTATTGGGCCCTTCAGAAACTTAAGCAACAACATTTACATACGTATGTCTGGGGCTGACAAGGTGACTCAGAGGTGAAGAGCATTGGCTGCTTTTGCAGAGGACTCGGGTTTGGAGCCCGGCACCCATATGGAACCCACAGTCATCTTTAACTCCAGTTCCAGGGCGTTCTGTGCCTTCTTCTGACTTACAGTGGCACCAAGAACACAAGTAACATATGCACACATACATAGTACATACATACATACATATGTACAGGCAAAACACTTACGCACACAAAACAAACAAAAACGTATGTGCGTTTGTAATGTCTGATGCCAGGCAGTAACCCTTTACATGTTCTTTTTTTATTTTTTTTTTGGTTTTTCGAGACAGGGTTTCTCTGTGGCTTTGGAGCCTGTCCTAGCACTAGCTCTGTAGACCAGCCTGGTCTCGAACTCACAGAGATCCGCCTGCCTCTGCCTCCCGAGTGCTGGGATTAAAGGCGTGCGCCACCATCGCCCGGCTCTTTTTTTATTTTTAAAGATAACTTGTAAGCATTTTCAAGTCTTAATTAGAATAATCCCTAGTTCTTTAATCTGTTCCTGTTTCACTCCTCGAGATACCATGTCCACGCCTTCTCTCTTTGTTTTCCTGGCTTTTAATATAACTTATAAATATTAGATGCACAATAAAAAGACATTCAATGTTATGCCAGCATAGCCCGTCGCCTGACTTGCTCTAAAAGTCAACCCCTAGGAAATTGGGTAAAATGAGTTCATTATAGGATGCTTGCGTGAACTTCATGAGTCTTGAGTCCCTTACTGAAATGTCCAGTGAGAGGAACCAGATGAAGACACACAGGGCACTGCCCCTGCTCTGAAACTGTTGACCATCTAGCTGGGGACCCTTCCTGACAGCGAAATGAATGTGAGAGGCAGTATGCTCTGGAAGAGTTCTCACCACGTGGGGAAACTAGAAAAAAAAAACTTTGCAGAGGAGATCCATGGAATTTGTCCTGAGCTTTGGAGGGCGGCTTGGGCTTGAAATAGAAGACACACAGAGAGCGGTAAGAAGCCTAATTTATGAGGTCCAGATCCAGTGGAATGAGCTACTTCCTGCTTCTTAGAGCAGTTCCAGGAATTCCCCCTCTGGGGTGCACCCGCGCAAGCAGCGATCAAACACGGTGTCTCTCTGCAGCCTGGGGAGTGATGCTTCTTGTATGTGTGTCCAAGATGCTCTAAAACAGACGATCTCTGCTTACCCTCTGCACAGAGCCGGCCATCGCTCACTGTCCCCTTCCCATTCAGCACTGCCCAAGGCCCCCTGCCCCACCTCAGGGGCCCCAAAGCCCCCCTCAGCAAATGGAAAATCTTCTTACTGTTCTGTTGCTGTAGTTCTTCGCCAGAATGGAATCTCTGGGCCCTGATCTTACATTCAAAGCCAACCCCTGTTGCATTATCGTCGGTAATCCTCTTAGAATATTTTTCTCTCTCTTCACGTCTCAATGAAATTCTCTCATAAACTGCCTTCTTTGCTGACCAAGTCAAGCACGGTTGCTGATTTTGCACGATCCGTGCTAATGTAAAATACGTCTCCGCCGGGCCCCTTTATCACTCGGCTGCTCCACCGTCTCCATATTTATGCCCTTTATCGGAGCTGTGCACCGTATATCAAGTGAGCCTCGCTGTTCTTCCTGCCATGCCCTGAATATTGACTGGAGCATCACAGCCTATCTCAGAACTGGTTCGCGGGATTCCTTCTCTTGTTGTAGTTAAAATAGCTCGCCTTGTAAATGCCAGGATATATTTTTGCCGATTAGGGCTTTTATGAAGAACGGTGTCAAATGCCTTCCAGAAGGGTGTTTACATTATTTCCACCCGTTAATGTTTTTCTTTGCAGTTTAACCTCACAGGTCTGTGGGATGGTGTCCCCGACTGAAAAAAAAATGGTGCCGTTTCCTTTGTAATCAAACACAGCTTCCTTGGAGACTCTTGTGTTCAAGCTGTGCTTCAGGGCTTCAAAACACGTTCCCCTGCTGCTGAAATCATGAAGTCTGTGGCCTCCTCGCTCTTTTCTGAAAGCCTCTTCTTTTTTTTTTTACGGAGTAGGAGCTTTCCCAGCGCCTGTCCTGTTCAGCTGCTGCCGCTGACAATTTCAAAGGCTCATTCAGAGTCTGCTCTGCGTCAGGCAGCTGTTGTGTGGCTCCAGAGTGTTTGCGGCGCTGCGTGTCCTTTCAAGTTTTCCACTTCCATATGGGATTGTCCGCTCCAGAGAGGCTTTGGGCTTTCCAGCGCGCTTCCTGTTTTCCTTGGGAGAGCGCTGTACTGTAATCATTTTTCCATTCCAAGTTCTCCTGGACAGATTTGCTTAACCGTTCTGACGCCTTCCCCGGGTCTACATTAGCAGGACGCTTTCACCGTTTGCTTCTTATGGGAAAGGAGCATCACGCTTCTGTCTCTGTTTATCTGAGCGCCTGTCCCATCCTTCCAGGCCTGAGATCTGAACCACAGTTTGGATGGATGTCAAGATGATTTATAAAGTGCTCACGCCCAACGCCATGGGCCAATGATACCATCAGGTGCACAGCTTCTCACCTGCTTACCCAGCCTTGCTTATCGATTAGGACCACTGCGAGATGCAGCTCTTTCTGCATGTTCCTGGCAGGGCTGGCTGACAATCCAGTCATTCTTGGTGAGCACCACGTCAGCCTGCGTTGCTCAGCTAGCCTTTGGTGCTTTTTTGATTCACATCTATAGACCGGAGTCACCCGCAACTAAATTCTGCCAGTGTTGCACAAATTATTTTATCTGGTCATATTTAACTTACCTCCTTCTTCTCTTGGCGCTCTCCAGTGATCTCCAGGCTTCATCTCGTAGATTTTTTTTTGTCTGTTTCTGAAGTTGAAGCTAGACTAATTACATATTGGGCCTTTGGGGACACTATGCTGTTCTTTACAGCAAATGAATGCCTCCTGTTACCAAGCTAACTTTCTTCTTTTGGTGTTGATTCTCAAGGGCTGTCCAATCATGAAAGCCACCCGAAGATGCTAAGTGTTCCATTAGACCTAACCAGAGTTCCTTTGTCCTCCAGAACCTCTTTGGCAATTTCTGAAGGCATTTTTAATGGTGTTTCTTTAAAAACATTTTTTTTAATTTCGTATATATGTGTTTGGGTGCACTTACGTGCGTCACATGTATGCAGGAGCCCACAGATGTCAGAAGTGAGTGTCAGAGTCCCCCTGGAACTAGAGTTACGGGTGTTTGTGAATCCCGGTACGGGTGCTGAGAAGCAAACTCCTGTTCTCTGTAAGAGCAGCAAATACCCTTAGCTACTGAGCCATCTCCCAGGGCCAACGTTTAATTGTTCACAACTGGAGGCTGGGTGTTCCTGGAATCTAGCGGGTAGAAGCCAGAGCCGCTACTTCATTTTCCTCTTTGGGCACGGAAGACCCCTCAACGAAAAGTTATATGCCCTCCTATTACGGCAGCGTTGGAGTGTATGAAGGACCCTAAGCGTGAAGCTCGGTTTCTAGAAGGGTCTGCTGTAGCCATTCCTCAGCTAGTGAGGCGAAGCTGTGACATTGTCCAAGGGTGGAGAAAAGGAAGGGCGATGTGTTGTTTTTGAGGCCACGAAAACAGGTTCTAGTCGAAGCAAGTTGGAGTCTTCATTACCAATGTGATCTTCGTCAGCTCCCTTCCCCTCCTGCCTTAATCACCATTTCCTCTCTTAGGCACAGACAGCCCCCACCTCCACCCCATAGAAAACTGTGGGGGCCAAGCAGTGAGGTCTTTAATGAACCCTTGAAGACCCTTCCGGTTAGTGCAGAAAACAGGGAGAACAGGAAGGCTGAGGTGGACTGGCCCTTGTGACAACTGCTCTAAGCTGGTGTCGGTGGGTAGGGGAGGACCTGGCATGACGCAGCGAGGCCTGTGTATTGGATTTGGAGGGAGTTAAGACTAAGAAGGAATCATACTCTTGCCGGTTCTGCACCTCTGCATCACTCTTCACTGGAGGGACTGAAAGCCTTGGGATCACAGATCGAGTCCAGATGTCATCGCGGAAGCCCTGCGGTCTCACTCCGGGGTCTCTGGGGGGGCACAGCACAAACAAAGGCAGAGAAGAGAAGGGGCAGCAATCCTTCACCTACCTAGTCACCGGCTCCGACCAAGCGAGGTCTACCAGCCTCAGCCAGGGAGGCCATTCCAAGGCAAGACGGAAAGAAAAATAGATGGGGAGTTAGCGGCCAAACCGCTCAGAGAGCCTGTCTGCAGCGGTCCCCGACAGAGGGGTGGGGCCAGGCCCACTGCGCAAGCCCAGCCTCCTTCCCAAACAAGGAACCCATCTGTTTCCTGCATTTTTCAGACTTGGCCTCCAAAGGACTCTTCTCGGGAGAGGGAGTTGACTGGGGGCCTCATCTGCCAGCTCGGCAAGCCACAGGGCCCTGTCATCGCTTAGTGTCCATCCTACCGCAGATGGAGAGAAACTCCGGCTCTAACCCCTCCAGAGTACGTGACTTAGTTTAGTCCTCCACAGGCAAATTGAACAAAGACTGTTCTGAGCACAGTCCCATTACAACCCCTGAACCCGAGCTAGCTGACAATGGACCAGACCGCTCTCCAAAAAAAAATCAATTCTGTATTTAGACTCTTTCCCCCTCCTCCCCCGGGCTAATCCAAGCAGGACCCTTCTACACTCTTTCAGCTAGAGAAAATGGTTTCAATCTCTGACACCAGAGGAGATACGAGTCTTTTATTATCGTCTTTATGGAGCCCGAGATGTAGGAGGTTTCTGTGTCCCTACTCCCATATTCTAGTCAGCCCAGTCAGGACCTCCCGTTGGTGTCACAGGCTCTGCGTTCCAAGGAACATAGGCTTCCTCTTGGACTCCAAGCTTACCTGGAGCACATGGAATTGACTTTAAGCCTTTTGTCCAGCTAGCTGCCTCTACCAGGCTTCCGACCTGGCCATCCTGAGCCAAGTTGTATTTGTATTTGGAAGATGGCAAGAAGAATCTTTGCTTAGACGGACAGTGGAATCCCCCAGAGTCTGCCCTGTCTGCAGAGTTCTTTGGATACCTCCCAACGTCATTGGCGGAAGGGCGATAATATACTTCCATTGGTCAGTTCACAGGATACGGAGGTAGAACTAGAGGATACGTTCTTTAAAACCCACCCCAGCTCAAATCCTGTTTCTAAGGCTCCGAGATGCTTAGGAGTAGATTTGTTCTCCGTGTATTTGAAAGGTCAATGCTTCTTTTTTTCTCCCACCACATCTCCGGTCTGAAAGGACACAAGGAGACTAGGAAGCGTTTTCGTGAACGGAAAGAGAAGAAGCGCTAACAGAAAGAAGAGGGGCTGGGAACCATCAGCCGTGATAAAGCCAGGAGTGGCAGGGTGCTGGGGAGGACTGAAGGGCTTGCAAGGACCGAAACGCTTACTACTGAGAAAGCTTGGTGGCTTCCTGGTGCTGCGGCGTGAACATCCTGCCTCTGGCTGCCTCCTCTCCATTCCTGACTCTGCTCCAACTCTTTCAGAAGAGCCGGCTTTATCCTCGAGTGCCTGGCCAATGGTGTCTGTTGCCAGGAAGGCGGGAAATACTCATCTCCCTGCGATGGAACAGAAAGCTGAGGACAGCTGCACGAGTCAACGCGAATGAGACGAAGAAAGACAATTAAAACCAGAAGCACGTCTGAGAACTTCAGATGCCAAGGATTCACAAACATCCCAGGGAGGTCACTGTATTTTTGTTCCACTAGACGCAAAGCTCAAAGAATTGGCGCAGCTGTGATATCTGGGTTGTTCGGGTTCGTGCCTGTAAGATAGAAGCAGGCATCTCAGGAGCACACAGGTCCCCATCCAGCTGGAGCCCATCCCAATCATTCATTGAATAAAGGAAGAACAATAAATAAATAAAACAACAATAAAATAAATAAACAAAGTGCTTTTGGGTGAGTAAGATAAACAAGGACCCTAACCTAACATAGTTGGCATCAATGCAGGGGCAGCAGGAGGAAAAAGGGGTAAAAGATGATAAACATTTAATCCCATAAGGGAAAAGAGAGTTTCTATCCTATGTTGGTAACAGGGTCCTCTTAATACTGCAGTGAGATATTTCAGGTAGGCAGGGACATCACTAGATCATGAGACTTTGTGGAAATCTAAAAGCTCAGGAAGAATTCTCCACAGTGCAAGCATAGGGAAGAACATTCCGGGGAGATACTGCAGCCACAAAGGTCCCGAGGGAGAAAGAGACAGGAAAGTCCCAGAAATTCATGGAAATCCTGTGACTAAAATGCCACTGAAGAGTTGAAAGGGTCCTGAGTGGAGATTTTGAGCTGGACAATGGCATGCAGGTTTTTTTGGGGTCAGGATGAGAATTTAGATATCCCTTTAAAAAATATGTTCTCCGTTAGGCTGGAGAGGATGCTAGGAGATTAAGAACAACGGTTTCTCTTCCCAGTATGCACACGGTAGCTCGCAATTGGCTGGTGAGTTCCAGGGGATCTGACGCCCTCACACAGACACACATGAAAGCAAAACACCAATGTACATAACAGTCAGTAAAAACAAATCATTAAAAGCTTTTTTTAAAAAGAAAAATAATGTGTTTAATTGAAATAGAATTTCGTCACCTCCCCCTCCCTTTCTTCTCTCCAGCTCCTCCCACTTTCTTACCCTTAAGCCCCTCCCACATTCCCCTCACTCTCAAGTCGACAACCTCTTCTTTGATTATCGTTGTTGTGTACATACATACATACATATGTGTGCATGTGAAATACACACGTATGTAAACACAACCTGTCTGAATCCATTTTCGCGGGTGGTGTCTATACGGTTTCAAGACTGACCGTTCCTCGCTGGACAACCAACGTGGGGGCTCGCAGCTCCTTCTCCCAACAGTTGTTAGTATCCTGTAGTTTGTCTGGGAGCGAGGACCCTGTGAAATGTTCCCCTTCCGCATTAGCGTGCCCGTTGACATGGTCATTGTTACCGTCTTCTTTATGCAGCCCTTTCTAGAAGAGGCTGATTCCCGGCAGACCTCCTGGTAGTCTGGCTCTCGCGGTCTTCGCGCCCACACTTCTGAGCTGCTCCCTGAACCGTAGATGGAAGAGCCTTGATGTCGATGTAGCGATGCAGCCGTTGGGGCTTGGCTCCCCACTGCCTGTTGATCTCTGCTTTGTGTGCAGACAGAGATTTTTTTTTTGGTAGGCTGGTCTGCAGGGAGGGGCTTCTTTGATGAGAGGTGGCAACTTCACTTCTCTGGGGTTTCAGGATGCGGTAAGGAGCCGATGCTGGTCCAGCCGAGTGGTGGCGGTAGATTCTTTCCTAACGCCCACGCCCTCACAGGCTCGGAGAAGCTGCTTAGGTTCTCAGGTATCACACATGATTTCCCACCTGTTGACTAGGCCTTCCGTCTCATTGGACAGCTGTCGCCTGACACCGATATGTGGGGGGCCCATAGTTCATCATCGTCCGTATCTCGCGTGTCTTGTATGGTGCTGCTTAGGGGTGGCAGCTGTGTAAGGCTGTTGGTTTTCCGTCCACAACTCCTTGGATTGCCGCTTTAAGACCACAGAGAAGACTGAAGGACTTTAGACAGAGGAGTGACACACCATTTTGTGCTGTGAAGAAGAGGGTGGCATGGGGGCAAAGGCGGAAGCAATGGGATCGTAAGAAAGGCTAACTCCACATCCAAGTGAGAAGTGACCAGAAAACAGCCATTGAAATGAAGAGCAATGGGCACCACGGGGATACAGATTTATTTATTTATTATTTATTTTTGTAAATTGGATGGGGCATGGGACAAATCAAAAGCCTGATTCAGTCAGCAACTAAGTGTCGTGTGTCTTCTGTGGGTGAGTCACTATTCCCGTTGTCTGGGACACACTAACAATAAATAGAGACAGTCTCTGCCATGGTTGGGCTTAAATTTACCAGCAACCACAGGTTTGAGCGACTCACTAGGCAGTTCTGGGAGTTAGGCTGCTGAAGAATGAAGAAAAATAGGGGTTGGGAGAAATCAGGGGGTCATTTCCGAAACACCTGTGAGGCACCCGATGGTGAGTTCTAGCAGTGAGTTGGGCCTGGATCCCAAAGAATGTTTAGGAATTAATAGAAACGGCATAGAAATGTCACTTACTAATTATCTACCTCCACGGGAAGGGACCTATCATATCCAGACCCTCATAGTATATTATGATTGACTATAAAATGTCCTCCGAAAAGGATCCTCTGTTGAAGGCGCAGCTCCATGCTGGTGGGACCATTGGACTGTCAAGGCACTAACTTCATCAATTGATCGATCCACTGTTAGGTTCACAGATAACTGGAACCTTAGGAGATGGATCCTAAGGAAGGATGTGGGTCACTGGTGACATAGCTTTGGAGTTATTCTTTCCTGTTCTCTTTCTGCTTCCTGACCACTGTGGACAAGCAATTTGTTCCCCCGTGCCTTTCTGATGCCGTGATGCTTTCTTTGCTTCCCCAAGGAGGAACAAGATGATCATAAGCCGAAATTGCCTATGAGTTTTGCTAAGTCTGAGCAAATGTTTACTTTCTGGTTGAGGGTACTGCAAGACCCTCAGGTAACAGAAATGCTATGTTCGACCCCAAACTAAGGAATGGTTGCAGGAAAGACCCTGAACGGGGGCAAGTTATTGAGGAGAGCTTGTTTCAGTGGCAGGGGACAGTGTATGACTCTGTGCTCCAGCACAGAGGACAGAATGAAACCACACCTGAATCTGGAAAAGACCTGACTTGATCTAGGCTTTTGTGTGTGACAATTTTCTGTGTCATGATCTTTCCTCTGTCCCTTCAATCTTATAAGAGCCAGGCTAAGGAAGTTCAGGTCTAAGGTTACCTAACTAGTAAGAGATATCTGGAATTTTAACTGGAATCTACCCGTGGACACCATGCCTCATACACACACACACACACACACACACACACACACACACACACACACACACACACACTATTCTGTACGTTCCATTACTCTGGAGAACCTGACTTTAATATGACTTTGCCTGTGGACAATAGACACCTTGCTCATTATTTCTGCCCCCTCCCATTTCCGTCCCTCCTCCCTCCCTAGCTTTGTCACGTGACACTGGCAGAAGGCACTGCCACCCTTCCAGCCAGCTGGGCTGGGTTACAGACCCTCCCGGGAGTCGCCACACTTCCCAGGACTTAGCCATGCCGAGCACATCGGCCGGTGTTTACGTGTTGAATAGTTTATGATTTGCTCTACATCTGATCAAGGCAGCGGACGGCCAGAACTGCTGATCTGTGAAAACTTCACAGCCCTTCCCGGGCTTAATAATGGCTACAGCGACGGCTTGTTTAAAGAGAGAGAAATAGCTCTTGATAAGCCGCGCAAGGGCGAATTGAAGACATGGCACCCCTCCAGTATCTACAGTGGCCTGATGCGGCGGTAGGCTTTACCTGGGAAGAAAAGGGGCCAGATGAGAGGAAGGCTTCAGCCACACCCTCCTCTGAAATATCAGTTTATTTCAGGAGCAAGAGAGCCTTCTGCAGAGGCAACTCCGCCATCTCTTTTTTTCCAACCTCCGGCACAGGCAAAGGCTAGTCCTTCAAATTCCCATTATTTTTTTTTACTATCAATGGAGAAACTTTAATTCTTAAGGGGAGTGCTGGTTAATAGGAATGACTGTGCATCTCGTACCTCTTCGAGTTAGAGGTTGTCATGTGTCTGAGTTTGGTGATGAGAAGGAAGTAGATCAGCCAACACAAAGTTCTTAATTGTTCCTGCCGACTGGAATGCGGACGTGATGTCTGGAACCTGGGCAACTGTACTGAACCATGAGGTGGGAGCCGTTATTCAAAATACATAGAAGATATCATTCAGACAGAAGGAGACTAGCTTGTTAAAGTTTGTGGCATTCAGCTAAAGCCAGGATGTTCTGCGCGTAGTGTCACCCAGTGGGTGTTATATAAGCTATTGGTCATTTCTGGCACTCACTAATCTATTTTATGTATAACTGTGTCTAGGTCCCTTCAAGTGTCCCTAATGACCGTTAGCAAGCCAGCTGGTCACCAAACAGCCTTACCAACAGACAAAGCAACATCCTTTCCATCCACTGTTAGAGACAGTGATTTCGGGGCCCCGCGAGGCCCCGCTGTCTTTAATAACTTCCTTTGGTCCATCCGTGGGCGTGGGAAATCTCATTTGATCCCACGCCTTGCTCAGGTTTCTACTGTGTACGGCTCTTTGATCAAATGGCAATTCCTACTTTCAAGGGCCTGCAGTTCGCCCCCTCGTGGGTTTCTCCAGATTCTTGCCCTCTACGTGTCTGAGCTCAGCCCACTTGCCCTCTCCCCTAGAGCACTGGATTCATCCTTAAGTGTTAGAGAAACACCATCGGCACCCTCTTTAGGCACCCCATGCCCCCCCCCCGGGCAAGAAGTCCAGAGGCCAGAGGATGTCTCCATCCGGACACCCACATGGTCCCCAGCTTGCGTCCCACCCAGAATTTGGGCTCAAGGGGTGATCTGTCTATACTGGCTGTAGCCTGTCCTTGTAAGGCCCCTCCCCAAATACTGGTGCTGACTCTGCTGTTTACACGACCTGATGTAAAACCCAGAGGAATCCAAAACATTACAACCTTCACTTGGGCCTCAAGGATACGATGAAGGTGTGTTTGTCAAAGGGAAAGAGTAGGGAGTGTTTTATTTAACATTGCCTTGGCCAAGTGTATACCTTTAAAATCTTTAGACTTGAGATACGGGGACTTCTGTTTGGGCTTCCACCCAGAATGTTCCATATGTCAGTGACTGGGGAATAGGAGCTTGTTTGCCGTGTGTGTGTGTGTGTGTGTGTGTGTGTGTGTGTGTGTGTGTGTCCCCTAGAGTACAGACTAAATGAAGTCAGAGAATAACTTCTGCCAGAAGCGGGGAGAAGGAGGGTATGCCAGCGGTTATGATCAGAAGAGGAGGACTAGGGGTTGCCAGATGTAGGATGTCAGGCAAGAGGGAGGGAATTCAGGGGCTCCTGATCACAACAGTTGAGCATGGTAAACATCCAGGCTGGAGACAGGAAGGGCAGCAGCCCCAGCACAGGGCCCGCTTACACCAGAGCCTGTCTTCCCATTGCTCTGCTTGCCCCTTGTCTGGCTCAACGCAGCAGGCCCAATTGCTGTCCAGTGATCAGAGCTGGTAGTAGAGGAGGAACTCCAGAGTGCACCCTGACCTTCCCAGGGCCTGGGGAGCAGCCGTGTAAGACACCCGTTGGGTCAGAGTGATGCCATGCCGCAGACGATGTTTATCAATGGAGGTCTCCTAGGGAAGGAACTGGGAAGCGTGTGATTGCATCTGTGGGCCTGTCCCAGTCACAGACACTGGGGCCAGGGAAGGGTTTCAACCTCAGTAAGTTAACTGAAGCAAACAGGTTATGTGAGCATTGCCCTAGATCAGGGAGGGGGAGTTGCTGAGATAAATATCAGATTCGAGGCAATGTTCTTTCTAGGGCTACGGCCATGGTGATTGTTCCTAAACTGTGTCTGGTTTTACTTGTAGAATGGCTGGGTGACTGGATGGCACATTAAAAATACCTCTTAACGTCACCCCTGTTTGTCAACACTCTCTTTACGGTCACGGCTTGCTCTTGAAACTGGAGGGAGAGCGGACAATCTGAGGGCTAAAGCCTTTGGGATCCTGTCTGAGGGAAGGAGCTGGCGGCGTGGAGGGCACACGGTCACTGGTTTCCCTGCCTCTCTTTTGGAGCCACACGCCAGTGTCCAGGACCTCGGATGCCTCTGCCCAGATCGTGTTGATTCACTTTCAGGGATGGTGTTCGGAGTACGTCTCACCACTGTGTCCTCTCCAGAGTGACCAGTCACAAGAGAAGGCTGGCCTTTGTGGGGCGTATGAGAGAGCATGGACCTGGGGAAACAGGTGTCCAACACATGAGCTTCTCATGGTGTAGGATAGAAGAGAAAATATGGACCGCGAGCCACCACGTTATGAGGGAGAGGAAGAATTCTGAGAAGTCCTAAGCTGGCAGTGACTTTCCAAGACAATGCGCAGGTACCTCTCAAGACGAAGGTTACAATATGTTATCCTCTTTAATATTTTCATGCTGAGAAGTAAGAGAACCTGGGTTTTCATTTGTCACCTTGCCCCGGGTGTCACAATAGTTTATTACTAGCATAGAGGAGCCCAGCAGGATGCAGGGATAGAAACGCTGCTTTCAGATCTGGGTGACTCCTGTACGCGATGCACACGGAAGAGTCCCCCAACGGATGGTTCAGAGGTGGCGTGGGAGCGGAGCGCCCAACAACTGGAGCGAGGGACAAGGGGGCATTTGCGGAGCCTCTTGTGGTCTTTGTCCATGGTGAGCATCACAGCTGCAGTGGACCAGTTATCATCAAGCCCGTAAGAACTGAGCCTCGGGGATAGGCTGCACCTGCAATTGCAGACCCGTGCGGATGTTCCTGTGACCCGTGAGCCCTTGAAAAAGGCCGCTTTGATTTTCCTTTGAGGAGAGGCAGGGCGGGCAGGTTTCATCATCCCATCAACGGACAGGAAAAGGCAGGCTTAGTGAGACAAAATAGTTCCGAGATCCTCCAGCAAGCAGAAGAAAAGGTATAGGAGGGAACCCCAGCCATCTAATTCCCTCTCCAGTGGCCTCGCTCCACACAGCCGCATCTGGTTCAAGAGCAGAAACGCGGAAATAAAGCGCCAGCCTCCTGTAGCTGAAAGCGCCTGAGACCTGTGCCTGGTCAGAGGTCAGCATGCCTGTTTATGAGCCTTATTGAGCTCCGGTTGGCTAATGATACTTAATCACATGTGCCTTGCAGTTGGCTAGGATAATGGGGAGAAACGCAGAGGGGTCAACTAAAAACGCGCAATTTGCTAACATCCCCCAGCTTTCACGGTGCACAAAAGGATCCATCACCAAAGATCTCGCAAGGCAGAGATAAAAATGGAAGTCAGAGGAGCTGCCTGAAACTGGCAGGTGGATGTATTGAACTGAGATGAGCCCCTTGCTCGGGTGGTTTAAGAATCTGATGCCTGAAGCAAATTTGGAGACCCGAAAGTTAGATGCGTTAACTACATCACCAGCCGGAACGGCTGTTTCTCCAGATAAACTGGCACCTGTGGTGTCTCCAGAGCCTGACAAGATGAAGGAGGCCTTATGGAGTCCTCACAGCGAGCTTCCCTCTGATTGGGCTGTCCAGTTTATCTATCCTGCAGAACAAACCAATCGCTCCCGTTAGCTATCAAAACACTAAGAACCAGAGATTAAGAGCGCACTAACTGCTCTTCCAGAGGTCTGGGTTGGATTTGCAGCACACACACGGCTCATAACCATCTGTAATTCCAGTATCAGGAGATTGGACACCCTTTCCTGGCCTCTGAGAGCATCCCATGCATTTGGTGAACAGACATAAGGGGAGGGGGGGGCAAACACTTAGGCACATTAAAAAAGACAATAGCAGCATAGTACCAACCTACTATGAATCCCGTATTGCTAGTAATGTTTTGTTGGGGATATGTGAATAAGCATCTATTTATCCCGTTGAGGGCACCGAAGTCCCGATTCTATCCACGTCCATTTGGATGAGCCAACGAATCTATTATGTTTGTGTACAGGGGCATGGATGAAGAGTTATTTACGAGAGTGGGTGCCCCCCCAAACAGCTTCACTATTGAAAAGCCCCACCCTCACCGCTCAAAGCCCACCTTCTTCTTCTTCAGAAACACATCTTACTGTGAGGTGAGATGCAACGTGCTGGGTTTTGTTGTCTAATTGAGGTACCAGTGTGTTGGTGTTCTACCAAGGGCAGCAGAGATAGTCTGTAAAATTTTGGGAGTCTCTTGGGCAACTTTGACCTACAACTCAAAAGAGGGTTTCTCATACCTGATGCTGGAGTTTTATGAGGTGGTCTTTGATTCTTGGTGGGAACATTGTCAATCCATATGGGAAATTTTTGTTTAAACTCTATGTATATTTATATACAGAATTACATGAATTACAGCTTAAACTCTATGTATATTTATATACAGAATTATGTGAATTACAGTTTAAACTCTATGTACATTTATATACAGAATTATGTGAATTAGTTTAAACTATATGTGTATTTATATACAGAATTACATGACTTACAGGTGTTTTTATGTAGATAGTTAATAGTATAATTCCCTTTGACTTTTTCGGACATTCTTACTGTTACTTTACTCTCCTCCACTCTTCTTCAATATTTTTCTCACTCCCTCCAGCCTAGAGACCCCTGTCTTTCCCGTTTCCTTGGTCAGGTCGCTTGCACCTTGGTATCCTCTCTCCATTGCTCCCGAGTGCTTCCCCCCCTCCCCCCCACCATGATCTCTTTTTACATTCCTGGTTTCTGTAGCTACTGCAGGATATATGCTCACATCTGGAGGAGAGCTGGAGCTAGGAACCTGCAGTGAGAGACCATGCAGTGTCTCTTTCCGGGTCTGGGTTACCTCATACAGTGTCACCTTCTCTTGCTCCATCCGGCTCCCTGAAACGTTCACGATTCCTTTCTTGTTCACACTGGGATAGTGCTCCACAGTGTACATGGCCCAGATGTCCATCACCCACCTGCTAGTTGAGGGACATTTCGGTCATTTCTATTTCCTAACTAGAGTGAACAGACCAGCAATAAACACGGCTGAGCCAGTATTGGTAGCGTAAGATGTTGAGTTCCCTGGTTGTATGCCAAAGAGTAGACTAGCTGGGTCATATGGTAGATTTACTTTTAGATTTTTGAGAACTCCCAACACCAATTTTCCAGAGTAGCTACACAAATTTGTAGTCCCGCCAACAGTGAGTGAGGGTTAGATTTCCCCCACCCCTCCGGCATTTGCTGCAGGCTGTCTAATCATCTTGACTAGAGAAAGATAAAATACACTTTGTAAAGAAATTTCTTAGTTATTTTTTTTTTCTTTGAGAACTCTCTATTCAGGTCCCAGGCTCACTTTTTAAAAATGGGTTATGCATTTGTTTATTTTGACTCTTTTTTGGGGAGGGGGGTTCTTTATTTATTCTATTAATTTTCCGGCAGCATTCTCTCCCATTCCGAGGGTTGCTTCTGCACCAGGCTAATTGCTTCTTTATCTGTGCAAAAGCCTTTTGGTTTATGGAGGTCCGCTTGTCACTTGTACATCTCAGCTCTTGGGGAAGTCGAGTCTTGCTCAGAAAGCCGTTTCCTGCACCTGCACCCTGGAGGGCACCGCCCAGAGCGGAGTCCTGTTTGGGAAATTGTTTCCTACACCTATGTCCTGGAAAATACCGGAGAATACCGCCCTTGTTTCTCCTAGCGGCTTCAGGTTTCATATTTAGGTCTCGGTTCCATTTGGAATTAATTCTGTGCACGGCAATAGACTCAGGTCTAATTTCGTTCTTCAGCGTGTGCGCATCCAGTTTCCCCAGCGCCATTTGTTGGAAATGCGTTCTTTCCCCTGTCATACAGTTTTGGCAATTTTGTCAAGTATTGAGCGGCTTAAGTTGTACATACTCAAGTTTGGGTCTTTGAGTTTATTGATGTGGGAGTGATTTCTTATTAATAAAGAAACTGCCTAGGCCCATTTCATAGGCCAACCCTTAGGTAGGCGGAGAAAACAGAACAGGATG
>NW_004949106.1:2023926-2028722 GCF_000317375.1 Microtus ochrogaster | reverse complement strand
GGTGCCAACACCGTATTGTTTTCCTGCTATGGCCTCACGGTGTCTTAAGATCTGGAAAGCCAGCTCCCCCAGTTTTATTCCTCCTGCTTAGGATTGTTGTGGCTAGCCTGGATCTTCTTTGGCTCCTTATGCATTGTAAGCTAGTGTTCTTTGTTCTACTGTCAAGAATAAGACAGGGATTTGGGTTAGGATGGCCTTGGATCTGTAAACAGCTTAGGTAAAATGATCATTTCCACAATAATAATTCTACTGATCAAAGCATGGGATATTGTTCCCCTTCTGATGTCTTTCCCTTTCTTGGGAAGTTTGAGGTTTTTATCATAGAGGTCTTTAACTTCCCTGGTTAGGGACATTGCTCGATTTATTTATTTATTTATTTATTTGAGGCGATCGTCATCTGTGCTGTCTGTTTTTGGTGTTTAGAAAATCTGCTGATTTGTGCAAATTGAACCTGTATCCTGGCACTCTGCTGGACTTGTTTGTCATTTCTAGAAGTTCTCCTTTAGAATTTTAGGAATCTCTAATGTATACTCTGCTGTCATCTGCAAATAGGGATAGCCTGACTTCTTTTCCTATCTCTATCATTTAAACTTTTTCCTCCTTTTGTCTTATTGCTCCAGCTAGGATGTCAAGCACAATACCGAAAAGGTGTGGGGTCAGTGGGCAACTGTTTCCTTCCTGACTACAGCGAGGTTGTTTCAAGATTTTCTCCGTTTAGGAAGATGTTGGCTATGCACTTCTCTTATAAAGCCTTTGCCATGTTGAGGAACGGTCCCTCTAGTCAAAGTCTCTGTGACCTTTGCCATGAAGTCACGCTAGATTTTGTTAAAGGCCTTTTCTGCCTCTATCGAGATGATCGTGTGGATTTTTGTCCTCACAGACATCTATTTCCGCGATAAAGCTGTTTGCCGTGATTTAGGCTGGAAGCCCAACTCCATGTCTATAGGAACATAAACAATGTTAAGTGTAATTTAAATATATGCAGAGTTTTCCCACGATAATATAAATAGAGAGAAGATTATTTTCACGTTGTTGGAAGGTTAGTGAAATTTGTTAGCCATGTGTCTTAGTCACTGTTCAAGGGCTGTGAAGAGACACCATGACCACAGCAACTCTTGGAAGAGAAAGCATTGAGCTGGGATCTGCTCACCGTTTCAATGATTTGCTCCACCGTAATGATGGCAGGAGCATGGTGGAACGTGTGGAACCTGAGCTTTAGCTTAGAGCAGCCTCCTAATCCTCAGGCCAAGAGGGCAGCACTGGACCTGGTGTGTTCTGAGCCCACTTCCTCAAACCAGCTACACCTCCTCATCTCATGTGGGGTGCTGGGCTTGCCAGCCCTATGCCTCTGCCAGTGGGTACACAGCTGAAGAAATTGTTATAATTCTACTTATTGATTTAGACTACTGACTTCGTTCTGTCTTCAAATGCTGTCATGTTGGGATGCTAGAATGCGTTATTATTTTGTCACTAATTCCCTTCATTTTATTTCTTCTTTAAACAAAAGTTACAGCATCACATTGCTTAGGAAACACATTCCATGTGAAGGCAAGGTGCACCATCTGTGTGTGACTTTAACCTGAATATAGCAAAGAAGGTACTGGCAAACACTTGCTTTGAAAGGCGATTTGTCTGCTAGCATTTAGAAACACCTGATGGAGACAGGACGTAACAGCTTTCAGAGGCGGAAGCCAAGCAGCGGGAGCAGGCGCAAGACTATTCACCCCAAGAACTCGCTCCCAAGGTCACTGGTAGAAAGAGACATGGACTTCACATCGGAGGACAGATACTTGGTTTGCTAGAAGTGAGAAGAGACTGAGATTTTCATAGGTTACTAATAAAGAAAGTGAGCTTAGGTTTTATGGTTTGGCTTGTTAACTTCTGTTCTAATCTGCTCTAGAGTTTAGTCAAGCGTGTGTGACCTCCTCTGATTAGTTCAGTCAGTGGCCTTGAATCCAGATGCGTGAGGCAGCTGTGCTGTGCTCAACTCTCAGTCTCTGCCTTTATCCAAGCTTGGCCAAACATTTCCTTCCTGGGTATCTTAGTCACTGGTCGGTTGCTGTGAAGAGACCCAGCGACCAAGGTAACTCTTATGAAAGAAAGCATTTAACTGGGGCCTGGCTTACCATGGCAGAGGTTTAGTCCGTTATAACCATGGCAGGGAGCGTGGTGGCATGCATGGTGCTGGAGCAGTAGCTCAGAGCTGCATGCAGATCTGCAGGCTGAGAGAGCAACACCGGGTCCGGTGTGGGCTTCTGAAGCATTGAAGCCCACCCCAAGCGACACACTTCATACAGCAAAGCCACACCTCCTAGTATTTCTAATATTTCTCAAATAGGTCCACTCCCTGATTATAAGCATCGGATATATGGGCCCATGGGGACCATTCTTATTCAACAGGTGCTTGCCCTCATCCAAGTTCAGCTTCAGAAATATCTTGGCATCCTCTTCTATGCAAAGGGAAACCTGAATAAATCCTTTAGGAGACAGGTGGCCAATGCTATCTCCAGTACTGACTGGGGGAAAGAATTTGGTGGTTGCTCTCAATTTGTAAAGAAGGAACCCTGGACAATCTGGGTCCTCAAAGGCCACCTTCGCCTGATGAGACTCGGGAATGATGGACGGCTGCTTTTCCACGGCAGGAAGGAGTTGGTCAATCTGCTCACCCAGCCCCTTTTCATTAGTGTGAGGCTGAGGAGAACGTTTTGTTCTGCTCTCCCTCCCGTCTCGTCCGGGTCCCGCTTTTCGGAGCTGTAAATCTTTTGCAGATAGTAAGTCTGCTCTTTGACTTTTCTGACACCTCCCTCCTCCATCTCTGCTGTGCTGATAGAGGCCGTAAACTAACCGGCTGGCATTTCCCAAGCATCCTTTTCTCTTCCCTCCTAAATTATATCTTCTCTGAAATGGATCTCTCACTCCCTCTCTCTCTCTCTCTCTCTCTCTCTCTCTCTCTCTCTCTCTCTCTCTCTCTCTCTCTCTCTCTCTCTCTCTCTCTCTCTTTCTCTCTCTGCTATAGGAGCTTTCCTTTTCAGAACATTGCCATCGCATGCATAAGTAGATTTTAGCCCACAAAGAAACAGTGGCACCGTCAGCCCCTTTCATCGCTGTCACTGAACACCTTAAGAAAACATCTTAGGACAGGAAGAGCCCCTTTCGCCGGCAGTTCTAAGTGTTTCACAGTATGGTTTGCTCTGTTGTCTTCAGGCTACAGAGAGGTGGGAACACCCCTGTGTAAAGGAATCTCCAAGGGAAGCCACTCACCCCAGGGAAGCCAGGAAGCAGAGAGCTGGGAGAAGTGGACAGGACAAGACGCACCTCTTGAAATCGCATCTCAGGTGACTTCTTTTCTCCATTGAAGCCATGCATCCCAGTCCCCGCCAGCTCCTAATAACATCTCAATCAGGGTCGCTTCGTAGATTAGTCCCTTGGTGAGGTCAGGGTCCTCATCCCCCGATCCCTTCACCAAAGCCTTCCCTCTGAAGCTTGTGCTGAGGACTGTCCATCCACCAAATGAGCCTTCAGAGGCATCTCACACCCCCTAACATAACCCTTAGCTTTGTATTCTCTCCCCCATCTCAAGACAAGAGCCTCGTGATGTTTTGGAATCCATGCAAATACTTGGACTTAAGAACGTGTCTTTTGGGGGATGAGGAGAAGCCAACAGCAGCCGCTGTGGAAAGTATCTTGACAAAATGTAAAGGAAATGCTTAACACAGATTTAAAGCAATATTTATTTATTTTTTTTAATATTTATTTATTATGTATACAATATTCTGTCTGTGTATATGCTTGAAGGCCAGAAGAGGGCACCAGACCCCATTACAGATGGTTGTGAGCCACCATGTGGTTGCTGGGAATTGAACTCAGGACCTTTGGAAGAGCAGGCAGTGCTCTTAACCACTGAGCCATCTCTCCAGCCCCTTAAAGCAATATTTAAATATTTAAAGCAATAAACACAGGGGGAGGTTTTGTCTCTAGATGTCTCCTGTCACCTTCTATTACAGGCCATTTCTTCTTTGGTGACAGGGAAGTGCCCCAGTTAAACAAAGGAGAGATTCTCTGTGGCCATGTCCCAGCCCGTGACTCTGGACACCTGATTTACATCAGCAATCAGATCCCCCCAACAGTGTCTGGCTTGGAATTGTGACTTGAGGCAGGTAGGCATCACCTGGAGCTGACCAGCTTCTCCTGCCACCAAGGCTACGCTGGCTGCTCCCCCCGTCCTTGTTCCTGCAGGCTGCCTCTGCAGCCCTTCGACAAACTGCATCTTTTACTTAACTTAGCGAGAGAGCCTTTCTATCGCCTGCAAGCAGAAGAATGTTAACGAATGTGGGGACCACGAGGAGAATATCCATGGTGTGAAATATCGGCCACACAGAACGTCAGGATATTTCGTTTGTGTTTTCACAAAGAAAGTTTGCCTGAAGGTCAGAGCGGAGAGCTCAGCCACTAGAGGCCAGGCAGTGGTGGCACAGGCCTTTAGTTCCAGGACTCAGAGGCAGACACATCTCTGAGCGACACGAAACTGATCCAGTCTCAGAGAGGAGCAGAGCTCACAGAAAGGCGATCCCAGCACTAGGGAGGTGGCTCCAGGAGTAACATGGCTGGGCCGGGCCGAGAGAGGAATATACATCAGGCAGGAGGAGACAGGAACTCACGGCAGTCTGTGGAGCAGTCTGTGCAGGCAGCCTGAGGACTGGATTACCCCTCTCGGTCTCAGCACTGGTAGAGGTAAGAACTCTAGTGACTGGCTTCTCTGCTTCTCTGAGGCTTCAGCTCCCCCCCCCCCCCCCCCC
>NW_004949106.1:2012582-2023826 GCF_000317375.1 Microtus ochrogaster | reverse complement strand
CACCTTCTATTACAGGCCATTTCTTCTTTGGTGACAGGGAAGTGCCCCAGTTAAACAAAGGAGAGATTCTCTGTGGCCATGTCCCACCCCGTGACTCTGGACCCCTCTCGGTCTCAGCACTGGTAGAGGTAAGAACTCTAGTGACTGGCTTCTCTGCTTCTCTGAGGCTTCAGCTCCCCCCCCCTCCGCCCCCCAACCACAGCTAATGCCAAGTCTTTGTAATTAAAACCAATGGGGATTTGTGCTGCACTTCATGGTAGGGGAATGGAGACGGCCCGCGGGTAAGGAGGCAGATGTATGGGTCCGTTGGTAACATTGACTTTCAAATTACAATCTAGGGATACAGCAGGTAGGAATGGGAGGATGGGGGGGTGGCATGACATATTTGGAAGCAGGGTGTCTGTGCATGTATGATGCCTGGTGTTACCAAAGCACAGAGGAAAGCGTGGTAGGGCACACAGAGCAGAGGGGTAATACGGGCTTTCGCCAGCCACTCCAAAGTGAAAGCGATACCAGAAAACCCACCCTGCCTCCCCTTGAGGTGGTGCTGTCTCTTCCTGGTGACCCCCATATTTCACTTGCTCCCAGAGGCAAGGTGAGGAGAAGAGCATCTTCACGAGGGTTTAACTTTACGTCCTTATGGACACCAACGGCGAGTCTAGTATTCTCTCAAGCATGCTCGTTTGCTTTCTGAGGCCATTTGTTTGTTTTAAATGCAGCAGGAAGGCTGCTCTGTGGACAGCTGCGGAGGTCGCGGGCATCAGCCGAGACAGGAAGGGGAGGATGAAGGAGATTCTCTGCCGGCGTGTCTTGGAAACGTGCCTTTGCAGACTGAAGGCAGCATGCTCCCCAAAGGTAAAGGTACAGGGTCCTATCCAGGAGGACGCTATTACCTATTTTCCAAGCCACCTAAAAGAGTTAACTTTTCTCCTGACAACTCAGTGTATGTAAATGTTGTGGCAGTATTTATGATTCTCTAGGTGATCCATTTGGGTCTGTAAGTTTACTGTCTCCAGTTCGAAAGGTGATAATTTTGATTGGATTTATGCATCCAATAATCAACCGGGAAATAGTTGTGATTCAATAAGATGCATTCTCCAGCGGCATCCATTTCAGGAAGTAATGTCTTTGGGCTGCTGTGTACTGTGAGGGAATCCATCACATTTCTTAAAAGAGGTCTATATCAAATTTTTAGGACAGTGTGTTCATCTCGGAACAAAGACGAACCATCGCCAGTAACACAAACTGGCTGGGTTAATCTGGTTTGCTGTAATGCAGTCATTTTGAAGTCTAATTTATGGAGGTGTTTGGTAAAATCGGAAGGGAGATGAAGTTGCTCGTACCCTTTGATCAGATGAAGGACGAGCCGATGAGCACAAATGGGCTGTTTGGCATTGCCCTAGCATCCTGACGCCTGCTACTTTACATAGCGGAGGGAAAATAAGCAGACTCAGTGGCAGCCATGTTTGGTTAATGGGACGTTCATTTCGCAAGCGTTGGTATGAGGAGAAAAGCCACGGGAGAGTCTTTACCACCCAGCGTGGGTAGGCATGACAACGGACCGTCTCCTAGAATGCCTGGCCTCTTGATGCCCTGAAAGCAGCCCCGATTGAGTCCAGAGCTGCCTGGTCCTTGAATAGAAATCATCGCCGCTGGATCCTCACAAAAGTGTCGATGACATTTTCAGAGAAACGGACAGGCAGATTTGAGGTTTCGAAGTCTGTATAGCTTTCTCGTCTCGGGTAACATGGCACCTGCCCAATGCCAGTTCTCTGCGCTTTGGATCCCTTACCCGCGTTTCTGCCAAAGGACCGTAAGATACGGACAGGGACAGGGGCATCGAACACGCTAAAGAGCTTCACGTGTTAAGGCATTTAGTCCTCAGGGTAGCCCCACGAAGTGGATGCTATTATTAAGAATCCCACCTTACACCTGAGAGGAAAACCAACTCGTCTAGGGTCTCACTCAGCAGCTACGGGAAGGTTTAAAGCAAGCATTTGTGAAACAAGCTGCAGACAACAGAATAAATACCTTGTAGGTTTTCATAGGTGGCGCTCAGTGTCACCAAATTCAGAGGGACCGAGGCAGAAGAGCGACTTCATTAT
Source organism: Microtus ochrogaster (assembly GCF_000317375.1). NCBI lineage: Eukaryota > Metazoa > Chordata > Mammalia > Rodentia > Cricetidae > Microtus > Microtus ochrogaster. The sequence continues at coordinate 2,021,721 of NW_004949106.1, read as the reverse complement.
GTCTTAAACGGTGGCACATTCCATGATGATGAGGAACACTGGGAAAACCTTCAGTTCATCAGGGGGAAAAGAAAAGAGAAAGACTTGACTCTGCCAAGGAGCTAGAAACGTTAGCCCAAACAAAACAGAGGAAACACAAAAGCAGGAATGGCAGTTGGCTCATTCAGCAAAGTGGAATTCAAGCTGAGGAGGATTAAAGGAAGAAAATGACAAAAGCAGGAAGTTATAAAAAGCTTTAAGCACACTGGTCTATAAGCCTTAGAATACTCTCAAGACATATTGATTGGGAAGTATTCACATTTGAATGGATTCAAGAGAATTGTGACAGGAAGGGGGGGTTTTTGACAAAAAAAAAAAGAAAAGAAAAGAAAAGAAAAGATACAATCAGTAGTCACCAAGGGTAACATTTTGACAAAAACTGTGTGCGTGTGCGTGTGCGTGTGCGTGTGTGTGTGTGTGTGTGTGTGTGTGTGTAGGGAAACTGAGGAAGAGATAAGATTATAATTTGGAGTAGACTGCCTGTCAGGAAAGGTCTAGGAGAGATGATGAGGAACAGGAGAGATGTGGCCAAAGATGCTCTTTGTGGGAGGTTACAGACCGCAGCTCGCAAGACTGGGAGGGGAAGAAGGGAGGGTCAGCGGAGCTGGCCAAATGGGTCCTCATGTCCAGAACGACTACCCATCCGTAGGTCATCCTCATGGCATAAGACTAGGCCCTGAGAATGCAGGGTTTGTAAGTGGGCCCAATGATGTATATTGTATTGCCTTCCGAAAATGGAAACGCTATCAATATGCAGGGCTGGTATTAATTATTCTCACTCGCCGTACGGTATTATCTTTAAATACTTGGAGTTTCTAAATTACGATCCTAAATTGATGTCTGTAATGCTTATCCTGAGATAATTAGAAGCTTTGAAGTTGATCAAAGTGAATTCTTTCACGAAGGGGCTGAGGACAGCCACGGCGTGAGCAATTACAGAGCCTATCCAAGCGGATTCACTCTCCCTCTTCCCTCTGAACTGCACCCACTTCTCTAGGTAGTTAGATCCGGGAACCCTGGAAAAGTCAGGATGATAGCATTCACTGCTCTAGGTAGAGTTAGATCCGGGAACCTGGAAAAGTCAGGATGATAACATTCACTGCTCTAGATAGAGTTAGATCCGGGAACCTGGAAAAGTCAGGATGATATTGTCTCCTATGGGAGAATCTGTCTTTCCTATGATATTAAACTAGTTTTATACTTTTAAGCCATGTTTGATAACCTACGTTTTTGAGGAAACGTGAGTCTTCATCTTGTCCCACTTAGGAAATGCAAAAGGGTAAACAGAGGAGAACAGAGTTCCTTGGTTTTAGGAACAGCAGTTAGTCTCAGCCCCCTAATCACCTGGACCAGGAGAGGAGAGCCAAGATGGAGAAAACCCCACAGTCCATCAGGGAAAAACACATTGCTCTTTAGTTCAGGACGACTTTCAATCAGCTCTTTTCCTGTAGCCATTCTTTCTAATTGTGTGGTCTCTAAGTTAGTGTTCAGAGCTGTTGGCTGCCCCTGGCCACACACTCATTTGTAATGGGAGAAATGGCCCAAGTAGGCTGGTGGGCAGTGGTTCACCAGCCTGGGATCAGCCAGTAACCACAGGAAGTTACTAGTAGGTGATGTATAGACAGGTCATTGAGGTTTCTTATTCTTAGGCACATATTTTGTGTTAGGAGCCAACTATACAATGATACAATATCTGTGATTTTTGTGATGTGTGTAAGAGATGGAGAGAGAGAGAGAGAGAGAGAGAGAGAGAGAGAGAGAGAGAGAAATTCTATGATAATTTCGTGGTAAATTGTTAACACAAAGGGAATTGCAAAGGTCTTGCTTTTAGGAACTGAAGTCTCTCTAGCCCCTTTCTAGCTTTTAAAATGTGAGGAGCTTCACTTCTAAGGAAATAAAAAAACAAATCAATCCTTTAGGTTCAGTAACTGACTGGAATGTCACATTGCAAGAAAAGAACATATAAAGCTAACTAAGACTTACCATTCTTCAAATATTTCACGAAGAATTACAGCACCTAACTGATAAAGTGTGGGAGAAGACACACACCGTCGTCATCGAACTCAAGTTGTCCCAGTTTCAAACGTTACTCTCAAAACCGAAGAATAAATTCAGTTGTCGGTAGTGATCTTTCTGGCTTCACTAAGCACCTTCCTGAGGTTCTGAGGACACCTCGGAGACAGAGCTACCATGACCATGAGGGTCGCTTGTCCAAGGTGAGATTCATTCAGCACACGCTGCCTGCCCTGACTCTGGCAGTCTGCAGATGTGGGAAACCTCATTGTATAATTTGTGGTAGTGGGGAATGGTGTTTATTCAGCCTCCCCTCCTTTAGAAAATGAAAAGAAGGGCTGGGGAAACAGCTGGGAGCACTCATTGCTCTTGCTGAAGACCTGAGCTTGGCTTCTAGTTCCTACATGGTGGGTCACAACCATCTATAACTCTAGTTCCTGGCAATCTGATGCCTTCTTCTGACGTCTGTCGGTATCAGAAGGATATAGTGCACATGCATGCATGTAAGCAAAACACTCATATTCATAAAACAAAATAAGCAAATCTTTTTTTTGGGGGGGGGGTTGGTTTTTTGAGACAGGGTTTCTCTGTAGTTTTGGAGCCTGTCCTGGAACTAGATCTTGTAGATCAGGCTGTCCTTGATCTCTGGGATTAAAGGCACACGCCACTACGGCCCGGCTAAAATAAGCAACTCTTAAAAAAGACAAAAATTATAAAAAGAGGAAGACATAGATTTTACAGAAGAATGGAACCTACTTGTCTTTCATAACATCCATAAAAGGGGTAATTTATAGGAAAGAAACCAGAATGTATGCACACTACCTTTCTCTTGGTAGGCAGGAGAGAGGCGAGTGGTCTATTTGTAGGTAGCTCTGTCCTATTACGCAAAACCAAGGATTCAGTCACTAATGATACTTCGCAATAGCGATAGTAGGTAAGTCAGTTTGCCAATACCCTGTATTGGAGGTGAACGCCACGGTCTCCAGCTATCTCTTGTGGTCCGTATCCCCTCAGGCAAGGGCATACTTGGCTTTTACTGGCAACTGGAATGATATGTCCTTGCCCACTCAACACTAGGAGCTCATTAGTCCAAAGCCGAAATCTCATTCGGACCTCCCACTCTCTTTCCTGGCTTCAGGTATCAGGGCGAGAGAACACCCATAATCAGCGCTAGCGGTATGGGTAAGGTGTGTGCTCTCAGAGACCAGAGTGGGGTGGATGCACCAGAGACCAGGGGTCTTAAGGCCAGAAGGCCAAGGACAAAAGAGGCAGGAGCAAGAGAGTACTGGAAATGTTCTGGTTCTGCACATCCCGCTGTCCTTGCCAAAACTGGATCCCTTGGGATGCTCTACTGTCTTTGCAGTAAGCCTCTCTTTAATTAGTCTAGCTCGCGGGAGTACTTTTTTCCCCCCTTGTAGCCATGCATAACGATGTTCACTATGTTAATTTTCAAGAATTCTGAAGACAGCAACCGCTGGTATCTCCCTGCCAGAGTTCCAAGCGTGATGTCAGAAGGGCCATCATCACACCTTTGGCCTAAATCCCCAGGCGATTTAGACAAACAGCAAAGATGCCTTGTTAGCAATGCAGCCCAGCCCCGGCTTGTCCCATGGGTAGCCAAGAACCTTTAAGTGACGCTCTTTTTAAAGTTGTGGATTTGACATAAGTAATTAGTAAATAAAAGTCCTTTGATTTGTTGCAATTTTGATTGACCACTGGAGAATGTGGAGAACAGTAAACCAAGGGGCCAAACATACTGTCCACAGCATTAAAGAAAGCCAGAAGCTTCTTGAACCCAAAGGATGGTCTATTCCTATAATTATATACTGACTGGTGGATAAGAGGCATAAATCTTTCAGTTGATCTGAATGTTTCAAGGCAAGAACACTTAAGCAAACCATTGAATAATGAAAGCAATTAGAAGTCGTGTGTACGCAAACTAAGGCACAAACCCTGCCTGCCGGTTAGTTTTATCATCAATTTGACACACCCTAGAGTCTCTTGGGAAGAGAAAACCTCAACTGAAGAATTGTCTTGACCGGACTGGCCTGTGGTCGTGTCTGGGAGAAATTGTCTTGATTGCTGATTGGTGTGGTCTGGCTCAGCCCTCTGTGGGCAGCACTAGGCATAGCCAAGTGGGCCTGGCTAGTATCGGAGAGCAAGACAGTAAGCTGGAGGGAGAGCAACAGTACGCAATGTTTGTCCATAGTTCCTGTTCTGCCTTCCCTCAGTGATGAACTATTACCGGGAAATACAAGCTGAAACAATCCTTTCCTCCCCGAGTTGTCCTTGGTTGTGATGTGTATCTCACAGCAAAGACAGCAAACCAGAACACGCTAGGGGACTTAGAAAGGAAGAGAATGTTACAGAAAAGTTAAAGGGGAGAGCTATGGTACAAAAGACTCAGATGACTTATTCTCCAGATAATACCAGCAAAGTACAAAAAGTAGTTCGAGAAGCCTCAAGAGTAAACCTTGAATCTGTTTATGGGCAGGCTGAGAAGACCTGCACAAGCCCTGGTAGATTTATTTGAGGAGGGGCCAGCTGGGCTGTGGAAAATGGTGGAAGGCCGCCAGCACATCCTGTATCCTTGAAGGTCCTGGAAGGCAACATTAATCTGTGGGTGGGAAGTGATACTTTTCTTCTTTCTCTCCTCCCGCAAGGGGTCTGAGAAGAGTTGGATGTGTCGGATTAGGTTTTGGAGGTGGGTAAACAGGATATCAGTTAGCCTGAGAATCTACGACAAGACAATGTAGCACTTGAACTATCCCGTGTTTGCTGGAGGCACAGCTGATACGATTCCTCTGGGAGTTTTGGTTTCCTTTCTCATCTTGACTTCAGCTTCTCATAAATATTTCTTTTCAAGGAGACCTCTGTCTTACACTCTTTCGGCCGGGGCGACCAGAACCTGGGTAGTGCTGGCCAACCATGGGGGATGGGGAGTCATCAATTCTTTTCTGATTAAATAGCCTATAAGTTTGCAAGTTTTCCTCCAGTATTGCGTTTCCCGCTTCTTTCTCCTAACAGCAATATATCCCATCTATTTCTGTGAAGATTTGATCTCTATTGACTTTGTTTCCTTCCCTTATATGATATAAAACATTAGTGGGTGCTCCAGTTCTTTTAACTGGGCTAAGTTTCAGAAGAAGTCTCTTCCCTGGCTAGTAGGTCATTATTGTAGGGAAACCTCTGGATTTATTAAACAGTGATTAGTCTTTCTCTCCTCCCTCTACAGTGGCCAGAAGATCTTTCTTGACTTTGGTCCATGAGACAGCATCTTCCAAGGTGGACGGTCCCCCTCAGACGATGGTGTCCAGGGGTGGCCCATGCTAGACCACACTCAGCCTCTTAACAATTCATCAAAGTGCTATTTAAGTGGTTTCTTCCACTTACAGCTTGAGCGACTTCTGCTTCAAACACTCAGACCTATGCTAGGCGTCGAGAAATCTGAAACTCCCAGGAAGGAAGTTAATAAAGACCCACAAGCCTGCTAGCCTGACAGTCATAAAACACAGTGGAGAGGAATTGGGAACACCTAAATAAATGGAGAGTCACGCCATGGTTATAGGTTGGAAATTTCAATACCGCGGAGATATCGGTTATGTCGGTTCCCATGACTGCCGTGACAAATTACCACAAACGCAGAGGTTTCGAATAACACAAATTTATGACCTTACAGCTCTGTGGGTTGGAATTCTGAGCCGGGCCTCATCAGATTGGGGCTGCATTCCTTCTGGGGCTTAGAGAAGAATCAGCTTCCTTTCCTTTCCCAGCTCTGGTAGGTCACCTACTCTCTTGCACAAATATCTCTCCATCTTCAAGGTCAGCATGCCAAGCATCACTATGGCTTCCTCTTCTCTCACCGTTTTCTACGTGTAAAGAACCTAATGTCAATCCTGAGCCCAACCAGATGAGCCAGGTCAACCTCTATGTTTTAAAGCCGGTCGAGCAACAAGCTGAATTTTCTCTATATCCTAACATATTTATATGTTCCAAGAATTAGGACAAGGATAGCTTTGGCAGGAGGAAGGAGAAAAATTGGATTCACTTTCCTTAAATGATATACAGATCCGATACAATTTCAATAAGATATCAGTGTGCCTCGTGTAGAAATTGCCAAGTTGATACTCAAATATATAAAGAATTCTAGACATTTTAGAATAATAGACTAAACAAACTTTTAAAAGACTCTAATCTGGTAAATTTATGCTATCTGGTTGTAAAATTGTAAAGTCAAAGTTATCAGTGTGCATTATTTTATCTATCTATCTATCTATCTATCTATCTATCTATCTATCTATCTATCTCTATCTATTATCTATCTATCTATCTATCTGTCTGTCTGTCTGTCAGTCTGTCTGTCTACCTACCTACCTACCTACCTACCTACCTACCTACCTACCTACCTATCTCTACTTGTTTACTTCTTCCAGTGGTGTTGGGTCAGGAACTGAACTGGTCTAGGGCGTCCTGAGCCCCGACTTCTATTCTCATCAGTGCAGAAACTTTGGTTCTGGCAGAGCACACAGACAGAACAAAGGCATTTCTGATGGTTGTGAGACAGTGGGGTAGGATTAGAAAAAGCCTGGGTGCCGACTGCAAGTCTGTCTGTCTTCTGTCTTTCTTTTCTTCTTTCTTCAAGGTTTCTCTGTTTAGCCATGTCTGAATGCATGTATGTAGAAATATACCGAACCACGATGAACACCTCACAACATACTCATAATTCACAAAAGAGTTGCATACTTAAAAGTAAAACCCAGAGAAACCCTGTCTCGAAAACCCAAATATAAATAAATAAGTAAATAAATAATAAAACCATAGAGGTCTGGAGAGATGCTGAAGAAGAGAGAGAGCATCTGCTGTGTGAGCATGAAGATCTGCCTGCATTGTGATCTGGAGAACCCACATTAAAAGGGGGGGCAGGCTGCATGCATGCTTGTGTCCACAAACCCAGCTTGAGGGGCAGAGGCTGATGGATGGATCCCTGGGACTCCTTGACCAGCAAGTCTAACTGAAAATAGTGAGCTCTGGGTTCAGTAATACACTCTGGGAAAAGTGGGTAAACAGCAATAGGAGAACAGCCTCCAGTGTCAACCTGGAGCTTCCACACAGGCAAGCACACTGGGTTGTGTGTGTGTGTGTGTGTGTGTGTGTGTAACTGAGAAAAAGAGAGGGACAGAGACAGAGAGAGAAAGCAAAAAACCAGACTAAAATTTCTATTAAAAAAATCTACAGAGGCAAACCCTGGTGACCTTAGGAATTGCCTTAGAATGTGGAAACTGTCATGTCTAGGGGGGAATGATAAACTAATAAACTGGAACAGATTTCCCTAATGGCTCTTTATCAAAAGGCACTGCTAAGACAATATGACCTGAGGTTGCATTTGGAGCTCGGAGACAGAGAACTGGACAAGCGTGTGTGCAAGGGGTACAGAAGAAGAGCCAAAATGTGGACTTGGAGGAAATCTTTCATTTGTGTCTATCCAACCCTCCTAGATCCATGTAGCCCTCTCAAACCTTCATGTCTGGAACATATATGAGATATATGTGTGCTGTGGTAACGTTGAACTTTTGAGTAACTGTGGCGGCCCGAATAACTAACCCCCCATGAACTCACATACTTGAATGCTTCGTCCCTAGCTGGTAGAACTGTGTAGGAAGGGGTAGAAGAGGTGACCTTGTGGGAAGAGGGGGCCGCTGGACATGGACTTTGAGGTTTCTAAAGCCCAGGCTCTCCCACTGCCACCCCCTGTTTGCTGCTGTGCGTGGGTAGGAACGCCTGGTTCTCAGTTGCTGCTCTAGCACCATGCTGATTATGGATTACCAGTGTAGAATTGCAAGCAGGCTCCCAATTAACTGCTTTAAAAGCCGCCTTGGTCATGGTGTCTCTTTGCAGCAGTAGAACAGTGACCGAGATGGAAATACACATTTTTCCACGATGGTGAGACTCATGTTCCCGGCATGCCCAGAGGGATCAGTTTCTTCATGCCCTCCCCAACATTTCTTATTTCCTATTTTTGATCTTATTTTTAGAACTGGTAGCCACCCCAGCTTTCCCAATGCTGTATGGAATGGTGTCTCTGGGATTTGGTGGTTCCCTAAGGATTAGTGATTCTGAGCTTCCTCTTCTTCCTCTTCTAGAACTCCAATTAGGGGGACGTGGGATCTCCTGCATCTGTCTTTCCCGTCTCGATTTTGTACACATTTTCAGCTCATTATTTTTTACTATACCCTAGGAGAATTCTTTGGACACATATTTTAATTTACTACTTCAATCCTGTGTTATGTAAATTTCGTTCTTTACGCCATCTGTTATTTAATTTTAGTGAATTTTTTTTTTCCGATTTGCAAGGATTCTAGTAGATTGTCCCCACAGCCATCTGTTCTTTTTATGATGCAAAAGCTCCTGACTCTTGGCTATTAACTCCATTTCTTCAAGAATTAGTTCTTCTGCTTTCTGAGTTTGTTTCCTGGTTTTCTTAAAGTGATTGGCGGTTGCTGGTTGTATAGCCATACACTTCAAAGGTCTGTATTAAACGGGATGGGTTGCTGAGTATGTGTCCTTAGTCCTGCTTTTTTGGCTACAGTAGGTTTTGGACTTTTTATGGTCAGCCGATGAAGCAGGACACAATATCACAGTAGCTACCCAAGATGCTTGTTTTTACTGGGATCTTAAAGTGACTACATATTGTCTGGGGTTTCCCGTGTTTATGATGCCAACATTCATCCTGGAGATGCTTCGTGCTCAAGTTTCCACTGATTTGGAAACGGAAGGCTGATCTTTCAGCCAGACAGCAGTTCTGAGAGCGGGGCTGGAGAAGCTGCTTGCAGGCTGCCCTTCACATCCAGCCAGACCTGCTGAGGCTGCTACCCTAGAGCCTGCTACTCAGAAGGGCATTCCTTTCCTGCCTTCCCTTAGCTCCCCAGGCCCCATCCTCTTTCCAGTCTTGCTGGTCCCTTCCTCCTTCCCTTTCTCCTTTCCTCCCTCTCTCCCTCCCTTCCTAAAAAAATGGTTTTTACTTGTGCGTATGTGTCTGTATCTCTCTCTCTCTCTCTCTCTCTCTCTCTCTCTCTCTCTCTCTCTCTCT
>NW_004949106.1:2009530-2012475 GCF_000317375.1 Microtus ochrogaster | reverse complement strand
TCTCTCTCTCTCTCTCTCTCTCTCTCTCTCTCTCTCTCTCTCTCTCTCTCTCCCACCCCCCTCCCTATGAGTGCCCTAGGAGGCCAGAAGAGGGAGTACTAGGCCCTCTGGGGATAAAGTTACAGGCCAGTGTGTGTCAGCGGACTTTGGTGCTGGGAACTCAGTTTGGCTTTTCTGTGAGAGAAGGAGGCTTCAATCCATCTCTCTAGGCCCCTCTTTTATTTGTAGAGAAACAGCAAGAGGGAGGACAAGCCAGAGGGGGAGCACTTGCTCTGTTTCAGCTGTGTAAACGATGAGGCTGGATGGTGTAGTGTGGGGGTGGCTGCCTGCCTGTATCCCTGCACTTCTTTCTTGCTTAGAGAGACTACACTTGCTTGTTTTTCAGTACTACAATGGATTTTTTTTTCTTATGTAGAAATTATGCGTGACATTTTAGGAGGCTTACAAAACAGAAACATTTTTATTTGGTTAGAGACTCCTGATCTGAAGTCTTGGATTTACATTCTGCCCTTGTATGTAAGTCACCTCCACGATTCAAACCTTTCTCCTTCCCCCAACATCTCTCTCACCAGTCCAGCCCCTGATCTTCACCTGCTCATGAACTCTCCCGACTTAGTGATAACAGAAGGAAAAACGATATTGAAACGTAAGCTGATCATAGTGATGTCAGCCCTTCGTGAGCCTCTGGCGTAAGTGACAAGGTTGATATTTTTAGAAAAAAATATTTGTATTGGTTCAATGCTCGAGATCAACGGTAGTAGATGACCCAGCATCTAACGCTGGAGAGTGTTTGCCTTGCCCAACAGGGGCAGGAACCACACTGAAGAGAGCTGGATGGCTTTGTATGATCACGTGGTGCAAACTAAACAGCTCAGAGTGAGAGCAGAAAAGTATGCTAGGGCCTGAACTGCTGTAAGAATAATAAATAAACAACAAACAAAGAAACCCCACTTTTAAAAAAACTGCTATCTTTTCTTTGATGTGGAACTCCTTTTGGAGTGAGGGTCCCTGTGTCTGTATCAGGGAGGGTATTGCTAGTTTGGGACAGAGCAAAGACAGCAACTGTTAGGAAGAAAGAAAAAGTGAAAATAAAACCCCAGGGGCAGCAGAATCTACTGCTCAATAGTGACACTGAGAATAGAAATCTCCGGGATCTTCAGGAAACTGTAGGAGGGAGAGGAAGGTGGCGCTCCCTACAACATCTGGGTTACATATTTGTTCTCTGAACCGTCAGTCGGCTGTGGGTGCCTGCGTTCATCGTGAGCTCCTCGGGTGTGGGAAGGGTTATTTCTTGACGGTCTCTGTCTGTTTCCTGCCCACAAATCCAGCACAACTCTGTCCAGGTCCCACACTTTCCTTAAGTGGTCTGTAAACCACTGGATGTATTTACTCATCATGGGTCCATTTACAACTCCACCACTGTATGAGAAAGACCCATCCTTTTAAGATACGTCGTTGGGAGGAAAGTCAAGGCTTAAGGACACCTCACTCGTTTGACTATTAGACGCCTAACAAATCCACCCTGCAGCCGGGGGTTAGGGCATCAAAAGGACTTCCTGTTAACAATACGGGAAAACATATGCACAAGTTACAAGTACAAACATTTACAGGAGAAAACACAAGTGAGTCAGATAAAATATGATGCACCTGTATTTAATAATCATTGATTCTAAGTATTGTAAGGCAATGAAATCTACACACACACACACACACACACACACACACACACACGCCAAATCCCCTCCTTTCTTTGAGCAGTATAGAAAGGGGGCAGCGTAGAAGAAATAACCATTTGGATAAATAAGCCCTTTGTCATCCGTTGCTAGATTAGTGGGATATTCAGTCAGCAGAACCCATCTTTGTTTGGCCAGTACTGAAACCATGAGTCAGAAATACTTTTGGAAATTTGAGTCTCAGCCCCCTAAATACAGGATTGGAAGTTAACTTATTTCTTCTAAGCTGCAGCCCTCAGTAGAGTACCCATTAAATGCCAGAGCTATAATCTGCATATTGTCGTGACTACTGCCCTCTGTGAGCTTTCATCCTTTTAATCGTTTATTTATTGTGCATACCAACCACAGTTTCCTCTCCCTCCTCTCCTCCCAATCCCCACCTCCACCTCCACCCCCCCCAACCCACTCCTCTTCCTGTTTCTGTTCAGAAAGGGACAGGCCTCCCGTGGGTATCAACCAAGCATGGCATGTCAAGTTGTGGTAGACTAAGCCCCTCCCCTTGTGTTTAGACTGGGCAAGGCAACCCAGTATGAGGAATAGGTCGTCAAGAGCCAGCCGAAGCATTAGGGACAACCCCGGGTCCCCTTGTTAGGAGTCCCACAAATAGAGCAAGCTACACAACTGTCACGTATATGAGGAGGGCTTAGGTCAGTCCCATGCAGGTTCCCTGGATCTTGGTTCAGACTCTATGAGTTCCCATGAGCCGTGTTAGTTGTTTCTGTGGGGTTTCCTGTGATGTCCCTGACCCCCTGGCTCCCACACTCCCTCCTCCCTCTCTCCAGCAGGATTCCCCGAGCTCGGCCTAATGTTTGGCTCTTGGGCTCTTCATCTGTTTTTGTCAGTCATTGGATGAAGGCTCTCTGATGACAATAGGGGCAGTCACCAATCTGATCACAGGAGGGGCCAGTTCAGGCTATGCATCCACTATTGCCAGGAGTCTTAGCTAGGGTTGTCTTTGTAGATTCGTGGAGTTTCCCTTAAATCAGGGTTTTCTCCCCGAGTCCAAAAGCGTCCCCTTTCCAGTCATCTCTCAGTGCTTACCTCCTCCACTGACCCCAGACCCCAATTCATCGGGTTCCCATGCCCTAATCTACCCAGGAAATCTCTGCTATTTCCCCCTGGTTATAATTTACAGGTACTATCCACAAATGAGTGAGTACATACTGTGTTCGTCTTTCTGGGTCTGGGTTACCTCATTCAGGAGGATATATA
>NW_004949106.1:1985312-2006305 GCF_000317375.1 Microtus ochrogaster | reverse complement strand
AATTTTTCACTTCCTCTTTAAAGGTTTCCATCATTTTCATAAAGTTACATTTAAAATCATTTTCTTCTTCTTCTTCTTCTGGGTTAGGATGATCAAGTCTTCCTGTTGTGTGACCACTGGTGTTACCCTGTTGTTTTTTAAATTGTTGAATGAATTCTTGTATTGGCGCCTACCCATCTCTTCCTCCAGTTGGTGCCAGTAGTGTCTTTGCCTCTTGGTCCAATCCTTGCAGTTGCTGTCTGTGTATCTGGGATCTGTTCTTGGTCTGCTCTGTTCTGTCGCTGTCTGTGCCTCAGGGAACCACTGAGGTCTCTCTTGGCCTGCTCTCTTGGTCTGCTCTGTACGCTCACAGCCTGTGTTTTAGAGTCCCTCTGAGGTCGCGGGGGATAGGAGGGTTTGGGGTACAGTGGGACTTGTAGCTTATTGGGTCTTACGGATTGGATAGGGTTTTGGATCAGCCTACCTTCAGGAAGCTTACCTGCTGGCTGGTTAGAGAAGCCGAGGCAGGTGGGGAAGAAGCCTGGGGTTTGGCCCCAGTATGGAGGGCCTAGAGCCTGGGATGCCCCGCTGGGTGGTCATCCCTCATCTCTTAATCCTCTCTATATAGTTTCAGCTTGCGTTTCAGAGTTCCTCTGAGGTCATGGGGGTTAGGGGGGTTTGGGGACAGAGCAGGACTTGTGGCTTACAGGGTCCAGTGGATAGGATGGGGGTGTCGGAGTAGCCTACCTGTAGGAAGCTTGCCTGCTGGCTGAAACTGACAGATTTTTGCATGCTGAACCATCCCTGCATTTCCGGGATGAAGTCTACTTGATCGTGGTGGATTATCTTTTTTATGCACTCTTGGATTTGGTGTGCCAGTATTTTATTGAGTATTGTTGCATCCGTGTTCATGAGGGAAACTGATCCGCAATTCCCTTTCCTGGTTGAGTCTTTGTTTGGCTTAGGTATCAGGGTAACTGTGGTTTCATAAGAAAAATTGGCATCGTTCCTTCTGTTTCTGTTTTGTGAAATAATTGGAAGAGTCCTCACCTTAGCTCTTCTGTGATAGTCTGGAAGAACTCTGTACTGAAGCCATCTGGCCCTGGGCTTTCTTGTTTGGGAAACTTTTAATGACTGTTTCTATTTCCTTAGGGGTTACAGGTCTGCATGAATTACTTATCTGATCTTGATTTAATTTTACTATGTGGTATCTATCAAGAAATATGTCCATTTCTTTATGGTTTTCCAATTTCATGGAGTACAGTTTTCTGAAGTATGATCTAATGATGTGGGATTCCCCTCTGTATGCTGTGAATATGTCTTACTACCATTGGTTAATAAAGAAGCTGCTTTGGCATATGGCAGGGCAGAATATAGTGAGGTGGAAAATCCAAGCAGAGAGAGAGAGAGAGAGGAGGAAAGAAGGCGGAGTCAGGGAGATGTTACATTGCTGCTGAAGGAGAATGATGACATGGAGCCACCCAAGAAGCTAGAGGCAACAAACCATGAGCCTCGTGGTAAAATATAACCTCACAGAAATGGGTTAATTTAAGACATAGGAACGAGCTAGAAATAGGTTTGAGTCATTGACCAAACAGTGTTATAATTAATTTCTGTGTGATTATTCGATCTGTGCATCTGGGAAACTAAGCACAGTATCTGTCTCCAACCTCATGATTCTCTGGATTTCCTTGGAGCCTGTTGTTATGTCCCCCTTTCTGTTTCTGATTTTGTTCATTTAGATACTCTTTCTTTGCCTTTTAGTTCATTTGAATAAGGGTTTATTTTGCTGATTTTCTCAAAGAACCAACTCTTTGTTTCATTAATTCTCTGTATTGTTCATTTTGTTTTTATATTAGTGATTTCGGCCCTCAGTTTGATTATTTCCTGCCATCTACTCCTCTTTGGTAATGTTTACTTCTTTTTGTTCTAGAGCTTTTGGGTGTGCTCTTAAGTTGCTAGTATGAAATTTCTCTAACTTATTAATGAAGGCACTTAGTGTGCTATGAGCTTTGCTCTTAACACAGCTTTCATTGTGTCCTGTAAGTGTGGGTATGTTGTGGATTCATTTTCAGTGAATTCTAGAAAGTCTTTAATTTCTTTCTTTGTTTCTTTCTAGCCCCAGTGGTAATTCAGTTGAGAGTTGTTTGGTTTCTATGAGTTTGTAGGCTATTTGTAGTTTGTGTTGTTGAACTCCAACTTTAATTTGTGGTGGTTTGATTGGATGAAGGAGGTTATACTAGCTTTTTTTTTTTTTGTATCTGTTAAGACTTACTTTGTGACCAAGTATGTGGCCAGTTTTGAAAACTGTTCCATGAGGTGCTGAGAAGAAGGTGCATTCTTTGGTGTTTGGTGAAACATTCTGTAGCTATCTGCTAGGTCCATTTGAGTCATAACTTTTGTTAGTTCTGTCATTTCTCTGTTTAGTTTCTGTCTAGAGGGCCTGTCCATTGATGAGAGCGGGGCGCTGAAGTCTCCCACTTTTAATGTGTGGGGTTCAGTATGTGACTTGAGCTGTAGTAATATTTCTTTTACAAATGTGGGTGCTCTTGTGTTTGGGGCATCAATGTTCAGAATTGAGACTTCATCTTGATGTATTTTTCCTGTGATGAATATAAAATGTCTTTCTCCATCTCTTTTGATTAATATTAGTTTGAAGTCTATTTTGTTAGATATTAGGATAGCTACCCCAGCTTGCTTCTTAGGTCCAGTTGACTGGAAAATCTTTTTCCAACCCTTTACTCTGAGGTTATGTTGATTTTTGATGTCAAAGTCTGTTTCTTGTGTGCACCAAAAGGATGGATCCTGTTTTTGTATCCACTCTGTTAGCCTGTGTCTTTTTATAGGAAAACTAGTCCATTGATATTAAAAGATGTCAATGACCAGCGATTGTTAATTTCTGTTATTTGTTGTTGTTGGTGGTGGTGCGGGTGGTGGTGTGTGTGTGTTTCCATGTGTGTGTGTGTGTTTCCTTTCTTCAGGTTTTGCTGGTGTAGGATTACCTATTGTCTATGTTTCTATGGGTGTATCTAACTTCTTTGGTTTGCAGTTTTTCTCGTAGTACCTTCTGTAGTGCGTTTTGTGGTCAGATATTGAATAAATTTGACTTTATGATGAAATATCTTGTGTTCTCCATTTATGATAATTGAAAGCTTTGCTGGATATAGTATTCTGGGCTGGCATCCATGGTCTCTTAAAGGTCTGCAAGAGGTCCACTTATGCTCTTCTGGCCTTTAGAGTCTCCATTGAGAAGTCAGGACTAATTCTGATAGCTCTGCCTTTATATCGATATGATACTTGCCTTTTCCTTGAGAGCTCTTAATATCCTTTCTTTAGTCTGCATGTTTAGTGTTTTGATTATTGCATGGTGTGGGGACTTTCTTTTCTGGTCCAATCTCTTTGGTGTTCTGTAAGCGTCTTGTACTTTGTGGGCATGTCTTTCTTTAGTTTAGGGAATTTTTTCTTCTGTGATTTTGTTGCCTATTTCTGGGCCTTTGATCTGGGATTCTTCTCCTTCCTCTATGCCTATTAATTTTAGGTCTTGACTTTTCATAGTGTCCCAGATTTCCTGGATGTTTTGTGTTAGGAATTTTGTTAGATTTAGCGTTTTCTTTGACAGATGAATCTATTTCCTTTATCATATCTTCAACACCTGAGATTCTCTTTTCCATCTCTTTTATTCTGTTGGTGATGCATGGCATCTGTAGTTCCTGTTTTCTATTTCCAGAATTTTCTATTTCCAGAATTCCCTCCGTTTGTGTTTTCTGTTTTGTTCCTATTTCCATTTTCAGGTCTGAACCGTTTTATTTGTTTCTATCAACTGTTTTTGTCTTAGTTTTTTTTTTTCCTTGTGTTTCGGGTGTGCTGGAATGTTCAGGTCTTGTTGTCGTACGATAGCTGGGTTCTGGTGGTGACTTCTTGCCCATTCTGTTATTGATTGTGTTCTTACAATGGTCTTATGACATCTGGATTTGGGTTTTAGATGATTATAGGTCTATGTGTTGAATCCTGTGTTTGTCGTTGTTTGGACAATATTTTCTTCCTTCCTCGGTTTCTATTTCCTTTGTGGTCTTCTGGTCTAAGTGGCCCAGGGTTCTCGTGACTGTTGAGTCTTCAGGTCTAGTACGGTTGGTGTCTCTGCTGGGGATTTTGGGCCTTGTGTCCCTTAATCAAGTCCGGCCTCTGACAAAGCCAAAGTCATCTTCCGGAGGTACCTAGGACCAACCTAGCCTCTGGAGGAGGTTCTGGGGCTGCTCTTTCAACTGTTGTGGAGTCTGCATGGGCCTATGGAGTCTGCTGGAGTTCTGCTTGTTGACAGATGCGGGCAGCTGTGGCTGGTGTGGTCTGTGTCTCAGTGGTAGAACCCAGCTGGGTTGGGGAGGCTTAGGGCCCTGACTTTCTCTCCTATAACCTGGGGACCATAAGCTTCCCTAGGAAGGCTGATGGGGAAACCTAATGAGCTCCTGTATAGCGAACTTGGCCAGTGTCTGCTGCATAGTGGTCCCTACCTCGAGTTACTCTCCAACAATTCATCCCTTTAGTTTGCAAACAGGCTGTTTACTCATCAAGAATAATTGACGGAAGGTGGGTGAGAGGGGTGGATATTTATGGCATGCTAGACCCTGAGAAGAATGTGGGTGGGTGGGCAAGAAACTTCTAGAACGACCAGCGGTGGGAATTACAATATAAAAGAATCAGACAGCAAATAGCATGTCCCATGGGGGTATAGGTGCCTGGCAGAGGGCATGGCAGAGTGGGCTTTCTCCACATCTCCTCACGCAGGCTTGTGGTCAGATGCCGGGATCTCGGCTGCAGCCTCTTTCTAAAGCCCTGATGCTTTTCCTCAACCTCATAGTCATCCTTCAACTCTCCCATCTCTTCTCCCCTATTGTTATAAAACCCTTCTTCTCCCTTTCTTGGCAAGGTATAAAGGGTCTGAAGAACTTACTGGCATTGGAACTGGTGTCTGGTCATAACACGCCACACTTTCCTAAGGAGACACATAGTCAACAAGAGACGGTGTTCTCTTCAAAACGATGCCTCTGATGGTAAAGTAGCGCTCAGGGTTGAGCATATGGTTTAGAACTTGGAATCTGTAATTATGCACGCTGGTTTATATCCAGGACCCATCACTGAAAAGCTGTGAGATCTTAAGCAAGCTATTTCCCCTGTCTCATCTACAAAACAGAGGGCATTGCCTACCCTACAGGGCTATCATGCCAAATAACCCCTCGCAATGCACAGCCCTGTGCCAGCACTAGTAACTGTTAGCTGTTCTTGCTACATTTGTTTATACTACTTGTTTTGTTACATATCGTTAGCAGTATCCTGGAAAGGTGGAAACTCTCGCGTCAGCTGGACAAAGTGGCAGATCCGGGTCATGGGGATCTCTGCCTGCCCTGGACTCCGCTCCCAGCCCTTCACAATGAACCCAGAGAACTTCCTGTCTTCTCCAGAGTCGAGAAGCTTCACGCTTCCCTCTTGAAGAATTTGATTCTAAGATGAAATGTTTAACCTATTTAGCATATTGTTAAATTGGCCTGGCTCCCTGTCTTCTGAAATGCACATTTTTGGGATTGATGGATTTAGAATTTTTTTTCAAGTTTTTTTTTTCTCCCATCCCAAGTTTAAGTCATTAAAGCCGTTTCATCTTCTCGTCTACGGATAAACATTGGCAGAAGAAAAGCAGCGAGCATCTCATTTGAATAAAATGAAACAGTCAGCAAAGGGAGTATTTCTCGGCTTGGTTTGGTCTTTCAGGTTGCAGCCAACTGGATATCGAGGGTGTCAAATTTGGAATTTGCCCTTCGGAGATGAACAGACACCTGGGGTGGCCTTGCACTTGGCCAGAAGCTAAGCGTGTCCGTTAAGGAATGGACCTGAGCAACAGTCTTCTCTGGGGCAGCTGCTTTGCAGCTTGTGGGGAGGAAGGATTTCTGGCCGCTAGTTAGTGTCAGCTTCGGGCTTTGCAGACTTCCTGCTCAGCCCCAGTTGGCGTTAATGCACTCCTCATTGTCTGTGGTCATTGCACGGCTTTCTCCATTAGGAGACTAGACATCTGGATCAATTTCTAAAGTCACGGACATCTAAATGTGTTCAGAATTTAGCTATTTTAAATCAAAAACACCTAAGCGAAAATAAGACGATCCTGATGGCCAAATATCAGGGGTAAACATCAGAGCAGACAGCGCAGTTTCCAGGTCTAGAGAAACCACTCCTAAAGGGCCACCTTCAAGAGAAAGTAAGGCCTCCACGGAGGGAGAATTACAGCTCCCAAGCTTACATTAGAATAACTAATCACTGGTGACAGTTCCCATTTCTTCGTCTGTAACATGAGGATAATGGCTCAAGCCAGAATCCCAGGCTAGCTGGACGAACTGGATCAGACATGTGATTTCATTCCATTGTGCTTGGAATTTTAGAGATTGAAAAAAAAAAAAACCAAAAAATCCTGGGCATTTATCCCAGAGAAACAAAATCTGACATTCTTACAAAGATATCTACACCAATGCCCATAGTGGGTTTATTTGTAATGTTCAAACACTGGAACCGTCCCAGCTCGCCCTTGGAGAACAATGGATGAATAGCCCGGTGTGTATGCATCGGAGGTTTGGTATACGCACCTGGGATGCCTTGCAAGTGAATTATAGTAAGCTTAAAAGCGGAACTCTGCTGAGCCCGGCCGGCTCTCCCACACTCCAGTGTGGGAGTCAGCTCTCCCATGGGGAAGGACAGGCGGCACCAGCTTACCCACTCCAGTGAGGGGCATGCCAGCTATCTCGGGGCCAGTGAGGGACAGGGCTGGCTCCACAAGGCCCTTGGATTTCAAAACGCATGGTTCCTATGACCCCCTGCGGCAACATGAGCCATGGACATCAGCCCAGACACCAGCGGCAGCCTGGGCCTGGCCCTGTGTGGCTACGCAGGCTACTCAGATTGACCTGACTCCCCCGATGATGAGACCCTCAGACACCAACACAGCTCTGCTCCTTACCTGATGTGGTCCCAATGGCCTGGACTGACCGACCAGCTCAACTACCACCCAGACCTCCATTCTGGACCTTGGGCTGGCCCACTCTAACAGCTGCCCCATATATGACCTGCTCGAGTGCCCAAAGGGACTGGTCCCGGGGAGCGATAACCGCAGAATCTCCGTGACTCAGGGAAACAGAATATCTAGGAGGAGTTTTGTTCAGTCCAGTGAGGATGGTGTACCAGAAACCAGGGGCCTTGAACCAGACCAATAATTCATTGGTATGAACATTTTGGGGGCAGGGCTGCCATGACACACCCCAGCTCCGGAAGCCACCGGGATGAATGACGAGGTGTTGGAAAGATAGAAGATCAACGTGGGTTTTCTTTTCTTTTCTCTCTTTCTTTCTTTCTTTCTTTCTTTCTTTCTTTCTTTCTTTTTTTTTTTTGGCTGTTTTGTTTTTAATTAATTTGGAGTGGGGGCATACTGCAGGGGTGAGCGGTGGCTACGGAGGGCCTGGAAGGTGAGTAGGATTGGGGTGCATGATCTGAAATTTCCAATAAATTAATAAGAAATTAAAATAAAAGATAAAAAAAAAAAGGTAGAGGTCAAGCTCTGGGAGTTTCGGTACCGCATGGTTCCTCTGGAGCAGCTTTACATCGCTATATGGGAAAACTCTGAAATAAACCAAATATGCAAAAGTAAAGATAAACTTCAAAGGACTCAACTAATTTCTAATGTGAATTTGGTTAGGTGAAGTTGTCATTCAGATCCCTATGAGGGTCAACTTTATTTTCCTCCGTATTTATTTATGTGCACATGCTTGCGTCTCGCGCGCGCGCGCGCGTGTGTGTGTGTGTGTGTACACGCGTGCACGTGTGTGCTCACGAGTGCATGTGCACGTGGCAGGGGAAGTCTTTGAGTGCCCCGCCCTATCGCTTTCTGCCATATTCCCTTGAAACAGGGTCTTTCACGAAAACTGGAATTAGACTGGTAGCCAGGAAGCCCCAGTGATTCCCCTGTCTCTGTGCCCACAGCCCTGGGATTACAGGCATGGGTGTGGCCATGCTGGCTTTCTCTGAAATCCTGGGGATTTGAATGCAAGTAAGTCTTCCCGCTGAGGCGTCTCCCAGCCCCAGAGCCCCGGTTTTAATCTGCAATTATTTGCTTTTCCATCTTTGTTTTGACTTCTAAGCCCTCGAAGAAGTGACTAAAAAGTTTCATACGTCTAATGAAAATTAGAAAGTGCACAGTACGAGCAATAGGAAGACGGCAGGATTACATTTTTAGCTTGAAGGAACGTGCAGCGAATCAGACCTTTCCGCTGAGCCTTCTCCAGCTCTCTGGGCCTGTTCTCTCTACAGTTATAAAGAGCCGTTGGGTTTAAGGAATACCATCATTTGGCGTTAGCTCCGAGGAAGCCCTGTGTTGATCGCTAAGAAAGAGGTCAAAGACTATTAAAGATTCAAATGAGATAATCATTCTGTAATAAACTCTTCTAAGATTGTAACATTTGGCCACTGGAAAAGAGTCTGGTGAGCAACTGTCAGGTTTCCAAAACAGCCACCAGTATTCACACTGGAAGCAATCAAGCATGTGTCCAAACCCATCTTCGCACGAGCCCACGGAGACAGAAATGGCACCCACGGTTTGGGCGAAAGGACAGATCATCTCCCTGTAATAATGAGGTTGAGGTCAACGCTAATTAACGCGGATATATTTGGAAGCTGAAGCAGGTGTTTTAGAAAAGTTTGCCCTTTGATGAAACGCTGGTCCCCCCCCCCCCCCCCACACACACACCACCACCAGGGGCACAAAGAGATGAGCCAGCTCGTTCTCCAAACAGTTGCTGGGATGCAGCCACCGGTCCTCAGGCTCGTTTATGCAAGAGCCGTGTCAGGCAACTTTCCAAAGGTCACCTAGTTTAGGTCCAAGATTCTCTCACATCTCATGGTGGGGTAGTGGCCGACACCGGAAAGTTACCTCTGTCTGTCTTTATTACTTAAGGTCTAGATCAGCAGTATTCAAGCTTGCAATCCTTTAGGGGGTCAAAAGACCCTTCACAGGGGTTGCATATCCAATATCCTGAATATCAGCTATTTATATCAAAATTCATAACGGTAGCAAAATTACAGTTATGAAGTTGCAATGAAATAGTTTTAAGGTTGGGGGTCACGCCAACATGAGGATCTGTCTTACAGGGTCACAGCGTTAGGAAGGTTGGGTACCACTGGTCTAGATGCACAAGACTGACTTAGCTCCACTTTTCCTTTTCCAGATCTCAGCATCTTCTCCACTGGGCCTTTGGGATGGGGAGAAGGTCGTCGGCCAACCTTATGTCCATTTAAAGATGCTCAGGGCAGAGAAGGCTGGAGAGAGCCAAAGGGAAGGTTGGACTAGACTTTGTTCTCCTTTGGGCCTTTTAAAAATTCTCTTAGAACAGATGAACTCATGTTTTCTTGCAAACACTGTTTTATGTTTATCCAAGAACAATGGGTATGTGGGGAGGGAAGTCAGAAAATCCTAGGATGCAGAATTTGATAAAGTGTGTTTGGGGAGGGCAAGTCTCCCCATGCCCTTGCTGTATCGCAACACCCAGAAGCAGGACCACAGTCAGAATGGGATGCTCACTGGGCCTCTAGGAACACAGCTCATGCCCCGATCACTCTTCTTCAGTGGCTCACTTGTTCTCCTTTGGAATTTGCCTGGCTTCAGATGGAGTCACTGCCTTAGATTTCAGCTTCAAGGAGAGCCTTTGCCCAAGTGGCTAACTCACTGGTAGGTAAGATTAAACAGGAGGAGGAGATACAGTGTCTCTGTACACCAACTTCGCCAGTAACTTTGTTTCCCTTTTGATACTATGCATCTATTGGTAAACTGATGAGAACAGATAAATAGTGAATGATTAGCACCCCCTCAGCTTTCAATGGTAGTGCCACTGAACTCCAAATTTAATAATCCATTCTTAGAAGAGAAATGAGCAGCCCAATTTAGGGAGGAAATCGATCTGGCTAAAAAATAAAAAAGGAGAGCCTCCATGCACTAGTGTGGTCGCTAAATTTCAAGAACTCTATGTGGATGGAACATCACAGTTAGTCATATTGGATCATATTGGATGGGCTACTATCTACTTACGGCTATGTAAAGGACTCAGGAATGCTATGGAAGATTCATGCTAGAGAGAGGACTCAAGTCTTTTCTTTTCAATCTGCTTGTACATTCTTATACATGGACCAGAGGATGGTTCTGAATACGGTGGGATGTTTGACCACCGAGGTTTGTCCCTGAGATGTGTGCCTAAGTTTTCCACATCACTGTGATATTTGGCTTTGAAATAGTTGGGTGTGGTCTGTGTGCACAGAGCCGGAGTTTAACCTACATCTAAAGCTTACTATATTAGCTGCTTAGCAGTCAAAATTCCAGTCTTCACTCCACAATCTGGAAAAAGACAGGGAAGATTTTCAGACACCCTTCTTACAATCTAACCAAGCACATACCTTGCAAAACCACTCATTTTACTCCTGAAAAGCTACGTCCGGAGTTTTGTTTGCCAATGAAAAAGGTCCACATTGCTTTAGCATTCCCCTGAGTAAGCCTGATCCCAAAAGGTGATCTTTCTCACTTCCCAAGAGCAGTGTGGAAACAAGACCCCTTTGAGCAAACACTGGACAGCTGGGATTTGCCGAAGGAGGAGGTGACACCTCAGAGCTCTTTGAATGGATGAGAGCATCAAAGTGACGGTGGATTCTGAGCCAGGTGCCCAGCCTAAGGGACAGAAGCAGCAGCTCCCTGGCAAGTCCTGGTGAGGCCCGACAGGCTTGATAGAGTTTAATGAACATGGCATCACCCAGGGAGGAAAGACAGCAGAAGATAAGAAGAAAGACAAATCAGAGCCACTAATGAGCCCCTCGAGACTTCTCAGAAACACCTAGTACAGTTTTTCTTGAAATACGAGAGTCAAACCTGCAAACAGAGTGGGAAGTTGGATATGAAAATGCTTAGTTGGCATAGAAAATGTAAATGATCGCTCAAAGGATGGTGCCAATTATCCTTTACTGAATCCACAACATTTGTCCTGAATCCACAGAGGTTTCCATAGGGGGGTCAGGCTAAGATGACCGACAGGTTTCTTGGGAATGACTTCAAAGCAGACCTGAGGAACCCACATAAGTTCATAGTGACTTCATCTGGGAGGCAAGATGCTGTGCAAAGTGTGAGCCTTTGAACCACCTAGAGAATGTTTCCACAGCGCATTTTCCCCGGGGCCCACTCTAGCTTAGTGAATCGGAACTTCTGGGGATGGGATTGAGAATGACTGCGGGACCCCACACAGTTCTAATGTGCCCAGCGTGCCCCTTCCTCACCCCAGTGGAGAACTGATTTTCTTTATGATGCACTGATATCCAAGGAGAAAGGGTTATAAGAATAGGCCAAGGGAGAGAATCATTTATAAGGAAGAAGTCAAGTCAGGTCTGTTGTAGGTTTCTGTCCCACTCAGACTTCTGAAATAATCACACAGAAACCCTATTATTTGCAATACTGTTTAGCCAATAACTTAAGCGTATTTCTGGCTAACTCTTATATCAAAAACTAGCCTATCTCCTTTAATCTGTGTATCACCATGTGGCTGTGGCTTACCTGATAAAGTTCCATCCCGAGCATCTCTTTCTGGTGGGGCTACATGGTTTCTCCTTAACTCCACCTCCTTTCTCCTAGCATTCAATTTGGTTTTCCCCGCCTACCTACCCTATCAGTCCAAACCAGTTTCTTTATTAACCAACGGTATTCACAGCACACAGAGGGGAATCCCACATCACACGTGAACAAGTGGACAAAGTTTACATGGACATTATAAACAAGCTTCAGAAGGTCTGTTATTAATGCTCATGCCAGAAATATCTTGTTTTTCTTTTTTTTTCATAAAATATCTGGGTTGAATTTGTCTAGTTTTCTATGGTTTCTCATTAGCCTTGAAATCAAAGTAGATACGGTTTTCTCAGACTCCCAAGCAAGCAAGCAAGCAAGCAAACAAACAAACAAAAATAAATAAATAAAAGAAACTGCCATGGAGAGATAGAAAGGGTTAATACTCATGCGGCCTGAGGGTGGTAGAGTTAGGATTGAGCACACATCTGCCTGGATTTTATGACTGCAAAAATATACTGAACCATGTTGGGAAGATATGAAAAAGAGTAAGTTACTGTATTTAAGACAACATCCAGACACTACGCAGAGCAGTGTGCCCACAATCAGGAGCAAAGCCGAGAATGAAGACACTGTGAAGGAGAAATACCGTATTTTGTTCATGTTACTGGCGCATGGGAAGGACACTGGGAACTTTAAAGGGAACAAAAGAGCAGACAGAAGCAAGCACACAAAGAAAGACGTGAATGAGCGAAGTCTAGCTTTAGCAAAGACGCAGAAGTCTCAGTCCACGTCTGACGGTTACCGTTTTTTTCTCTACAAAGTCGACCATCAGGCCCGATGATGATTTGGGGAGCGAGAGGGGGAGTCTGGGGAGCAGAAAAGATTCCTCAGGCATCCGCTGTAGTGAGTTGCCTGTCTGGGATAGCGCTGAGGTCTGTCTCAGTCCGAAGTCCGGACTTTCTGTGGCTCCGGAGTCGGCGTTCCTCCTCTTTCCCTTGCCGCGTTGTCTGATGAAACCCTGACTATCTTTCTGTTAAGTGACCCCTTGAACAGAAATGTTTGTCATAATTAACGTGATGGATGCCAGAGACACGCCAGCTTTTTACAATAAATTAGATTGTTTCCACTCTTCTGCAGTCGTCTCTCTGCTTCCTGGCTGCGCCCTGGAGGTTCTGTGTGGACAGGATCTGTGATCCCTTTTGCCCAATGGAAACCTTTTTTGGGAGGAGTCCCTTACTTTGGCAGGCAGCTATGCAGATCAGCCATCTTTCTCCTCCTCGGCGATCTTTCTAAAGAGAGATCTTCTTTTCTTCTCAGGTCCAGGCTGTTATTTGAGTCTGACAGAAGCCAACATGGAGGACAAAAGTTCTGTTCCTGTCACCCAAGGCTTTCATCACACAAGACATAGGCTCTCTAATCTGAGCCGTCTTGTCTCCATAGAATCTGCTAGACTTCCGGGGGCTGAGTTTCGTTGCCCAGCCAGAGTCAGTGTCCACATGCCATCTGTGAGAGAATAACCCTGTTTTCCCAGCTATAATCCCACAAGAGAAACTCCATCCAAAACATGCTAAAGAACGAGCCTGCAGGTGGTCAGGGAAGCGTGCAGTAATCCTTGGTTGATTAAATTAGGATCCTTCGGAGATCTCCAGGCTGCTGTTTGGGTCTAGATGCTGCAAGTTCCACCATCTGAGACCCGCACGACGCCTCGCGTTAACTCATCTCCGGACAAAGTAGAAGTATTACTGCCTCGCCAATAAAAAGGGTTCCTGTCTAGGAGAGAAACCTTGAGAGCAAAGCTGGAATAGCGTTCAAAAGAATAAGTGTTTGGAAGATTGCAAAGTCCTGCACACCGTGCAAGCTCTTGTCTATCTGTGGATATTCTGAACGCCTACCCCTTCTTTTACTTCTATGGTATATATAACCAAGAAAACAGACCTTCTGACTTTAATTTCTGGTAAACAAAAGCGTTGTTTATCTAACATCTGGCAAAACAAAAACACCTGTGAGTTGTGTTTTGTTTTGTTACTTCATCAAGTAAGTGTGTCTATCTTAGGAATTAACCTTTTGATAAAAATCCAAAGAATAGGCTTTTAGGCCATATTTTTTTGTTGCTATTCATCAGCTCTGCTATAACATGAAACATGAGGAGCGTGTAAATTAATGAGCATGGTTGTGTTCAAATTAAACTTTATTTATAAAAGCAAACAGTGGGCCAGATTCAGTCTATGGGCTATGGTTTGGTTTCCCCTGGTATAAAGTATTTACAATCTAAGCTGTGGACAGATGCATTTACAGTCTAAGAATGGACAAATGAATTCTTGAACACAAACCATTTGCTTATGATTAGAGGAAATACAGAACACAATACCTGCTAGGTTTTGGGCTAAAGCTAGCAAGCATTATCTAATTGTCTACTGTCTAGTTAGATCCCTATTTTGCGGCTTGAGAAGCTAGACTCAGAAAACTTGAGTAACTTACTGAAGAGCACAGAACGAAGTTAACAGAGCCCGTGGTCTTTTTTCCCGAGAGTTGCAATGTGCTGCAACAGTGTCCAGAAGGCCCCAGCACTGCAGGTCAGTGGTTCTCAACTTGGGGGTCATGACCCCGGAGGGTCAAACAACCCTTTCTCAGGGGTTGCCTAAGCCTATCAAAAAACCCAGATGTTTACATCACGATTCATTAACAGTAGCAAGATCTCAGCTACCAAGTAGCAATGAGAATGATTTTACATGATTGGGGGCCACACAACAGGAGGAACTGTATTAAAGGGTCACAGCATTAGGAAGGTTGAGAGCCACTGCTCTAAGTGATATCTGTGGAGCATCACTTAGGCAACCTAGTGCTCACAACTCCTGGCGTTCTTTATGTCTTCCTCGGCGTTGAGGCGTGGGTGTGCACAGTCTCCAGGAGCCTGCATCCGGACCTCAGTCCTGCTGTTTGCCACAGCATCCAGACTGGTCTCTGGACCACATCACATCTGCTAAACAAGCATGATGATTTTTACTACCCCATAAAGCGGTATGCAGAGTATGTGAAATGCTAGACCAGTGTATGATGTCTGTTGCTGTTCCAAAACAAAAGGGGCATCCTGGACAGAAGAGGTGCCTCATGCACGTGGTGACTGACAAGACCTGTATTCTGAGAGAACAATGAGGGAGGAGGAAGGGAAGAGAACAGGGAGACTAGCGGGGAAGTTGATCAAGGAGATAAAATGTAGACCATAAATGAATGACAAGAACGTGGTAAAGGCAGCGTTTTGTAAGTGGCTGTATGTACTCATGTGTGTTCAGGTGCATGCACACATGTGTATGTGTACATACAGAGGCCAGAGGTCAGTGCTGGAGGTTGTTCATCAGCGCCCATCCACATGTCTTTTTGAGACAAGGTCTCTCACTGGTTTTGAGCCTGCCCAGTAAGCGATGCTGGTTGGCCAGAGAGCCCCGGGAATCCTCTTGTCTCTGCCCTTCCACTTCTGCGATTACAAGTATGTGTCATTATTTCTAGTGTTTCAGATGTGTGCTAACGATTGAACTCAAGTCCTCACCCTTGTACAGCAAGCACATTACCAATGGAGCCATTCCCCTGCCTCAGAGCAGGGCTTGGAGATACTATATACAGGTTAAAGAAAGAATGGCTGTTCTCATAATCCCATTTATCACAAAGCAATTTTAGCTTCCCACTCCCTGTCATTTCGCATCTATCTTTTTTTCCTCCCGTGTGTTTTGGAGACATGGCATGTGTCTCCCAGCGTTCTCTGTAAGTGCTGAAATAATAATCATTCAAACTTCACCCAAGATCAGCGAAGGGAGACCTGTTTTGTTTTACGGACTTCCAAGTGCCCCAGGAAAGACCCGCGGCGCCTCCAGCGCTTCCAGGCTGCCCTCTTGCTCTCCTGCTCTGGGGTGCTCGGGCTTCCCACTCAGACTTCATTAGTGTTTCCTTGGGCTCCTGTGGCTCGTCTGTGATGCTCTGCTGCAGGGTGTAGGAACCAACTAGACACCGCTGTCATTCCCCGTGGTCCGCACGGTCCAAGGCAGCTGTGTCTGACACGCTAAAATGCTTAGGGTCATGCAAGAGAATTTCCGTGTGAAAAGGGGATTCTGCGACCAAGTGCCTGACAATGCTGTGCCCAGGATCCATCCAGTCAGCGTCTCTGTCCTGAAACCCTAACAAGCTGCTGTGACAAAGGCAAAAGTGGCCAAAGTCAGCACGGTGAAAACATTGTGAGCTCTGGGAAGGCAGGACTTCATCTGTGGTACTCATTACTGTCCCTTCTTCACCCGTGACAGCGCTTCAGCACACAGTGGGGCTCCATAAATGCACGGAGGGGGTTTGTAAGGGTCAGCAATGCTCACAATGAATTCTAATTCTAATATTGAACAGAACACCGTTAGCCACTGAATGTGGGTTATTCTGCTGATTCATGGTTTCTCTAAAACTACTGACCGGGTGTCTCAGTTACTGCTGTAAAGAGATTCCATGGCCACAGCAACTCTGAGAAAAGAAAGCATTTAATGGGGCCTGGCTTACAGCTCAGAGGTTCAGTCCGTTGTCATGAAGGCAGGAAGCATGGCGGGTGCCCAGACAGACATGGTGTTGGGGCAGGAGCCAAGAGTGCTACATCCAGATCTGCAGATGACAGGAAGAGAGAGGAACACTGGGACTAACCCGAGCTTCTGAAACCTCAAAGCCACTGACGCCCGCCCCTCCCCACACGCCCCAGATCCACTTCTTCCGACAAGGCCACACCTACTCCCACGAGGCCACACCTGCAATAATGTCACTCCCTTGAGTCTATGAGGCCATTTGCATTCAAATCACCACGTTCCACAAATAGGCTTGCAGCCATATCATAATGCAAAATGCATTTAGTCCAACTTCAAAAGTCCTCATAATCTTTAATAGTATCAGTCCTGTTTTAAAGTCCAAAGTCTCTTCTGGGACGCATGACCATCTCTTAACTGTAATCTCCTATAAAATCCAAATTAAAAAGCAGATGACATACTTCCAACATACAGTGGCACAGGATATATGTTATCGTTCCAAGAGGAAGGAAAAGGAGCAAGAGAGGAAAACTGGACCAAAGCAAGACCCCAAATCATCAGGGCCAACTCCAAACTTGCATCTCCATGTCTGATGTCGCATTCTCTTCAGATCTCCAATTCCTTTTTAACCTGTTGACTGCAGCACACTCCTTCCCTTAGTCACGGAAAGAGATTCCACAACCCCTTTCTTCTATTCTTGACTCTAAAGCCAGAACCACAGGGCTGAAGCTGCCGAGTTCTGTTGCCTTCTGGGGCTGGAACCTGGTCCCCTCATTCAGTGACATCTTCACCGACTTTCTGTGTTTGATGGTTTCCTTCACTGCCTAAACTTGACCATCCAGGAATCCAGTTTGTGGACTGGGCTGGCCTCAGACTCAGAGACCTGAGAGCCTCTTACTTCTGAGTGCTGAGATTAAAGGTGTGCAGCACCGTGCCTGGCCCTAAGCTTTTATTTCATTCCTTTTTATAAATCAGAAGCTTAGCTGGGCGGGATCTTGCTCCGAGGTCACCACTCCCTTTATCTGACTTAGCGTCAGGCTTTTCTTCCGTTTGTTCACACTTCCTGTTACCCTTCATGACTCAGACTGTGCACTCTGTATTTTTCCTTCCTCAACTTGCTCCTTTTCATTATTGATCTGCCCGAGTGTAGCTACGGAGACCGTTTGGACATCTCCTCTCCAAAGCTGTTAATCTACAAGTCTTCAGTTTAGCCTCAGATAGATTTTTGGACGAGGGCTTAGTTGACTACAAAATGACTGGCTTGAAATATGTGACTATTTCTGTGGCTCTTGAACCTCTGGCCAAGCAGCCACCCAGAATGGTTGTGCAGATCCATTTCCTCAACCTAATGTTGGAGGAGTCTGCTTGTTGGCTCCTGGCTGCTCAGCCCCGAAATAGTCACACAGAAACCATGTTATTTAAGTCATTGCTTGGTCCATTAGCTCTAGCTTCTTATTGGCTAACTCTTACATATTAATTCAACCCATCTCCATTAATCTGTGCATCACCACCAGGTCGTGGTCTACCAGCAGAGTTTTAGCATGTCTGTCTCTGGCCGTGGCTCCAAGGCTTCTCTTGACTCCGCCTCCCTTTTCCCAGCATTCAGCTTAGTTTTCCCTGCCTAGCTCTGTTCCCCTATAGCTCTGCTATAGGTCCAAAGCAGTTCCTTTATCTGTCTATGGTAATCACAGCATACAGAGGGAAATCCCACATCAACCTCAGGCAGAAATGTGCTTGCTTCATCAGCCCTTACTCAATGTTAAAGGACATCTCTTATCTTAGGGCCAGCAAGAAAGCTCAGCAGGTATGAGCATTCATCTCCAGACCTCATGATCTGGTTTACATGTCCAAGACCCACACGGGAGAAAGAGAAAATCAGCTCCCACAAATAGTCCCCTGACCTCCCCCGACTGACACACAGTGGCAGGTGCACCCTCCATCCCCCCAATAAATGCACACAGTTAAAATTTCATTCTCTTAACCTCATAGATGAAAAATAAACTGTCACTATTATTTTCCATTATGCTCCTTTGATTACTAGCAAATTAAAGAATTTTTCAGGAGCCAGGTTAGTGGCTATCACTTCTGGCAACGGTAGGTTCTACAGCTATTAATACGCGTGAGCTTTCTGCATGTAATTTCCTTTAAGCCCGGTGCCCCCGCTGCTCAGCAGAAGGCCGTGATGGATTACGCAGCCCAAGCTCTGCCATATGTTTGGTGCTTATTATTGAGCCCAACTACTGAGCAAAGAAAGACATAATTAGCCTTTTTGGGAATTATTTTAAGCCTTCAGCAGTAAAAAGGCCTGAAGTTGATTTATTCCCCAGAATCTATTTGTATTCGGTGCCTTTATAAAAAGTCTAGTCAGACTAAATGACCAGGCATGTTTTCAACCTTCGAAGACGGAATTTCTGGGTTCTAGGAGACAGTCCAAAATAATCACCGGGGCACGTCTCTCAGATAGCAGTTGAAGACAAAAGATTGAATCGTTGGAAGGAGACAGAGCCACTGGGGCGTTCATAGAAACAACAGGAGTTGAATTCGTCTCGAGTTTTCAGCGGTTGGGATGGAGGGGCTGATTTCTGCCTTGAGGAAGCTGTGAGCTCTGAAGAGGGCTGAGCTTAGCCCCTGGTGCTGATGAGGGGCATTGGAGAATGCTCGGCCCTAGACACATCTCCTCCTTCGACTTTATCAGGAAAGCTGCTTCTGCTGGTCATTATCCTAGGCAGGACTTGCATCTGGACTTCCCAAACAAAATACGCTGTCTGGTTCTGAAGCAATCTCACACAGTGCCGGGCTTCCAGAAGCTCTGTTGTTCTCTGACAGGAATGGATTTCACCCCAGAGGCCCCAGCCACACATTGTAATTCCCAGTCCTTACCCTCTACCGAAATTGTCTGGTTGATTGTGTTCGTCTGCGCCCTTCGTCATGGATGGCACATTTGGAGATAAAGTCCCGAGGTTGTCACGGGTCTGCACGTACTGACATAGTTCTCCAACGCAGAGAGGACAAACACCGCGCAGATGTTCCCCAGGACAGTCACCCAGGCCGCTTTTGGCACTTTCACACACGAGCAACCATACACATCGGCTCTGGAAACAGATACAGCAGGCTTGGGCTTCACTGACTCTTCCTTCCAAGCAGAAGTCGGGGGCTGAGATGAATCAAAACCAGGAGCTGGTTACTTTGAAAGATTACAGAATGCTAAACTGGTCCAAAATGGTTCCCATTCTAGCAAAAGTAGCCTACTGGGGGGAAGCCAGGGAGGAAGAATAGAAAAAGAACCCGGGGACATCCCTGGTGAGAGGGCCACCTGTTTTTAATGAGTCCTCAGGCAAATGTTTGTTGATTAGAATTCGCCTGTGCTGAATGAGTAACTGAGAGCCTACACACATGAACGAAAGACTGGAACTTTTTACAGTTCTGTGTTGACTAGGTTTGGGTTGCAAGCTGCAGTAGTTAGCACTCCTGGCTCTGTGGCATGGAGCTCCCGTTAGGGGCTTAGCCCTGTGTTAAGTGTCCCCTTGCCTCTTCTGTAGGTCAGCACCATGAAAAGCAGTGTATTTTCCGCCTCCAATACATAGAGACTGAGGCTCAGGGAGGAAGACACAAAGGGCTGGAAGAACCGAGATTCAAGCCAAAGGCTTCTGCCCTCAACTCACAGCCTGGAAGTTGCTCAGCAATAATCACGCTCAGTGTGAGAGTCTCATCTTTTTGTGATCTGAGTTGTAATTCCCTCTGCTGATACTCAATCTCGAAGGAGCCCAAATGATCACTCTGTGCAGGCTGCGGGTTTGGTTCTGCCCCACGCCCACGGTCCTTCCACTGGCTGGTCGAAGTGAGACCCAGGCAGCCAGGGACCTCGTGCATGCCAGCTAACACCTGCCCAGCACTTTCCTGACGTTCTCGCGGAGATGTAATCAAAACGGGAACCAAATGAGCTGAAATAATGAATTTTGGATCATTGCAGAGTTTCTAAAAATCACTTAAACTGGCACCGTGGAGGAATTATCCTCGTGTCTATGACTCCCACAGTAAAAATAGACATTAAGAGGACAGATGTGTGAGAGGCACTTTTCACTCAAAAACATCATTAGGATGGCGAGAACATGATGCACTTACTAATGGTGTGATGTCTTCGGAATATTTGAATACAGCATTAAAAACATCAATCCGTGTGCTGCCGGCAGGGTCCTGACAGCGGAGAAACTGATGATACAGTACTGGCTAAGGTTTGAGGCAAGAGTCATGGGTGGACGCTAAACACGAGCGATCAATCTCCAACGCCTGCCGACTGGCCTCTCTGAACTATTTAAATGAGTCTCCCCTGCTCTCCATCCCTTCCCATGCTCCCCACCCTTCCTCCCTTCACTACTGCTTTGAAAGCTCCCAGCATCACGTTGCGGGAGCAAGCCACTGCGTGGCCATTAGGCTATTCCCTCTGGTATTGAACTTACAGCATCCTTTACTCCTCGGTCCAAGTTGCCCGTTCTTCCCCCGGAGACCCGTGTGGGCTCCTCAGAGAGGAATGCTCCTTTGCTCCACCCTCTCCAATTCTTCTTCCCCATCTCCTTCCTCTCTATATTTCTCCTTTAATTCCCCAAATGCTAAGTTCACGAGGACTCATCACCTGGACACGACCATGCATGGAACTCTTCGCGGTTTGTCTGCAAGTCACAAATTCTATGAGAAGATTAGGCAAGACTTACAGGCCTCACACGGGTTCTGAGTGATATCCACGAAACCCATCCTTTACACCCACAAGATACGCTAAGCTCTAAAGTTTCAGGAGCTTATGAAATAGGTATAGTGCCCAGGAGAAAAGCTGTGAAGGAGCTCCTCAAATAGAA
>NW_004949106.1:1965946-1985212 GCF_000317375.1 Microtus ochrogaster | reverse complement strand
TGGTCTACAAGAGCTAGTTCCAGGACAGGCTCCAAAGCTGCAGAGAAACCCTGTCTTGAAAACTCAAAAAAAACCATATATATATATATATATCATGACTCCCCCACCCTTCTAAGCTTTGCAGAATTTCTGTGAGGATGGCTAGAGTCCATCTGCTCACTGTAGTAAGCAAACAAGGCAGTGAACACAGAGCGTGTTTACGAGGAAACTATGTAGCAAGCCACAGTGGCTGTCAATTTTGCCCCATAGAAAGCTCTACCACATAGTGGTCACCAGGTTAAATACGGGCTGCCTTTCGGTCTCCTGTGTCTGGAATCCTTCCTCTCCAGCCATCCCACTTTCTTCTTCTTAAAAGATGCCTTGTCCACAGGAGTGTACATGTGCCCAGTTCTCTCATTTTAATACACTGTTCCCATATGTATACACACATACACACAGTGCAGCCAGGACTTCCAGAGGAAAGTTTAACCTTTGGGTTTTGATTGCTAACTGGGAGTTTCTCGAAGTCACATTCCTTATCACAAGATAATGAGGTCCCCGAGGCAAAGGGAAGAAGAAATAGCAATGAACAGAAGCGACACAGACCACAGCAGCTTCAAGTCCCCATTTAGAGTTTCTGAGACCCTGGTTCCTTTAGCCTCTGTGCAATGCAGTATCCACCCCGCATGGGAGGGAACTGGCCCGGTCTTCCTTTCCAATTCATCAAGCTAACTTGAGCTGGTTTCCTGTCGCTTGCCACACTCAGAGGGCTCTGGTGCCAGGGTTTGCCGTTTCCTTAAGTGACGTGCGTCAGATCAGGAGGGTTTTTAGGATCCTATGAACACAGTTTATCTACTTGCTCACTGAGAGATCATTTTGGCAAATGAGAACCTCCCTTCTTGTCTCTCTGGTCTTGGGTTATCTTCTCTGTACTTTCCAAGATCTTAAAGTCAAAGACCTCATTTTATAAATGAAAACTGTCAACAAGAAGGAGTTGAGCAACTTGTTTTAAATCATATGGCATAAACCCAGGCTTTGAATCAATTATTATATATTGACGTTAAGGAAATTAATTTAATGCAAGTACAAGATACTAAAAAAAAAATGAGGAAGACAATGTTTTATGTCAAAAAACCTAATCTAGTCAATAGGGGAATGTAAATGCTTGTATTGCTTTTATGATTATTGATTGTAGCAAATCACGACTGGAAAGTGGAAAGACTGTCTCTGTGGCTGTCTTGGCAATCACAACCCTGGTCACCTTTCTTCCCCGTCACTTTCTGAAGCACGGGTCACTAGGTTGAGACTAGGAGCCAGCCTTCCCAGTCATAGAGATGGATCCAGGAGTGGATGTCTCGTGGCCTTGCAAAGGACTGACCAGAGATGGCCCGGCAATGAAGTCGGTGCTTTGCTGAGATTTGCTGCTGTCAGATGTGGCGAGGAACGCTTTGGCTTCCCTCATTATGGAACTGAGAGGATTTGTGCCTGCAGTGTTGTCTTACTTGTGGTTTCTATTGCCATGAAATGCCATGACCAAAATGACCAAGAAGCAAGTTGGAGAAGAAGGGTTTATTTAGTTTATGCTTCCTCATTGTGTAATCCATCACTGAAGGAAGCCAGGGCAGCAATTGAAACAGGGCAGGATCCTGGAGGCTGGAGCTGAAGCCAGGGAGGCTGCTGTTTATAGAACTCAGTATCACTCCAGGGATGGCCCCACCCACAATGGGCTGGGC
Organism: Microtus ochrogaster; assembly: GCF_000317375.1. Taxonomy (NCBI): domain Eukaryota; kingdom Metazoa; phylum Chordata; class Mammalia; order Rodentia; family Cricetidae; genus Microtus; species Microtus ochrogaster. The sequence goes on along the minus strand of NW_004949106.1, from coordinate 1,983,500 downwards.
TCTCCCCCATCAATCACTAATTAAGAAAATGCCTGCAGAAGGATCTTACAGAGGTTCCTTTCAGACAACTCTGGCTCATGTCAAGTTGACTTAAAACTAGCTGGCATATATGCCATGTTTTTTAGCAATACTTTTTATCAAATGGGGGGGTCTATGAAGTCTATATTTTCAGTTGTGGAAAAACACACTAATAAGAAAGGGAAGAAGAGAGAAAGAGAAGGAGTGGGTGTGTGATAGAGAAACAGGAGGAAAGATAACAGGCATGGTCTTTGGATTTCTCATCCATCTCCAAGTTCTTCCTATTCTGAGAAGCGACCCATTTTTCTTCTTTTTTTCTTAGAGCCAAAAATTGTTGCAACTTACTAAAGTTGTTTGGAAGCAAATATCTAGATCTAAAAGTTGAAAGAGAAGTTTGGTTGTATTGGTGACACTACCTTTCTTCATTAGCTGGGATCATTAAGAATTGTCTGCTTGTGCCAGGTGGTGGTGGCGCACGCCTTTAATCCCAGCACTTGGGAGGCAGAGGCAGGCGGATCTTTGTGAGTTCGAGACCAGCCTGGTCTACAAGAGCTAGTTCCAGGACAGGCTCCAAAACCACAGAGAAACCCTGTCTCGAAAAACCAAAAAAAAAAAAAAAAAAAAAGAATTGTCTGCTTGTAGTCATTGGGGTTAACTCCATTTATAAGTTAAAACCAAGGATGCGTCAAAATTCAGCACATGGTGGCAGGGGGCAGAAAACATTATACTAGCACCATGCTATATTCAAAACCAAATCTGGACCCTAAACTTAAATGTAAAGAAAAAAAGACTCAGAAAAAATTTCATCCAAAGGTTTCAGAATATAAACTCTGGGTGGAGCAAGCTTTTAAAGCAAATCGACCCCAAAACTAAAGAAAAATATTGGCAGATTTGCCTAGGGGAATATTGAAAACTGTCAGGAGATGCACGCTTCTACTAGCAAGTTAAAAAAAAAAAAGCAATGGGATGGGAGAATCTGTTTGCAAAACGTTTAATTATTATAGATTATCATCTATAGTACATAAAAAGTTTCTCTAAATAAGCAAATAACCCCCAGGAGGAAAAGAGATAAAAGTTATAAATGAGCCATGAGAAACAGGCAGGAGGGAGAGAGGAGAGACACAGAGAGAGAGAGGGGAGAGAGAGAGAGAGAGAGAGAGAGAGAGAGAGAGGGGGGGGGGAGAGAGACAGAGAGAGACAGAGAACTGATTCTAATCTCTCAGTGCAAGGAACAAGGCTGGAACCTTAAAGTAAAATTGGGGAAAATATTGGAAAATGTAGCTTTTTCTTTGAAAAATTTCGCCTTTGTTGGCAATGCTTTCTCCTCCTTTGCAGGCCTGAAGCACTAATATCTGATATTTCTGTCTCATTCTCAAGCATACCCCATGGAAATCCCCTTCATGTTACACATTACACACTTTCTATGTCCCTTGAGTTACTGCCTTCAGTATTGGCTTTCCCAAGCTCACCCGAGGCCGGGTCTATTGCTTTTTGTGGGTGTCTGAAACTTACTCTTTTATATTCTAAACCTTCCCTAGAATACATCCGTAGACCAGACTTTCAATAGATGCTCGGTGAGTGGCTAGCAAGTACGTGCTAGACTGTCACAGACACTGTTAAAATCAATGCTTAGATTCTGAGGAAAAGTGTCTAACTCTCTGTTTTGTTTTGACTAGAGATATTGATTGACACACATCATTTTATTCATATGAGAAAACGGAAAAACCGACGGAGAAAAATTCTGTATTCTGTCAGTTGTGACATATCAACTTGGGGTGTTACTCCTATACACGTGTCGTTCCTACAGAGTGACACCACCCAGGTGGCATCTCTTGGGTTCAGTTTCCACAATTCACTGTGGAGAAAGAATGTTCCTCCAGCTGCTGGATAAACACCTCACTGATCCATCATTTCATAAGATCTGAGGAGGACGGGCAGGAAGATTTACAAAATGGGTGTCAGTGGCTTCAAAGATGAGCCAGCATCTATGGAAAACCCACCAGCCGTGAAGGGTCAAAAGTCATTTACAGGGTCAGGGAGGTGGTTCTATTGTCAAAGGGCTTGCCGTACGAAAATATTAGGACCTGAGTTCGGAACCTCAGCATCCACAGGAGAAAGCCAAGAGCGGCCTCAGTGCTGTACACCTAGCACTGGCAAGACAGAGAAAGGAGGGTCCTTGGGCTTTCTGGTCAACCAGCCACGTGATCCAGCTAGCTCTGCACTCAACAATAACCTTGTTTCAAACAATAGGATAGAGAGTGATTGAGGAAGACATCCAGGGGCAACCTCTGACCTCTACACACAGGCATACGCAACTACACACATGTATGTACACACACACACACACATTCAAACAATAGGATAGAGAGCGATTGAGGAAGACATCCGGAGCAACCTCTGACCTCTACACACAGGCATACTCAACTACACACATGTATGCACACACACACACACACACACATTCACACTCCTGTGCACACAGAGTCAATGAGGGGTCAGACGATGGATGCAAGTTTAGAAATATAGTCTCTAAGTTCTTATACCCTCACTGGTTGCGTCCTTTGTATGTCTAAGGACATGTATGTCTATGCTATGGTAAGAATCTGCTTCCTCCCAAACTTCTCTTCCTGCGTGTAAAATAAAAAAGCTAAGTATGCAGTAGCATGGGAAAGATGCCACGGATGCTCAGATGGCACTTGAGGACTTGTTTCTTCTTCTGCAGCTGTGTATCCAACCGTGGAGCATCTCGTGATCCCTGGCATGCTGGCGTGGGAGAACTAGATGGGACAGCCCCACCCTTCTTTTATGGACCAGCCAATCCTTCCTAGGCACCACCAACTTTGCGAGCATCTCCTCGCCTACCAGCACCACCTCGGGAGGCATCTATAGCAGCTCTGCACGCAGAGCATGATTAGCCTCTGTCTCCAAGGCAGACAGAGGGGTTAATCACCGACAGAACCAGAATTTCTGAGTCTGTGCTATTACCCACCATATAAAGGAGGCAGCAAGGAGGTGTGTTTGTAGGCGTATGTCTACCAGACAAAGTGCCTTCGGATGCACAGATTCGGTCGCATGTCAGCGGGAGTGGTGGGTCATAGTTCATTCATCTCTCTACCACAGAGCCCTAAACACCGGGCGCCACCTTCCATTTCAGGGGTCATTCCGCTGTGGTTTAAAGTCTGTTCTTCAGTAGTCCCAGCTCCCAGGATTAATTTAGCAGTAAACAATTTGATGTAGAAATGTCTCCTAATAACAAGTATAAAGTCAAATTCAAGAATCACCGCAAGTGACAATCAGCTCCTGGACCTGCAAGCAGAAGCCATCTGGAATGAATCAGCAGTCTCAGCCCCCAGCAGATTAACCCTTGAGGTGTCTTCTGCTTCCCGGCAGCCAGCTAGCAGACAGTGTGTTTGTTTTAAGCCCTGAAAAACGAGCTCGAGCTCATTAGGAAGCCATTTTTAAGAACTGCTTCATTAGCTACAGGATGTTCCCTCAGATGGTAGGCGTCGATACAGAAATAAGTTCGAAGACCTCTTGTAGGTGTCAAGAGGAGCCGCTCGCCGGGCCCCTGGCTCGTAGAGCTGGTATCTGTAAAGCCTAGCGTGAGAGTGACAGGTTTGTCTGAATGTTAGCTAGCCTGGAGACAAACACAGCTGAGTGATTTATGCCACCAATTTCTGAAAGAACATTGCCTCTGTGTTCTCGCTTTATCTGTTCTGCATCCGTTCCTAATGCCACCCGTCTCCAGGTGGAAACCCCAAATTTGCATTTCCTTTTTATTTCCCTCCTCAGCAGCCTTCCTCAAACTCGGAAGGAACATTAGATTAGCCCCTGGAAGCTGGAGGCAGAGTTCTTGGTACTTTCTGTGCTTAGTTCTGTCAAATGCTTGACCATTGTCACCCGGAGATGAATATTCATTGCTGCTGTTGTTTAAGCAGAAATATGAGGTTTGATCCTCAGCCTTAGGAAGCAGTGGCCAGTGGGGTTTTGCACTGGAGGGCACAGGAGACTCTGTGAATGCTCCCGGTGCACCCAAACTTTGCAGACAGTACATCAGAGGCAGGGGTTTGTTCCCCATCTCTTCTCATTTTTCTCATTTCTATCTCAGTAGAAGAGATACAATCTTCTGTCTCCTTGTTTTTATTAGGAAGGACTCTCTCTCTCTCTCTTTCTCTCTCTCTCATAAATACAAATCTGGCCGGGTTACTAGGGTGTCAAATGGCCAAAGAATTTAATCTAAAACAGGTTTAAGTATAATCCTATGGAATGGTCTTCTGTGTCCTTTGAAATGGCCATGAGCTAGGAACCTGTCCCTGTTGAAAGTCACCCGGCCTTGCACAGAAGGAATTACTCTCCTAGGTACGGCTGGCCTGGGGGATCATGCTTTATGTTGTGTTTGTTCGGTTGAGCCCTGTTCCAAGACCATCTCTTTCCCCCTACTAGCGTCCCCGATTGAAGAGATTTGAAACCCTCTGAAAAGCGCAAAGGCTTGTGAAGTAACTCTGACAGTAAATCAATTAGACTGCGCCAGGCTAAAAAGGCAATCTTCCCATTGGGTTTCTGCATAGTAAATACTTCATAATCAGGGACTTTGTCGTTCTTGTTGATGACCGAATCCCTACTTCCTCGAACAGCAGCTGGCGCTTTGCAGGCATTCAGAACATGTTTGCTGAGTGAATGGGATGGATGAATGACAGCTATTTGGCTAAACGCGAGACACTGACTATAATACACTGAAGACGGCCGCTCGTTTTCCTCATCAGGACCACATGTGCACAGGACAGATGGGCACAAATGATTTCTAGCCACCAGAGCGTTGGAATGGCTCTCCCTGAGCACACAGGTCTGTTGCTGTGGAGGCTCCACACTCACACTTGGCCAAGGTGAACCACATGATGAAGACTGATCATCCACACATGGAATCGTCTTCCCTGTCCTGCCTCAACCAGAGGGTCCTGGCACTGCCACGCTCCTCTGCTGTTTTGTTGATTCGGAGAGGAAGGCTGGAGGAATCTTGAGCAGGTAAGGACCATCATCATGTTTGCTGTTTACCCCGCTGAGCTGCTGAGGCTCCTGGAAAACCTTTTCTGGGAGGACGTCCAAGCCAAATGACGAGTGTTGACGAGGTTTTGCATCTGTTCTGACTGCACAGGTCTTCCCAGCTCCAGAAAAGCACCATATAGAGAGGGTCGGCCAAGAGTCCATGCCAGCCAGGGCAGCACGAGAGGACGAAAGCCGTGTGCAGCCCCTCCCACCTCTGGTCTCTGTCGCCCTCACTTTAATTTGCCTCTCCATCTTTCAAACTTGTCTGTGTTTTTACCTCCTCGGGTTGCCTTGATCTCTTCTTCCCTTGAACTTCTTTTCAGTTTTTCTCTGTTTAGAAAAGTCTTCTTCTAAAAATAATTCGTATTAACCTTATTTGAGAACTTCTTCAGAAACATTTTTTTTTTCTACCTACAAAGGCTATCAGAAACATCTCTCTTCTGAAACACCATGTTTAAAGAGACTTTTGTCTATTATCTCACTCAAGAGACTGCTCTGTCCCATTAAGGATCATCAAAAGCACATTATTGTCTATCAGAGATTCTGATTGGTGTGCCGTCCTCGGTGTCAGTGATGAAGGTCTACCCGAGCAAAGGTCCCTGCACTCCCATGGTGTTGGTGGCCCTAGAATCCTGGGTTTGAGCGACCTTTTCAGTTTGTGTTGAGTTCCAGGCCAACCTGGGCTACATGAGACTGAACCCAGCCTCAAAAGAAAAGAGAAAGAAAGAGGCAGAAGAGGGTGAAGACTTGGATAACAGGATACTCATGTCTCGTCTTCCATAGTCGGCATTATGGGGGGGTCATGTGACCTAATAAGCACCTTACCTTTTTAACAAAGTTAAGCCCACTGATATGAAGAATTGCTCACCTGTTCTGGACAGACGTGTGGAGACATTTGGCACAGAAAGCAATCCCAAATAGAGTTGTGTCACTTGAATGTGCATGTTTTCCAACGTGGTTCATTCTAAAGGACAGTGCGAGGTAGATACAATAGGTACAGTAGACAGTAGATACAATCCAAAAAGTCCTATTGCTACACCAAACCAGTTTGTTAAAGATTGTTTAAAATGTACATCAATGTCTCTCATTCATAAGGATTCATGATTTAAAAAAAATACGATTTTGATCATCTTCACTCACCAAACCAATACTCTTCGCTCCCAATCATTCTGATGGAAAAAGATACTGGATAAGAGGTAGATGGTTGCTGGTTTCAAAACATAGTCTGGCCATGTGACCTACCTCATCTGCATAATAGGATCCCCAGAGAAAAGATACAATGGGGAATATCTACTTTGATCACAGCAACCTGCCTTTGGATAAAAGTTCGAATCAGGCTGTTTCCGGGCTGCTCTCCTATCCCAGGGAAGCCGTGAGCTCATGCTTGGGCCCATTTGTCAACACTTGTTTGTATTATCGTAGTTAGAATGCAAAGCTGCTCCACTCAGCACACGTGATGAATTTTGTGGGAGCTTAATGTAGGAAAGTCACTCTTGAGTCTGCGTTTGTTGGTTGGTTGGTTTCTGAGCAAGAAAGCATAGTACCCAATGATCAATTAGAAATACCACTGCCTAGGGCCAGCAACATGGCTCAGGAGGTAAAGGAGCTGGTGGCAGAGGTTGGTGATCTGGATTTCACCATCAGAGCCTGTGTGGTGGAAGAAGAGAATTAACTCTGACCACCAGAGAATTCCCCTCTGGCTGCCACATTCATGCCATGGCGTTCATGCCCCATCCCACACAACAAGAAAATGTAAAGATTGTTTTTTGAAAGACATTCTCCTTAGCCCGTGTGACGTACTTGTGGGCTGAAGTAAGACTGGACAGTTTCCCTAAGTTCTCTGACTGAATCCTGTGGAGCTGTTGGTATTTGACCTTCATAATACAAATAGTTATAGCTTACTAGACTTTCCCCAAAGAACAAAAGCCTTGGGTTTTATTTCAAAGTTATTATTAGTAGATTTATATATTATATTTGAATCACAGTAAAGACTAACAGAATTTATAGAAATATATTTTTTATTTCCTTTTATTATTCTTTTCTGTAAAATGGGGATAATAATAACAGCTACCCCAGAGGGTGGTTGTGAGAATTACGTGATTTAGTACAAATAAGGGATGTAGAACAGTTCCTGGCAGGCGGTAGCAACCCCACAAAGGTTGCATATTATAATAGTTTTAATAATTGCAAACAGAATAAACAACATTGCACAGTAACAGATAAAGATACGAATTACCAGACGAACTATGCTTTATGAATCTGCTAGATCATCCATGAAAAGAACACAGTTTTTAAAAAATATAAGTAAAACTTTTCTGATCAAAGATGTGCAGTCTGTGGTCCAGCAGCTTCTTTCTGCATTGGAAACTCGTAAGAAATGCAGATGATCAAGTTTCAGCCCAAATTTACCCAGGGAGGCCCTGCATCTGACCAAGGTGCCCAGGTCATCCTTTAGACAAAGCACACTCTTCCAAGTCTCATTTGCTTGCAAGAGGGCTTTGTCTCCAGGCTGGAGTATTGCATGCAATGTTAATATGTTGCGTGCTATGTTAATATGTTGCATGCTATGTTAATATGTTTCGTGCAATGTTAATATGTTGCGTGCTATGTTAATATGTTTCGTGCAATGTTAATATGTTGCGTGCTATGTTAATATGTTGCGTCCTATGTTAATATGTTGCATTTTATTTATTTTATATTTATATATTTTATATTTATATATATTAAAATTTGACTTTGGAAGCATGTATGTTTCTTGACTAGTCTCTCGACATTTTGTAGGAAGGGTGACATATAAGCAGACCAACTGTGAGCTGGATGTCCCTCACTGTTACCAGAACAAAGGGCCACAGCACTGCTCTCCATCGACCGTGCTACAGACCTCCTCCCCACCACACTCAGTTCACATGGCTTCCTTTCTCTCACCGCTTTGTCTCATAAAAGGGGAGATGTGTTTCTGCTCCTCAACACCCAGTCTTCTTCTCTTATGAGAGACCAGCTCTTTCTAAGGTAGCTAGAAAAGAGGCGAGCTGCCCCCATCTGCCTTGAATCACCCACCTGCTTGCATACCACCCCACCCAAAGTATGGTCATCATATTCTCTTCTCATTCCACTTTCAGATTGAAACAGAACACATAGCAGTTACCAGAACACGCGCGGATGTCCTCTATCACCACCTCCACGGAAGGCGTGAACAAAACCGTACTAGCATCCTAGCTCCTGATCCGAGGGAGTCAGAGTGTTTGACAGCATCAATGTCATGTTGTACCATATGCATGGCACATACCATACATATGTTACACTAACACAAACACATATACCACTTCATGCCATATACACGTGTGTAGCCTGCATACCACACTCAATACAGATACCGTCACAGGAGGGATGTCACCACACACATATTCTTCACACTCACACACATGCTGTGCACACACACTTACCACACCCCAGCACACACATAGGCTGTAAACACATTGCTATATGCACAGATGCACATGACTGGCTCCCTACAGAGAGCATGGATTCTCAGAAAACGCATGACATAAATCGGTGTTTCTCAAACCAAGATCCATGAATATACTTTTCTTTCTTTCATAGAAAGCATCTCCCCCCCTCCCGCCGCAAAAAAGGGTTTAAATTTAGAAGTCCTAGTTTAAATGCATAGGAACTAAAACCCCCTGCCTAATTCCTTGTAACTCTTCAATCCAGCCAGTCCGGCAGCAGCACTATTTTATACGATTGCATTGCTACCTCCTTGCCCCAAGCACTACCCTGTAATCCAAATGAACATCCATCTCCTAATGGCTGTTTCCCAGCCACTCTGCCGCCCTCTAAGAGGTTGCTTAATCCCCCAGACTCCAAGCCAAACTCCTCTCTGACCCAGTCTGACTGGAAAAGCAAAGAGCCTTTTTTTCCAGTAGCCCAGGCTACTGGGCTGTCTGGGGTCTCCTCACTCCTGAGGAGAATTAGGGACTAGTCCTCCTTGGGGATCGCTGTGCTGTGTTGGCCCATCTCCTATCTGGATGCAGAGTTCAACAAAGCACTGATGGCCCCTTGTAGAATTAGAGTGCGCTGGAGAGAAGCCCTTTCTTTGGATGCTGCCTCTTTGGGGTCCTTGAACACACTTCCCCACATCCTAAGAGCAAATCGTCTATGCTGAAGAGTGTGACAGAAACACCAGACCAGCACCGGGGAGCCTAGCAGCGTGTCTCCTCTTTCCGTCTCAAGCCGTTCAACCTTAAAATAAGTTAAAGTCCGACAATGCTGAAAACCAGTCGGTTGTTCTTAAGTAGATAGTGCATAATTCACCGCATGCTTTCTTCATACTATTTATTTTTGAAAACTTATAACCTTCATTGTCCCTGAAAAGGATTCGAGGGGCTTTACAAGGATACGTGGGGAAAATAGCAAGGCAGCATAATTTAGAAATACATGAAAAGACAAAGAGGAAAGCAAAGAAAGAACATAAATGGAGCCAGGGTGCTGCTGGAACATCCAGGCGGCTCTCTGAGCCTTGCCCTCTCAGCATCAAGATATGGTTTAGGGAGGAGGGGGGGGGCATAACTCTTCTGGTAAGCAGCGCAATTCCTTCGTATTCCTGAAGACCACTGACTTGCCCAAAATTTAATCAAGGGTGTTGTATAAGTCAAGGACAACTTAATTTACTGTGCGCTTTGTTATTTAAAGATGGATAGATATAATCATCCCGTGCATAGTCTCTGTAAATTAAGAACAAGCATGCTAACGTATAAAATATTAAAAAATTCAATAAATCAAAACAAGCAGGAATCAAATCTATTCCAGTTCCCTGATGTAGTCAGCTAAGCAAGGGGGAGGGATCAGGGGTGAGATGGGGTTCGGGAACACACTGCCCGGAAGGAAAGTGTCACTCAGTTGCCACCTTGAGACTCAACCTTCTGGCTCCAACGTGAGTGAGGAGCCTGGCCTGATTCTGATCCAGGCTATTCGACTTAAAGACTGTTTTCCAAACAAACCAATATTTGAAGCTAGTCATACACCTCATTTGTCCAGTGGGGAAGGGAGGTGGTTAATAGAAAGTGTTCTGTTTGCCAAGACCTGAAACCACGCATATCACTCCAGGATCCAGACAAGATCTCCCTTATCACTCCAGCCTCATGATTTGCTAGGCTTCCTTGTAGACGGAGGCTGCTGGTTCATTTCCCAGCCACCCAGACCCTAAATAATCACACAGAAACTGTATGAATTACAACACTGCTTGGCCAACAGCTTAGGCATAGTTTTAGCTAACTCTTACAGCTTAAATTAACCCATTCCTGTTATTCTGTATTTTACCATGAGGCTCGTGGTTTATTGGCAAGGTTCCAGGTGTCTGTCTCCTTCGGGAGCTACATGGCATCTCCCTGACTCCGCCTTCTTTCTGCCTCTATCTCTGCTTGGAATTCCCACTTGTTCTGTTCTGCACTGTCTTAGTCCTAAGCAGCTTCTTAATTAATCACTGGTAATAAAACATTTTCACAGCATCCAGAGGGGAATCCCACATCACTTCCTGACCCAAGAAAGACCCCCCCCAAAATATGTGCTCATTCTCTCTCTCTCTCTCTCTCTCTCCTACACATACATACACACAAACACACGTGCACCATCGAGCATCCATGTTCACACCTTTACGTATATACGCTCACATTCACACCCCTCACCGTTACATGTGCACAGCACAGAACACTAGAGAACAGGTCCCCCACTTCAGTCCTCCATGTAAGCTGCAACCCCACTACCGAGTTCTCCCCTTTCCATCTCTGCTGTCCCCTCTCTCCACAATGAACCCTACTAGTCCTTACAAGTCAACCTAAATGTCACTTCCTCCTGAAAGCTTTCGTCCGGGATCTGGGCTGCCAACATCCCTGAAGCAGCAGGTTTCATAACTTCCCTCAAAGCAGTACACAGAAGAGACGCGTTACCATAACACTCGACTAGCAAGAACTGGAGAGTCTGCCGTGTCCGAGAAGAGCTGCCAGGGCCCTCCAACAAACACCAGCTGCCTGCTGCCAAGTCTCTCACTGTTTGAGACCGGCGCAGAGAAATCAGCAGAGATTAGAGAACACCGATGGGCGGCAACAGATGGAGTATTTATTTATCTCAAACGTTTTTGTGCTGGGGAAAGCCACATGAGATGTATATCTTACTTCCAGAGAAGATTCGGGGAGCGGGGGAGAACAGCTGTCGCGCGGTTTCATTCCAGAACCCGTCAGGACGGAACAAACAATATGACAGAGGACAGACAGCCTGAAGGCCTGAATAGCAGACCTCCAACAATACAGACCCAAGTCAATGGCGTTTCATGGTCGCCTGCAACGTCTCAACGTTAAGCGAAATGTTGCCTCCACTGCACAGCGCCGTGACCTTTGCTATTAAATCAGGTCTCATGTTCCACAACCGTGATCAAAATATTCCCAGGCTGCGTTTTTCCTTCCAAATGGGGCCAGAGTGCTTTCAGAAAACTGATGGAACCCTTGAAAACCTAAAGATCCCTTTATAGCCTCAGGTGAGTGCCTGCAAAATATAAGTTCGGCTAACCCACCAGAAAGGCTCTCCCATGGGCTCCAGCTGGGGGTTCTGGGCTGAGTCAGAGTGCATGAAGTTCTTACCGAGCCAGCCTGACAGACAGGCTTTGCGCTGACCCAGACGTCTGAGACACTGACTTCCGCCATTCCTAAGCAGTAGGTGGCTTTCCCTTGAAAACGTCATTCAACAGCTATTTTCTTTTTCTTAATCAAGAGGAAAATGGACTTTGTTTCTGGGGGTTTCATCATTGTAAATACAAAAATAGCTACCAAGGATCATACACAATTCTCTTTAAATGCCATGTCTATGTACCGCTACTTCTAAACATTTGGTTAGGAGTTTTTGTTTTGTTTAGTTTACCTTCCTTCCTAGAACCTATTCCATGGCCTGCCGTTTTATTTTCAAACAATGGCACCCAACGTCCTTTCAATGAATGATTTCTCTTACTTCGCGGGTCTCTGGTAGGACATCCATAAAACACACTGCCCTTCTCTAGGGTGAGGCCAGGGTTGAAGATGGTTGGCACTGCCCCGTCCCTGGGCTGGGATCCCGATGAGACAAGCTCTGGTTAGGATCCAGACATCCGTTCTTGCTCTCTCCTGTACCTTGATTGTCTCCTACCCAGCCTGTACCCCGGCTGCTCCTCCAGTTTAAAAGGTCCTACTACTCCTTCAATACACTGCATGTCCTGCTTGGTACATAGGAGGAGGGATGGGGGCTTACAACCAAGGGATTCTTATTTTTTAAAAACTGGTAGCAAGATGTGCTATAAAAGAAAACGAGACTTAGGAGAAAACAGAGCGCTAACATTTTAGCGTGGCCCGACAGGAGGAGAGGCAGCTCAAACCATGGCCAAGATTGACCCAGGGCGAGGACCACACTGAGGCCATCAGTCTTCACCAAGTGCTGCGGTGGCCTCGACACTGAGTGTTACTGGACCACAGCTGTCTTTGAGTGATGACCATGCTGTCTGCCCCCGTCAACAAAGCAACAAGTCCCACGTCATTCATATCCTCAGCCAGGCATCAGTCAGGCTCTCGTGTTTGCTCACTGGCCCCTTAGGGTGCCAGAGTGTGGTCTGCAGATCAGCTGCAGTGGTGCAAGGGCTGAAGCCGTGCAGATTTCTGTGTATCTGGGAGACTCTGGTAAACGATGCCTATAATTTTCAAAAATGGAAACGATTGGCGAGGGTCAGGAATGAGTCAGAAGTAAGGATTATGGAAAGGATTGCATATAATAGATGATAGAATTCCAAACAACAAACAAGCCCGGATAGAATATAAAGCAAAACAATGGATTGCCATTCTTCTCTTTAGAAGAAGAACCACTAGTTTCTCTTCACATTAGAAGTCCTGAGGCCATGGGACCACTGGAGTGGAATATGTATTCCTGACCCACAGAAGCCATGAGATGGATAAGGATTTCCTGCGAGCAGGGCACAATTAGCGTAAGTCATTATGTAGCCATTGGGAACTATTAAACATGCCAATAAAAAGGCAGAGATACACCTATTGGATTAAAAAGCAAGATCCAACTATTTGCCGCCGGCGGCGACAAACATGCTTTCTAAAGATATACGTAGGTCAAAGTGTAAGTGCGGAAGACATCCCGGGCTCACAGTGACCCTAAGACAGCTGGTGTGATGGAGCCAACCACAAACTGAGTTGATTTCATCTTGGACCTATGGCTGTGGAGAGTAAAGGTTATTTCACAATGCTGGAGGAATCCATTCAAGCGGTCCTAATAATCCTAAATGTTTCTGTGCTTAATCACCAAGCTTCCAAATGGATCAAACAAACGAAAGAAGCCTCCTAGAACTGCAGAGGGGATGAGATCCCTGGCAGCTATGTGAGAAATGTAAAAGCCTTGTATTGGTAACTGATACTTTGTATTAATTGCAAATGAGTATCTCAGTAAGTGTTTAAGGAGGCTGAAGACGATGTATCACTTGGTTGCTATTTATTGAGCTCTACACCATCAGCGGCACAGCACGCATTCTTCTGAAATGCACACAGAATATTTATTTACATAGGAATTCTGAGTCATTAAAAAAGAGCTAAGGAGAAGATCTTAAAAGATTTGAATCACACAAAACATGTGACACTGCTGGTATCGGGATACAAGAGCGAACCTTATATTCCCAGACCTCAAGAATTTAGCATCTGCCAAGAAGAGAGCAGAGGCAGGCAAATAAAATCATGTGCCACACCACACATATAAACTATGAAGCATAGTTACACGTATGTATTTACATACATGCACAGAAACACATCAATAAGCACTGGGTGCCTGGGAAAAGTTGGACTGGGGGAGTTGAGCCTCCTGTAGGAGGCAGAAGTAGAACAGTGAACTGGTGTTTATCAGGTAGGCTTCTCCAACAGTAGGGGGTGTTGACAGAGGTTTCTGTCCCGCCCAGTCCTGCAACCATTCGATCCCAAAGAAACACACAGAGGTCTACATTAATTATAAACTGATTGGCCTATTAGCTCAGGCTTCTTATTAACTCTTAGAACTTATATTAACCCATAATTCTTGTCTGTGTTAGCCATGTGGCTTGGTACCTTTTTCGGTGAGACAGTCACATCTTACTTCCTCTGTGTTTGGATGATGACTGTAGACTGAGTCTTTCCTCTTCCCAGAATTCTCCTGTTCTTGTTGCCCCGCCTCTACTTCCTGCCTGGTCACCCTGCCTACACTTCCTATCTGGGTACAAACCATTGTCCCACGGCAAGGGAGTGCAGTGAGAGGAGGATTTTTTAAAGGTAGAGAATCAAGCAAGGGTGGCACTTTCAGAACTCATTACGACATTGTTTATTTGAAGTTTAAAATACAGGAAGTGGAGCTGGAGATGGTCCCACAGTCAATAGCATCCGTTGCTCTCCCAGAGGACCCAGGTTTGATTCCCAGCACCTACATAGATGCTTACAACCACCTGTAACTCAGGTTTCAGAGAACCCAACACTCTTTTCTAGACTCCACAGGCACCAGCCACACAACCGGTGCACAGACATACATGTAGACAAAACACTGATGAACATAAAATACATAAATAAAATTTAAAGAGGTGCAGGAGAGATGGCTGAGAATTTAAGAGGGCTTACTGATTTTTCAGAGGACCAGGGTTTGGTTCCCAGGATCCATGTCAGGCAGCTCACAACCATCTGTAATCCTAGCTCAAGGACATCCTATACCTTTGGCCTCCTTGAACATCTGCACTGGTGTACACAACCCACATACTGACCCCCCCCAAACACACACACACATCTACACATAATTAAAAATAAAATAAATAAGTCTAACATGAAGGAAGCATATGATGGGATGAACAAAAGTTGAGGCTACATAGAGAAGTTGCATGACTTTTGTAGGAGATGGGAGACAAAAAGATAAACAAAACAAAATCTTGCCTCATTTGTTCAATGAATGTCAAGATGCAATTTGGGGACGATGATTAGACAGATCTCAAAGGCAATTCTTCTGCATTTGCATAAAGTGACCTTTTTGGAACGCTGAGGTCACATCCTTTCAAAATTAGTTTAATTCAGATTCACCTTTAAATCATCTCTGTTCAGTGGGAATTGTGATGCCCACCCTAAGATTTTGGTGTTTTCTGGCACTGCATTCATTGCCAGAGGCTGCGGGAACAGAGACGTAAAAAGGTTGGTATCTTTAAACCGTGTTGTGTTCTCACAGTTTCAGAGACCAGAAGCCTGAAATCAAAACCAACAGGATTGCTCGGCAAAAATCCATCCTCGCATCCCGGGGTTCTGGAGGCCCAGGCATCCCACGGCTTATGGTGACATGCCTCCTGTTTTAGCCTTCATCTTCATGGCCTCTTTCCCCTGTGTTCCCTCCTCATAAGGACATCAGCCACTGCATCTAAGACTCTCCCTAAACCCAAAATGACTGAATCCGAGACCCTCAGCTGTCTTTCCAAAGACCTTATTCTCAAGAGGGCCAGGTTCGGCAGTTCTAGGCGAACATCAAGTTTGGAGAACACTCTTCACTGCGCTCTAAGAACTCAAAGAGGCACGGGTAGTGTTGACTGAGTCCGGGTTAATCTTCATATTGTAATTTCCTACCTTATTTTCCATGGATAAATTATTTCCTTTACTGCACATCAGTCCAGAAGCAAAACCCAGTCCTTTCCCAAGCTGTGGCTTAAATCCTCTCAGCAGGGTGACGCTGGGGACAAGTGAGTTCCGTGACACCTTGGAGCAAACGCTGTGACACGCGCGTCAGCCACAGACACCTAAACACGGAACATGTACGTGGTCAGGCTGTCCGTGGAAAGTTCTCTCGTGCCGACTTCCATCAGACCCTCGAGACCAGATCTGCTCGGTCCCGCCACTTCTCCCTCCCCACTTCTGCCTCTCCCCACTGCTGATGATTCCCGGTGACACGGGTTTGAACGGCTGCTTCTGTTCTTTCCGACCCTGCCCTCCAGACCTCATCTCTTAAGCATGTCAAAGAGTGGATATGCAAACACAGCTTCCTGGAAAAAGGCTGAGAGAGCATCTCTCAAAGTGCGAGCCGTTTCAGACTCCTGTACGGCAGAGAACGATCAACAGCACGCACTTGGAAACTTTCATATGAGGACTGGAAAGGTGTCCACTCTTTGAAGTGATGAAGTGAACGTTTTCATTTCAAGTAAGTTTCACTATAATACACTTGGGAGCCTCATTGAAGTAGTTACTAAGTGAGCTAAGGCACTGATTAAGATGGGTGAGTTTATTGATGTCTCATTAGTAGAAAACAAGTAAAAATGTTCTATTGTCTCTGTGAACATGACATGCTTATGGCATATATATATATATGACTAAATATATTCACATATTTAATTAGCATGTATGCACACACCATATACACCTATAGTATGTCTACTAGAGTGCTACTGTACATATTACACAAGTATGCAATTAGTGTATATGTATATAATTGTCCTGTATGTTTGCCATTAAGAATATCTATTAGTATTTTCCCAAATGCTGTATATCAAATACCTCATGTAACCCTCAGAACTATGATTTAACTATTGACACTCCCTCCTGTTCCACAAATAAGGAATTCAGGCACAGATGTGAAATCTGCCCTACGGCTAGGTGAGCAGTCCTTACCCTTGAGCCAATAGTTATCTCCACCTGAGAGCACATACTACAATGGTAACAGTGACATTATCAGAAGGACAATACGTTGATTCAAATACATTTGGGGGGGGAAATGTTAATTTTTTTTACAATGACCAAAGCCTACATCTGTAGTAGGAAGCCCAACCCCCTCTCCCACCAATAAATATTATAAAGAGACAATCATACCAATCTCATAACTAGCTAAAAATGCAGTGATGTTTAAAAAACTCAATATGAAACCAGAATAATGTACTGCTCTTGCCAATGGTTCCTGTAATGCCTGATGAGATATAAACCACAGCTGTGTGGTCTTCTCTAGCCTACGTAGTAACTCTGTACGCTAGATAGGGCAACTCTAATGGAAGTATTATTCCTCCTCGTTGACTTGTGAAGTGAAAGTCAGAGAACAAATTGACTGTGTCCAGTCATGTAATGACTTGCTAGTCTGCATGCTTTTCTGAGGCTGGGGACACATCTGAAATGTGGGCAGAGTTCTAGTCCAGCCCCTACCATGGAACTCATTGTGCAGCAAATGCCGAGAAAATGCTGGATGGATGGGTGGATGGATGGATGGATAGATGGATGGATAAATGGATGGGTGGGTGGGTAGGAGGATAGATGGATGGATGGATGGATGGATGGATGGATGGATGGATGGATGGATAAATGGATGGGTGGGTGGGTGGATGGATGGATGGATGGATGGATAGATAAATGGATGGGTGGATGGGAGGGTGGATGAATGGATGGATGGGTGGATGGATGGATAGATGGATGGATGGATGGATGGATGGATGGATGGATGGATGGATGGATGG